>NW_023276807.1:216101352-216407102 GCF_003668045.3 Cricetulus griseus | reverse complement strand
CAGGGTTACATTTAAATTTCTAGATTCAGCCAAGCCAAACTTAAGCCAACAAGTTAGCAACCTAAACAGACCCATAACAAATGAGCAAATGAGGAGGCAAAAATAATAAAAAGCCTTCCAGTTTAAAAAAAAAGTCCAGGGCTAGATGGAGTCACAGCAGACTTGCAAAGAATATTTCCAACCAATCTTTCTTAAGCTATTCAAAATTGTCCCAAACCCCTCAGAAGCCAGTATCACTAATACCCAGACAATATAAAGGTACAAGAAAAAAAGCAAACAAACTAAAACAAAACTACAAGCTGATCATATCTCTGATCAACATAGATTAAAAAATGCTGAACTAAGCTTTCCCATTGCATTCCCTGGGGACCCCTCAGATGTTCATACCCAGTAGTGCTCCGTGACTCCATCCCTTTGTGTCAACCTCTAGTACTCAGAGGCATTCTTTATCTGGGAATCCTCTAGCCACTGGCCTGGGAATCAGGTAGGCATTCTTCATTCTCCTTCCTATCTTCACTTTCCAACTCCCTAGTCTTATCTGCTGCCTCGTAGCAGACCACTTGCACGGTCCTACACTCCCTCTGCCTCCATTCTCTGAGTACTTGGTAGAACTTAGCAGCAGACTCAGCCTTTCTCCCTCACTCTGTCCCTTTGTGTCAGGTACTAATATCCAGAGGGACTCTCTACCTGGTATAGCAGCGGCATCTATCCTTGCCAGCGTGTTTGTATTAGTGGCTGTGGACCCAGGAGAATACCAAATATCGTTGTTTTGCTAAAGGAATGTAGCAATAAAATGACTCCTAACGACATTCTGTTATACCCTTAGTTCTGTGTCTTCCTCAGCCATGATTAGAGAAGCTTCTTCTTACAATAGATGGGAACAAATTTAGAGACCCACAACTGGACAGTGTGCATAGAGTGAGAGACTTTGGAACATGTTGTCATAAATGGGATGTCTTTGTCAAATGTTTCCCTTCAGGGCTCATGGAACTATGGAAGAATAGGCAGAAAGATTTTAAGAGTCAATGGGGATGGAAAACACCAAGGAAACAAGGCCTTCTATTCATAGCAGGACTGACACACATATGAACTCAAAGAGACCATGGTAGCATGCACAGGGCTTGCATAGGTACAAGTTAGATGCGGTTCTGAGTGCTGAGAGTGGAAGTGGACACAAGTCCCCATTCCTAACCCAGAAAGCCACCCCTATTCTTAATTGCTTGCAAAGGAAACATTAGTTTTCTCAATGGAGTTCCACTGGGTATACAAATCAAGCTTAAGGGCAGGCCCCATGTCCAGCAGTAGATGCCCAACACAGATCAAATGCAGTGGTATTTTTGGTGGTATTTTACTATAATGATTTGCCTAGGGTGCCCCCCTCATCCATCTTTTGCTTATATGTTGTGGTTTCCTATTTTGTGTTTTAATGGAATATCAGTATGTGCAAATGTGTCTGTTCGAGCTGCCGTGTTTCTTGTGCTTTTTCTTTGGCTTATATTTTTCTGTTTGTATTGTTGTATTCTGACTTTTTAATGTTACTATTTTTAGATGCCTGTTTGTTTTGTTTGTTTTTCCTGTGTGTGTGTGTGTGTGTGTGTGTGTGTGTGTGTGTGTGTGTGTTGAGACAGGGTTTCTGTATATTCCTGGGTGTCCTGGAACTCACTGTGTAGACCAGGCTGCCCTCTAACTCAGATCTGCTTGTCTAGAGTGCCTAGTTACTACCTCTTGGTTACTGATATCTTAAAAGGATCACATGATTCCTTGGAGAAATGCTCATTTAAAGTTTGGTAAGGTGGAAGTACAGAAGTTACACCCAGCCTGTAATGTACCATGAGAAAGGAGAAAGACAACACTTAACGGGTTCCAAAGACTTTTAAGAATCCACCACATAATAGGTTCACTGATTGATCAGGGCTGCAGGACAAGGATTCAGGATTCTGCCCCAGCAGGGGCAGAAAATAGGGTTTATAAGCACAAAATTAGAAACATTTGTTTCCAAGGTACAGTTACAATTTTCACCAATCAGAAGTCAAAGATTAGGGACTTGCTTGTGTGAAATGATATACAATGCAAGCCTTTCAGTCCAACCAATCAGATTCATTTGTTCTTTTCTGTTGTTAGGAACAGCCATAATGTTTCTAAAGAATCAAAGATACATAATGAATATTTCTAGTTTAGGGAGGAGGTAGTCAGCCATTGTAAAGTTCTCAACTCCCTTAGGGCTTGGAAACTTGAACTTTATTTCACTCTACAGGTAAAATGGAGTCTCAAGTCAAAATGGCAATACTCAGGCCAAGGTGCTTTTGCCTGCTCCCTTCACACATAGGCCTAGAAAATTAATTTGAGTGTTATAAACGGCCATTTTCTTTCATGTCAATGCAGTTAACTTAAAAATTAATGAATGAGTCAAACTTGGTAGTATATTCCTGTAGTCCTACTCTTATGGAACAGGAAGATCACCACAAATTTGAGCCCAGCCTGTTGCACACAGTGAGTTCCACACTAGCTGGGGCTACATAGTGAGGCTGTCTGAAAAACAGTACTAACAACAAAACCACAAAAAGAAAAAAAAAATGAGTGAATAAGAAAAAAACTTGATAACTAAAAGTTTTTTAAAACTCTTAAATACATTTGGGTATCAACAGATCTCATGGCAGAACCTATAGAATGTTGCTAGTGCTCTGTTTTAAAAAGTTAGGGAAAGTCAAATTAACAAATACTAGGAATTCTAACATTTTAATTCTCAAATTCTAAATTTTATTAATTTAAAAACAGCATAGATGTAGAACAATGAGTGTATCAGTTGAAACCAAGTGCTTCAAAACAGTAGTCATTTTGTCCATTGTCTGACCTGAGAGTGGTTGCTTGCTTCTAGATTCCCTATTTCTTAGGTTAGTAATTAATGATCTAGGGTCATCTGTGTAAGTGTCTGGAAGTTGGTTGTCTGGATATAGCCTAGTCCTCCACTGTGCTCACATGGTAGGTTCAGAGAGAACAGCCGGAGAGGACAGTCTGCAACATCTGAGTATTTTCAAGCTTTCTTGTTTAATGTTCCATTGCCAAGGCAAGTTGCACAGCTCGACCTCTGATCAGCGGAGACTATGTACTATAGGCATGGAAATGGGGAGATTTTGTAGTTTAGTATCTAACTGTCTACACTTAAGTGAAATGGCCAGTTTAGATGTGGATTTTCCCTTTTGATTTGGGAAGATAAGAAAAACCTAGTAAGGTCTAAAAACAAAATAATCAGTAGCTAAAAAAAGACTATTTTTTCCCACTTTTTTTTTTTCCAAGACAAAATAGTATTTATAGGTGAACACCAACAGACATTCAAAGAAGCAGGTAATTCCAGTTTGTTAAATGATTTCAGATTAAGAAAGATGACTTCAGCTCCTTTTATGAAACAAGAAAACCTATCAGCTGAGTACCAGATAAGACAGGTACAGAAAATATGCTTGTCAGCCAGTTCCACTTGGGAGAGGAAGAATGAAACCTTAATAAGCTTAATCCAAGATTTAAAAGGATAGTTTAACATTGAAACATGTATTATTTCACATTGGCAGAGGAAAGTGGGAAGTTGCTTGTAGGGGAACCTGCTTAGGGGCTGGCTACAGGTCTTCTTGACCACGCCTTCAAGGGTGTGGTCAGGGTGACATAGAGTAAGAGTTTCAGGTGGCTGGGTTTCACTTTCGGTTTTTCCCTTTCGGCTTGCTGTACAGACTGCTGCCATGCCAGCTGGCTAGGTCGCTCTGTAAGTAAGGCTTTTCCCTAATAAATACCCTTATATTTCTACCTGGCTCCGTATTGGTAATTTCCCACTTTAGTTGCTAGAAAAGGAACATGCCTTAATGAAATTAAACATCCATTCATAATTGAAAGGGAATGTAACAATTTAATAAGTATAGAAAGGTTCTTTCTGTGGTGGTGCACACATTTATCCTAGCATTTGGAAGGCACATCAGTCTGAGGCCAGTCTGATAGGGATAAGTTCCAGGTGACTACCTAGTGATACACTGTTCCCCCAAACAAAAAATATGAGGAATGTTCTTCCTATCTACATAAGGGTACACCTGTAGAGGTACAGATTAAGATACACTGGACTAGGATAAATATAGCTTAATTTTATTGGAGAAGTCACTTACATAAGAAACTTATGACCCACAAGTTCCAGCTCCAAGGATCCGCACCCAGCTGCTCTCTGTCACCTGATCGGAACCCAGAGAGAGCAAGCCTGACCTGGACCCCAGACCAAATCCCACACGCACACATATGCACCTGGGACCACACCCAAATGGTCGTTGTCGGTGCCACAGGCTGGTTGGATCTCTCACTACAATTCCCATTTTAGTCTAAAGAAAAAGATTTAGACTTGATACAAACTATATAGAAAGATAGCAAATATCAAGTATGCGCTAGGAGAAGGAAAAGTTAAGTACACCCTCAAGATCTATTGGCAGTGAAGCAACAAGAGCAAATGGCAAGAACACCCACCAAAGCTGACACATTGTGGTATATCATGACTGAATGTTGTCCTAAGACTGGGGAATCTATGTAGATACCTGGAAGAATAGGCGTGATGGATGGAATGTAAGATTCCTGAAAGACTTTGGGAGCTTAACTTTTCATGTGCTGAGCAGCTGGAGTAAATCAGTATGAAAATAGAAGGGATCAGGGTTAGAAAAGTTTGGGGAATGGGTGTTTCTTAAGGTTTCTAAATACCATGACCAAAGCAACTTGGGAGAAAGGAGTTTATTTCTTTTAGTTTGTAGTCATGTAGGAGAAGTCGGCAGGAACTGAAGCAGAGGCCATGGAGGAAGTGCTGCTTGCTTACTTACTGGCTTGCCCCTCATAGCTTATTCATCCAGCTTTCTTAGAGCACCCAGGACCACCACCAGCCTAGCATTGCTAGCAGTGACCTGGACCCTCCCAAATCAACTGTCAATCAAGACAGCACCCCACAGACTTGGCTCCAGACAAATCTTATGGGGGTATTTTCTTAACAAAGAGTCCCTCTAGATTGTGTCAAGTTGACAAAAAAACTAGCCAGGGTGATAGTTGTGCTGAAAGTTAATTTGTTTGAACTTTTAAATAAAATTAATTTTAGTTTTGGGGATACAATTTCAGATTTGTAGTTTGAAAGTTAAAACTTCAAGAATAATACAAAAACCACTCTACACCCTTATGGCACCTAGCTTCTTTGGATTGTTAGCACTTTTCCATATTTGCTTTCTTTCTTTTTTATTTATATATTAGACACATGCACTTTTCTTTGAACCAGCTACATATAATAGCAGGATTTCCTATTAACTTTAGTATATCAGTTCATATACCATAGAAAGAGACTTTTCTATGTAATAGTTCGTTTATCATGTCAAATTAACATAGAATTACATCATCAAATCAATAGAGTCAACTCAGTTTGCAAATTTTAAGTCAGAGCCTATCCAAGACCAGACACTGAGTTTTGTACCCCAGTCTTTCTCATCTTTAGTGACTGCATCTTTGAAGCATACAGGTTTTTTTTTTTTTTTTTTTAATTCATTGGTAGATTAGGGTTTGTTTGGTTCTCTGCAAGGTAACCTAGTTTAATCAGGAATAATGCCGAAGGTATATTGTTTGTTTGTTTGTTTCCCCCACCCCCCCTTCACCAGACCATGGAGCACACAGAGTTAATTTACTGCTGGTAGCACATTTTGTCACTTGGCCAAGAATGCCATCTGAGGGTTGCATGTATGGCTTAGTGGTAGAGTGCTTGTGCAAACACTGGGTTTTGTCTCTAGTAACCACCTCACACCAAATAAACAAAAACCAAAGAGCGCCATCTACCATTTTTTCACTATATGTTAATAAATATTCTGTGTGAAGCAACTTGAGATACATAGATATCAGTGGCTTTGCCATCTGTGAGGTACTATAGTTTAAAAGATAACTGGTATTGGTTACTTATGTAGTTACTAAGGAAGAATGATGTTTCAAAAGTGGGAATGAACTGACTATTTAGACATAATTGTGTTTAAATGTGCTAGCTTGTACATAGGACAAAAGTGGATGTTATGCACATGTGTATGTCATTTTTATTTTCTGTTTGATCTGAATTTTGCCATGTATATTAAGACTTTAAATCACTTTCAGTTGGAATCATACATCCACAAATACTGGGCACCAGAAGTATATTCAAAATTTAAGTTGAAAAATTTGTTGCTGTTAAATAATACTTAAAATGGCATAGTTAGTATTCTGAACAATTTATGTGTGGTTAAATAGAGGATGGGAAGAGTTCTTGTTTATAAAATTCAGGTAGCAAGAGTATAAGCTGGGCTGACAAGATGATCAGTCAGTAAAAAATAAAAGTACTGGCAGTACAAGCCTGACAACCTTCATTCAATTCCTGGAAGCCATAAGAGACTGTGGCTCATGCCCCTAGGAATAGTGGTTCTAATGATAGTAGAAGTGTAAGAGATAGTAAAAGTTTAGTTTAAACTGGTGCTAATTTATGTGACATTTAGTAAATTCCTATTCCTTATGTCTCCCAACTTGCAATTAGGTATTAATATTTATCCTTAAGATCTTGTCTTTTTAATAAATTGCCTCAGGCATCTTTTAGCAGTAGGTAGATGAAAACTGCTTGATGCATAGTACTGTACTCTAAGTACCCTTGCAGTGTTGATCAAAACACTTGTGCTTAATGGACTGGGGGTGGGGTTCCACACAATTAGTGGAATTAAACCAGTTAGTTTATTGTTAATTTTGGCATCAAAGACAGTTTCATTAACAACAGCCTTCAAGAACTCTTAAACATTTATTGATTACCTTTCAGAACAAAAGAGATGAGCACTTACTGAAAAAGAGAAATGTTCCCCAAGAAGAAAGCTTAGAAGATTCAGATGTTGATGCTGATTTTAAAGCAGTAAGTTACCCTCATTTTTATAATGTGCCTGTAAATATTTTTGTCAAAACCAGGGGACGTTATTGTAAATTTAAGAGAAATTAGATAATGATAATTACAAGGCATATTAATTCATAACCAGATAGACTAGTAAATATTTTTGTTAATATTCTCTGCTGAACTACCTTTCTTTCTTTTTAAGCAAAATGTAACACTAGAAGCTATATTGCAGGTATGTTGTTAATTTAATATTACCATCCTGAAATGGTTTAAAATCTTTTTTTTTTTTTTTTTTTTTTTTTTTTTTTTTAATGTCTGAAATATACACTTCTTGTTGCAGAATGCCACAAGTGATAACCCTGTAGTCCAGTTGAGTGCTGTCCAGGCAGCAAGGTAAGAGCTGAACCATACCTTCCTTTGGAACTAAGCATGCAGAAGTGGGGTAGTGTTCAGAGTTTGAGAACAACAGCAATTAATTTCTTATATTTCTTTTTATAGGAAACTATTATCCAGTGACAGAAATCCACCAATTGATGACCTAATAAAATCTGGGATTTTACCAATTCTAGTCAAATGTCTAGAAAGGGATGATAAGTAAGTCTGAATTTGTCTACTTACTTTTTTCAGTTAACTTAAAATTTAAAGCCTATATTTTACCAAAGGGTTCAGTGGTAATTTGCTTTCACTAGGCTTAGATTTATTTTTGTTTTAAGGTAGTATAGACAGTAAGCATTTAAAGCAGGTGCTCTGTCACTGAGCTGTATGCCTAGCCTATGTTTTTTAAATTGTCATACATTTCCTTGTAATTTTCTTACTTACTCTGATGGGATTTAAACATCCCAAATAGTGTTTGAGTCACTGTATGCTTATGAGTCTATATATAGATTAGCCTCATGACTAGTCAGCATGAATGGTTTCCAGAACCATGTGGCTCTTCTTGCCCTGGGAACAGTCCCACTGATCACTGATCCTCTGGGTAGTCTCTAATAGCACCCCAGCCATAGTTAGTTGTTCTGTATCATGTGACGGCACTCTGCTTACCCAGAAGAGAAGGGAGGGATGGTAGTTCTTGACATCTTGGAAACATCTGTCCTCATTCCATTTGTATATAGACACTTCTCAGGGCTATGTATTAAATTCCATCAGTTCGAATTAACTTGGTTTGAACTCCAGAATTCTTTAAAATGAATACTATTTTTGCATTTTGAACATATGGCCTGAAACAAGATATTTTGCTAAATATCCAAGAAATTTTTGGTTGATTAAATAAAAACAGTGGTGTATAAAGTGCTGTTGCTAAGGGTATTTGTATTTAAGAACACCTTATACCTCCACAGTAGCTGCAATCCTCCCTCTACCTCTAGGCCTAACTGTGTCCGTTAATGTATTTAAGATAACCTCAGCAAACAC
This sequence comes from Cricetulus griseus, assembly GCF_003668045.3. Lineage (NCBI taxonomy): Eukaryota > Metazoa > Chordata > Mammalia > Rodentia > Cricetidae > Cricetulus > Cricetulus griseus. Next base: position 216,398,806 of record NW_023276807.1, on the reverse strand, counting down.
TAAAATGCATTGATGTGCAGTAAGGAATGAAAACAAAGCCACTTCCTTTTAGATTAATTTGACAAAGAGTAAGCCTAGATTTGAATTTTCATTATTCTCCTAGTGTCTTCCATCTGTCTGTACAATGTGGTTACAGGCCTATCTGTATTCTGCCTGCTGTATATGTCTGATTTGTCCCTGTTGCCAATCTGCTCTATATGTGTTTGAATATGCCCCTGTCCTTGTCTGTCCCAAACAAAGGGCTTTTGCTCTGTATTGGTCAGTACATAAAACATGACATTGGAAAAGGGATGAGGAATTTAACATTGTTCTCTTACAGGCAAATTATGTTCAAGAGGCAGAATTCCTAGTAGGCTAGCAGACCAAGTACACCGTCTTAAGTGATCTCAAGGGGGATTATCCATTGAGCTGTGAGGTCTGGAAAGTCTCAGTCTCTTTGGGAGCAAGAGATACTTAGATTAAGATGTGTGACTATACTTAACACCTTTAAAAATGCTGTATATTTTCCATAGCAGAGTTTATTTGAATAAAGATAAATTTTATTCCAGCTGGTTAAAAGATTAAATTCCATATTACATCTGCCATTAAGTCTCCTTTTTGTTCTTGGTTCCCAGCTTTGGTCCTCCCACTCCTGCCAGGCATCCCATCTGTAAAAATTAGATGGTTGTGAGAAAATGTACATAATTTATATAAAGTATTCTGCATTGTTTATTTGTTTCATTCAGCTGTTTTTATATCTTTATCTTTTTTCTACATGATGCTTTAGAAGACTTTCCTTGGCCTTGTATCTTCCCATTTTCCCATTCATGGCCCCTGTTTTCAGTGTTTTCTTAGGACTCCTTTAATAGTTTGCTAACTCTTCCCACTTCCAGTTTGGTGTAGTGTATATTATTTGTTACTTCCTGTCTCATCATCACGTTAACATCCCCTAACCCCAGTCTCTTTCATACCTTCTCATCCCCTGCCTTCTGCCAGAATTGATCCTGTCATCTCTTGTCTACTCCACTTTGTTTGTTCTCTCTGACATGTAATAATCATTTTCCATCTGCACTGCTGCTGTAACTGATCATTTGTTTCCCTTGCTTCTTCAGTGTTTGTATAAAGATTTTTCTTTATATTCCCTAGTTTTTGGCTCATTTTGTTTTTTGTTGGCTATATGCCTTTCTTCTCCAGTGTTCTTTCCGACATTATATTCTTCTATCTGTGTTACTTCTTTTTAGTACATCTCTCCTATACCAACCTTTAACCTCTTTTACCTATTTGCGTGCTGTTGATTCTGACTCTGACCTCCCCTCCCCCATCCTCATGTAGGGCAGGCAGTACTCTGCCACTGGACTATGTCTCCAGCCATTGTTTCTGCTTTTGCTTTTGAGTTGAGGTTTTGTTCATTGACCTGGATGGGCCACTTTGAATTTGCTCCTTTACCATCTCCCCCACTACCACCTACACCACCCAATTGCTTTGTATCTAAAATTGCAGGCCTGCACCTGGCTTTACTCCCTTCCATTACCCTTTCCTTTCTTCTGTCTGTGTCTCTTTTTTTTCTTTTCTTTTAGGTTTTTTTTTTTTTGAGACAGGGTCCTCATTGTGTAGCCCTGACTATCCAGGAGTTCACTATGTGGACCATGCTAGCCTCCAGTTGACAAAGATACACTTGCTTCCCAAATGCTGGGATTAAAGGTGTGTGTTACTGTAGCTCTGAAGCCTAGAATTTGAGATACAGACCATATCTCTCCAACAGTCACAGTTTTATTTTTGTGCATCCTTAACTTCAGCTTTCTTGACCTGTTTCTTATTGCCTATACATATTATCAGCCCACCTATGATAGCATTTTTATCAGGTTGTCATTGCCTGCTGTTTAAAGTCAAATTTAGAAGAGTAAATTTGATTTTTACTTTCTTTGCTAGATCTCAAATTATAATGCTTTAACAGCAGAATTATGCATGCTTGTAATAGCTACAGTTTTGTAATGTAACCCAAATGGTGTAGTGTACTCAGGTTGGGCTCCCAGTTTTAAGACTACTCTGGAGGCCTCAGCTGGTATTAAAGTGATATGAAAATTTTGGCTGCAACTATCAATGGCCATCAAGAAGGCAGGTTGGTGGTGATTTTGGAGAAGCAGTCAGATGGTTAGGTAGAGATGGGCAGCCAGTGACGAATATAACAAGTGAAATTGAAAGATCAGGTAAGATGCTTGTGTAGGTTTGAGTTAATAAGTTAAGGTGGTAGTTTCATGTCTAAAAGGATTATTTTATTTTTAACAGTCCTTCACTACAGTTTGAAGCTGCTTGGGCACTAACTAATATAGCATCAGGAACCTCTGCACAGACTCAAGCTGTTGTACAGTCTAGTAAGTCAAATCTTTCTTTTTAATGATGACAGTGGGTTTTGTACTAAAGACTGGATTTCATCTTAGAATATTTTGAAGTTACAGTATAAGTATTTATGTTAATGATTTTTTATCTTTTCCATGAGAATACACTTTTATCTTTCAGGGTAGAGACCATCCCCTGATAACAGGACTGAAATATCTTGTTTTTAATATTTTCTAAGAATGACAAGGAGCTTAGGCCTTTCATGTTACAGCATATACTTGTTTTGGGGAGTAGGGTGTGGTGGTGCAGGGTCTTGGTGTATAGCCAGGTCTATCTTTGAGTAGTCCCTGCCTGACCTTAAACTCAGGATAGTCTGGCTTTAGCATTCTGAGTTCTGGGATTACAGGTGTTAGACCTGACTCACATACACTGGTTAAATTTTTTTTTTCTTTAATTGTGATAAATTGTGAGACAGGTCCTCAATGTGTAGCCTTGGCTGACCTGAAACTTGTTGTATAGACCAGGTTGGCTTTAAACTCACAGAAATCAGCCTACCTCTGCCTCATGACTGCTGGGATTAGAAGTGTGTGCTTCTGCACCTGGCACATTGGTAAACTTGCTTATTTCAAGATAAACCACTATGATTTTATGGCTGAAATTAACATAACTTTTCTGATCTGGTGCTGGTTGTAGTTGTAAACAAGTTTTAATAGAAACTATAAAGTTAACATCAGCATTTTATTTAAATTATAAACAATTTAAAAGTGGTGGGAATATAAAATACTTTGAACATTAGGTTTTTTTTAAAGCTACTCCTGGAATTTGCCATGTGTCCCCAGTTACACCTAGATGAAATGGGGAGAAAAAGCATGTGTGCAATGATTGGTACACAGATGTTCACAGCAGCATCAGTCATAGTTACAGAAGACCCTTATTAATGGAACAATAAAATGTATGCAGCAGAATGTTACTTAATAGTCTAAAAGAATAAAGCATTGGTACCTGTGACATAATAAGTGAACTTCAGAGTCACGAAGTAAAAGAAACCAGACATTTAAAAAAAAAAAAAAATCACATTTGGTGTGATTTCTCTGAAATGTCCAGAAAGACAAATGCATAAATAAAAAAGTCATCTATTGAATGATTGCCTGGTTCTGGGGTACGAATAATGGAAGGGTAAGTGGTTAGTAGTTAGTCAAGATAGGAGAGCTCTTTGAGAGGTGATGAACATGTAGTTCTGCCAAAGTCCTAAAATGTAATCTGTACTGACAGTGATACATTCTTTTATTTTAAAGCGAATTATTTTTAATAAAAAGGCTGAGTAAATTATGTGTGACAAGTAGAGCTAAATGTCCTAGAGCTAGCACAAGAGTAGAAAGTTTAGTGTGTAGTAAGAAATTTAGGGACTAGAGAGATGACTACACAGTTAAGAGCAGTGGCTGCTTTCCCCAGGAATCCAGGTTCTGTTCCCAGCACTCACATACATAGTAGCTCACAGCCATCTCTAATTCCAATTCTAAGGGATCAGATAACCTTTTCTGGCATCCACAGACACCTGTGGTGCCAAACACCCATACACACAAAAAATAAAGATAGAAAGAATAAGAAATTTGATTATTTTAAATTATAGGCCCTCCCTCCTTCCCTCCCTCTCTCCCTTCTCTCTGGTTTTATTAGATTACATCATTTGATTTCATATGGAAGTGATAAGGAATAGTATGTCCATCACCCCCCTACACACACACACACACACACACACACACACACACACACAGAAGTGTTAGCAGGCAACAAAACCATCAGTTGTCTACGTGTTGCATGTTTGGGATGGGAACATGTAACAGGAACTTTTTGTTGCTTTTTGTTCTATTGTTTTTCAAGACAGGGTTTCTCTGTAAAATAGTTCTGGTGTCCCAGAACTAGCTCTATAGACCAGACTGGCCTTGCCTCTGCCTCTGTCTCCTCTGCCTCCCAAGTTCTGGGATTAAAGGCGAGTGCCATCATGGCCTGGTTGTGGTGGGAACTTTTTAAAAAGTTGATTTTTTTTTTTCTTTTTTTAATGGCATAGTAGCATGTTTTGGGCTCTGTTTGGTGCTTTATTACTCAAGTATTATCATGTTAAAATGCTGAAATTAGTTATTTTTATGTATGCATGCCACATTTATGCATGGACAACTATAGTATGTGTCTGACTTGTGAATATTAAGTTACTTGGGCTGAAATCTGTGAACATATTAGATAACCCAATTTTTCTTACATACAGATGCAGTGCCACTTTTTCTGCGACTCCTCCATTCCACACATCAGAATGTTTGTGAACAAGCGGTGTGGGCTTTGGGAAACATTATAGGTAAGCTGAATTTAGGTTTGAAAAGGCTTTAGTTGAGAATCTTAAATTAACTTTTTTCCTACATTGGCATGGCCATTACTCACTATGTTTCCTCTGAATTTCATGTGAGTTGATTGTATTCATAAACATTTGTAAGGTTGTTACTTAAGTGTAAAAGGAATAATTTATGTTGTAGTAGTTAAATTTGTATTCCACAAATCAAAGTCACAGACACTTGGTGTCTGACTAATGGTGAGGAAACATAGGACATCAGTGTCCCAACATGAGCCATTGCACACATTTCAGACTTTCTCATCCTGACTGTAATTTTTTTTTTAAATACAATTTTCATTTCTGTAGGTGATGGTCCTCAATGTAGAGATTATGTCATATCACTGGGAGTTGTCAAACCTCTTCTGTCCTTCATCAATCCCTCCATTCCCATCACCTTCCTTCGGAACGTCACATGGGTCATTGTCAATCTCTGCAGGAATAAGGACCCCCCACCGCCTATGGAGACAGTTCAGGAGGTAAATGCAGAATTGTAAAGGCGAGATGGTTTATATCCCTGTTTATGCTTTAGGTATTAGTGTACAGGGAATATAATGAGCATATACTGATTTCTTTGAAAGTATGAAGTTTCTTCTGTTTTAAGTATAACATACCATATGTCAAAATATTGAGTGTTGTATAGTAGCAAAAAGAAGTCAGTCCATTTTAATGCATATTTTTCATGGCTGTTTACATGAATCAAAAACATGAATTCAAATGGGGGGAGGAAGTCCAGTTTTGCTGTACTGCCTGATGGATTTAATAAGAAATATGCAAGTAATTTGAGTGAATTTGCATTCAGTCCATTGATTTCTGAGAAAATTGATGTTCTTAGAAATGTGGTCTACTTTAAATTTTAAAAATCTTACATAACCTTTATTCACTGGACTGTATAGAGAGTCAGTGACTCTGCATCTTTATAATCTGTGTCTTTATCCAGTGTCTGTCCCTTTTTGTTAAGACACTTTACTGAGTGTGAGTCCCTAGCAGCCATTCTTAGTTGCTCTAGATTTATAAAATATCTGTTAGGCTCAGGGTCAACAAACAAATCTTATACTTGGTATTGGTTGCAATTTTCTTGACTAAATCTATTGTTCTACTCAAACAGTTTATTAGATAAAAATTTAGATGATAACTGAAAAGTAATTTCTCTTAACTGTCACTGTATGCCTGTGTGCTAACATCTCCATTCTCACCTAACATTTTATGTCATAAATAAGGTTTCTTGAAATAATTAACTTTCTTTTAAGGAGTATTAAACTTTGTCAGATTTATTTGGATCTTTTAATTAGACATTTGAAATTCTATTTTTGATTTTTCAGATTGAATTTACTAAAATAGATATTCAAAATAGTTCACATTATGTTTTAAGTAGTTACTACTTTCTGTGTCACAGTTTGCTTTTATTAAGACATGTCCATCAACTAGTGTTGCAATTTATCTTCTTTCCTCAGATTTTGCCAGCTTTATGTGTCCTCATATACCATACGGACATAAATGTGAGTAAAGTGTGTCATTGTGGGATTTGTTTCTTGATGGGACCAGAAGGGCTTTTTAAATGAGTGCTAGAGTGCTCCCCCTTCCCCTGTGCCCCCCCCCTTTGCCCCGTGGTTTTGGAGAATGAGAGTAAGTTTGAATCAGATTGATACAATTTTTGTCTTTAATCTTCCAGTCAGCAAATACACTGGATGGTTAATCTGTGAAGTGATTAAGGATAGATAGTGCGTGTCTCTGTCTCTCTGTCTCTCTGTCTGTCTGTGGTTTCACTTTTCAAATTTTCAGTCAACTGTAGTCAATTGCAGTCTAAAATGTTAAATGAAAAACCAGAATAAATTATTAATATGTTTTCATAATTTTATAGTACATGGCCATCATCGCTCTATTTTATCATTAATTATTGTTAATTTCTTAATCTGCCTAACTTGTGGATTAAGCTATCTGATATGTATGTATAAGAAAATACAATCTATCTGTGTATGTGTGTAAACATACATATATGCTGTGCTATCTCAGGAATCCATGTGGAGGGGGCAGAGGCTGCTGTAGTATTTTTTTTTTTTTAACTACAAATATTTATAAAATGGTAGAATTTTATGAACCACTCTGATCATACAATAAACAGTTGCCCATAACAGACTTGAAGCCAGATCCATGGCCTCTACCATGATCTCAAAAATATACGACATGGTGTAAAAACAAACAAGAAAGTATAATAGAGAAATAGCCAAAATCCTGATTATGGAAGTCCATATAATTTTATTTGGCAACTTTAAAAATAACACCAAGGAAGTAACATTTGAAACAAACAGTATAAGAGCCAGGTGTGGGTGTTATATGCACCTGTAATCCTAGCACTTGGGAGGCAGAGGAGAAGGATTAGGAGTACAAGGCCAGCCTGAGTTACATGAGATTTTGTGTCAAAAGAAAACAAAACCCATAACAAAATAAAATATTTACAGTGTTATGAGTACAAGGAAATTGAGGCAGGCATGGTCAAGATGACATCTCTCTTTGGTTTAAAATGTATGGGATACGATTTTATGTTCTTGCTATATATCAACCCGTTTAGTTGATAAAAAGTCCTATGAGGTGATATTTCTGCCTGAAGTCATAGAGTTGACTCCAGTAGTATTTTTGTTTGTTTGTCAGCTTGAGCATCATTTCAGGAACACCAGGAAGAGTGTTGAAAACTTGAAATCATTGAGGTTTTAGAGAGTACAAGTAGACAGTGTCTCAAAAGCTTGATGTCAAGTTGATCTGAAGTCTTGGCTCCTGTGTTTAAAAAGTTGGGCTTTGCCTGGAAATGAGTGAGGCTGTGAATGGTTTTCAGATGGATCAGTGACACATTTATATGTGAAACACATGAGAATTGATATTTGTAACAGACAGCTAAGAAAAAGTTTTACATAGGCAGAGCTATTTTCTTAGAATAGACTTGAAATTGATGATGAAAGCATGAACAATAGTAATAGGCACAGCTAAGGAAAGGAAAGTGACCAGAATTATAGAACTTTTTCTGTGAGAGTATTTTCCAGCATAGATGAAGCTTTGCAGATTATAGGGGACTGATGAAAACACGGACATTGAATAAGAGTCCATAGGTGAGGCTGTATTTTAGAAAGTGCTAAAATTCAGCCCTGAGGAATTCCTTGTATTTGAGGTTTAGAAGCAAGGGAGGAAGGACCAACAAAGCAGTGTAAGTGTAACAGATGTTAGATCCTAGAACCTGTGTCTGCCTCCCTCTCTCTCCCAGAAATTAGGTCATATCCCTCTGCTGTCCACCCCTAGAACAAAGGACTGACAGGCACCTGCTGTGTCTCGAGGATAGGGGGGGTAAGCAAGCCCCCTACCAGCCACCCAAGTGGAAAGTTGGTAAGAAAGCACTCTCTTGTGGCCTTCATACCCTTTCACCAGCAGCTGCAAGAGAAGCTTATGGTCCTGCCTAGTTCCTGCCTTGTGTGCACAAGGTCATAGGATAGGAAGTCTGCCTGCCCCGCTGGCAACCTATAAGAATCAGAAACTCACTTTGAGGATTTTTGAGGCTCTTTGCTTCAGATCCCCTGTCGTACTTTTTATGTCCTCTGACTCTCCTACTGAGACTCCTTTGGGAATTGAAGGGGAGGCTGTCTTTGTTTAAGGTCCCATCATGATGGCCTATGCTCTGTCTCTCTTAATGTGTTCCCACTTCAAGGCCTAGTCATGCAAACACACCCCCCTACCCCCCCCCCCCCGTCCCATTTGTGGTTGTGAGGCTTTCTTGTTCTCTTTCCTAATTAGTAAAACTCATTCTGAAAGGTATTCTTATGTTGGCTCCTTTGATGAACCCACTCATTCTTTTTTCCCTTTAATCAGAGCAATAGACACAAAATTTTAATTGGATAAGGCAGAGATCAAACAGATTGTAGATCATACAGGGCCTTGGATAAAATATTAAGACTCACAGAACCATTTTATATTGGTGATAACAGAGTTAGAAGTAAGTGGTTGAAATTATATTCTGGATTTATAACTCATACTTTCATAAGGAAAGTATAGGTTTTAGGGGGATTGTAGAGTTGGAAAGACAGACTGGTAGTGCATTTTTGGTAGACATAGGAGAAAATTAGCCAATGCTAGAGCTAAGGATTAGGAAATAAGAAAAGCGTGGAAGATATGCTTTAGATATGCTTAGATTGAAAGTTTTCTGGATTTGATATGTATAGTGAGAAGAAGAAATGAGGAATAACAACTTCTAACTTAGATTTTAGGATGGATATGACAATACACCAGTATTAGCAAAAAAGAGGCACAAGGCAACAGGACTAACACTGTGTGAGATGATACCTAATGCGAATGAGAGAGGGTTATGGACAGTTAGGTGTGTCTATACCATTAGTTGCCTGTTGTGAGGCATTAGAAATCAAACCGCACCTGCTGTTGAGGAGCATGAGAGAATCTGCAGGGCCAGTTTGTATGTCCGTGTCTTACCTGTTGTGTTGCTGAAAGTTAATTTGCAGTTGTAATTCTAGAGTATCTGGCTTCTTGCCTGTTTTGAATGTGTTCATGGACAACGCAGTGTCACATAACATCTGACACCAACCTAATCTCTTAATACTAGTAATATACAGGAAAGTCATCAATTTTAGCACATCATTTATGTGCTGACACTTGGTATTTAGTGACAGTTGACTTAGGGGTCCAAAAAACCACCTCACATTTTTTGATTTAATAGAATGACTCATAACTCACAAAGGTGCTTACACTCATGCTTGTCATAAGGACACAGGTTAAAAATCACCAGGATATAAATTTCAGTATGCCTTATAAACCTATAGCTGCTGATGCTTCTGTTTCTTTTTGTTGGTTTGATTTCCTGGTTACTGAAAGTAGTATGTTAAAATTTCCTAATTTCTGGGTGTTGGTGGTGAATGCCTATAGTAACCAACACTGGGAGGTGAAGGGAGGAGGATCAGGAATTTAAGGCCAGCCTCAGAGACCCTATTTGAAAAACAGTTACAGAGACAGGGTAGTGGTGGTGCATACCTTTAATCTCAGCACTCGGGAGGCAGAGGCAGGCATATCTCTGAGTTCAAGACCAGCCTGGTCTACAGAGAGAGCAAGACAGCCACAGTGGTTCCACAGAAAACCCTGTCTCAGAAAACCAATAAATAAATAAATAAATAAAATAAAACAAACAAACCAACAGTAACATAACAAACCGCTCTTAGTATTATTTTTCATATATTTTTCTTGTATATTATCTATTTTATAAAGGCATTTGCAGTATTATTTGGTGAATAGATGTTTGTAACTGTTGTATCTTCATTGATTTAATGTCATAAGGTAATGGGGGATGTCCGTCTTCAATAAAGTACCTTTGCATTGGTTTTTAGCTGAAGTCTACTGTTCTCTTAACAGAATTGCAACCTCTATTTTCTTGTTTATTTAGTGTAGGTATGCCCTTAGTTTTATTTTTAGTCTTCTCATATTACTTTATTTAGATGTATCTTGCAGAGTTTGTAGAGTTAGTTTTCATTTAAAAAGCTAATTGAGGGCTGCACTCAGGATGTTGTTGCACAGTGGTAAAGTGCTTGCCTAATATATGCAAAGTCCTTTGTTTATCCCCTAACAACAAAGAGTTTACTTCATGTTTTGTTCCAGTAACCATCTGTATACTTACTTCTTTTTAAATACCTTTCCTTTCCTCCATTTAACTGTGCTGGAATTAGTGAGCTTATTCTTTTTGCTTAATCGTTCTGTTTTTGCATCTGTAGACTTAAGTCATTTGCACATTTGGGGTATTTTTCACCATTGTGCACATTTTTCTTCAACTCTTTTTTTAATAGCTTAAGTATTTGTCTGCAGCTAAGCTTGTTAACCCTAAATAATGAAAATGTACAACGAATACTATTGTAATTTTTGGTTAGATTTAAGTCAGACATTCATTAACAAAGAATCTTCATATATGAGTACCCAGAAATATCTGTAAGCCATTGGTCGCAATAACTGTCTCTGAATATCACTTTACTTTGGAAGGTTTTGGAAAACATTTAAATTAAAATTCCGGAGTTTTACCAAATAAAGTTGTAACTAATAAACTATTCTATATTCAAACTAAGATGATTTTTATAAAACTTTCCTTTCTAAAGCAATAGTAAAAGAAACACGGCATTTTATAAAATGTGGTCTGAACAAGTAACAGTAAAAGTAAATGTATACATAACTCCCACCTCCTTAAGACAAAGGCTGATGTCTTCTCACAGTCTTGGGACAAAGGCAGAGAACAGCTAATAAGCTACTTCAGGCAGGGAGGTACTGTAACCAAGCTCTAACAGTTGAACACGGACACTATAGGTGAGTTTGGGGAAATCTGTACAAAGGATCCAAATTCTTCATAGAAACTGATGAGAAGATGAAATGGCTCCTCCCAAGTAGCCATGCTGCAAGACCTGGCCCAGCCCTGCACTCCCTTTTGTTACACTCCGAGTACACCCTTGTGTTCCGCTCCAGGGGAGAACTTTTCCCTGGAGAAGTCCAGTGTCCAGGGAGTTCCTTGACTGTGAATGAGGTGAGCTCAGATTCCACAGGGTATTTTAAGGCTTGGAGTCAAAGTATTTTTCCAGCACAGCTAGGCAGAGTCCATGTGTTGATGACCTGTCTCCAGTTTGTTCTAATTTCTCACCATGTATGTGCAAATTTCATACTACAGACCTTCCCTGCATCATGGTAATCATGTCTATTGTCCATCTTAACTTATGATCAAATTTCTGGGCCTGGAAACAGTCTCTGCATTTAACAATAATACCCACATACAAAACAATCCACTGTTACAACTTACATGGTCACCAAATATTATTGACCTTCTGAAGGCTGAGAAAATGTTTTTAACCATAATAGTTGTACATCAAATTCACACCCAGACCCCTCAAGATCAAAAAAGTTTTGCACACAAATAATAACACACAGACACACATGCATACACTCTTAACACACTTCTCACAGAACTGCACTTTGGGAAACTCAACATGTTGAATGCCACTGAAGGTATTCTTTGCTAAACTCTTTTTCCAGGTACTTTTGTTTGGAAGACCTATCATCATGGGGCACAGCTGTTTTCAACTCTACTTTTTACTGGGACTTTTGATGACACAGATGTCAGCTTTGTTGTTATGTTGCATGTTCTTTGGCTTTGCTCCTTTCAGTCTTTTTGTTACTATTGTTACTTAATGTCTTAGTGTTCTATTGCTGTGAAGGGGCACACAACCACAGCAACTCTTATAAAGGAAAACATTTAATTGAGGCTTGCTTACAGTTTCAGAGATTTAGTCCATTGTCGGCATGGTGGCATGCAGGCAGACATGGTGCTAGAGAAGTAGCTCAGAGTTCTACATCCATATCCTCGGGTAGCAGTATGAGAGAGACACTGGTCCTGGCTTAGGCTTTTGAAGCCCCAAAGCCCATCACCAGTGACATGGTTCCTCCAACAAGGCCACACCCACACTAACACGGGCATAACCTCTTATTCCTTTGAAAGTATAGGCTTGTAGCTGTATCATAATATAAAAATGCATTCAATCCAGCTTCAAAAGTCCCACAGTTTATAAGAGTCTCAACACTGTTTAAAAGTCCAAAGTTCAGCTATGCAGTGGTGGTACATGCCCTTAATCCCAGCACTGGAGATAATACAGAGGCAGGTGGATCTCTGAGGTCTAAGCCAGCCAGGTGTACAGCGATAGTTCCAGGACAGCTATGGCAACACAGAAAAATCCTGTCTCAAAAAACAAAACAAAAAAGGCAGATCCTGTACTTCCAACACATAGTGGCACAGAATATACATTACCATTCCAAAAGGGAGGAAAAGGAGCATAGTGAGGAAATACTGTACCCAAAACAAGAATGAAAACCAGCAGAGCAAACTCCAGATTCTGCATTTCTGTGTCTTGACGTCAAAGGGCTCTTCAGAACTCCAAATCCTTTCCAGCTTTGTTGACCACAACACTCTTCTATCTTGGGCTGGTTCCACACCCAGTCTTCTCTCTTCAGCATGTATCCCATGGTTCTGACATCACCAACATCTTGGGGTCTTGTAACACGAATAGTAAAAACCCAGAGACAGATACTGGGACTCAAGCTGAAGATCAGGAACGGAAAGCAGCCAAGCCAGTAGCTCTAACCTCTATCAAGCTGAAATAGTAATCCTGTCTCCACGAGTCCTCAGAGGCAAATGCTCTTGAGTTCCTGTCTCCTCCTGCCTTACATTCCTTTCTCTGCACAGTTTATCTTCACCTTCCTAGTGCTGGGATTAAAGGCATGAGCTCTGTTACTCTTTTGGACTGATTCACTCTTGTGTAGCCCAGGGTGGTCTTGGACTCATGGGGATCCATCTGCCTTTATCTCCTTAGCCCTGGGATTAAAGGTATGTACCACCATTGCCTGGCCTCTGTGGCTAGCTAGTATAGCTGCTGGGATTAAAGGTGTGTATCACCCTTGCCTGGCTCTATGGCTGTGTCTGGCTTTGCATTCTGAACCCTCAGGCAAGCTTTATTAAATCATAAATAGTATATCACCACAGGGTCTCCAAGGTAATCCAGGCTTCACCTTCACAGCTTCACTCAATGGCTTCCATGCAGGAATACTCTAGGGTTCAGCAGCTTTCCTTAGCCAAGGAGGAAGATTCCACAACCCATCTTTTGTATTCTTGATACTAAAGCCAGAACCACATGGCCAAAGCTGCCAAGTTCTGCTGCTTGGTGGGGCTGGAGCTTGGCCCCCTGTCCAATTACATTTGCATCAGCTTTCTATTTTCAGTGGTTTCCTTCACTTCTTAAGGTTTTCTTTAATTTCTTGTCACAAGTTGGAAGCTTAGCTGGGTGGGTCCTGCCTCTAGGTCACCAGTTCCTTTATTCCATTTAGCATCATACTTTAAACTTCTTATGTCCTTAAGCACTGGACTTAGCCCCATTATATTTCCTGGTGCCCCTTTTCAAACTGTACACGTTGTATTTCTCCTTGTTCAGCTTGCTTGTTCATCATAGGTCTGCTTAAGAGTGACTACTAATAACCACACGACACATTCAGTACTAGCCTCTGTTAATTGAAAACTCTTCAGTCTACTATCAGGCAGATGTGGGGAGGGGCAAGGCTAGAAAACAGCCACATTCTTTGCCAGAATATCACAAGAATGGTCTCAGGGCCACTTACTAATATTCTTCTCTTCTGAAACCTTGAGCCAAGCCATCATAATCTACACTGCTCTTAGTACCACTGTCTTCCCTGCTCTTATTAGTTTGGCCTAGTAACATCTGCTTAAAGCATTCAACTGCTTTCCTAATCCAAAGTTCACATTCTGTGAACAAGCTACTGGTCAGGCCTGTCACAGCAATACCCCAGTTCCTGGTACCAATTTCTGTGTTAATCACTGTTCTATTGCTATGAAGAGATATCATGAGCACAGCAACTCTTATAAAAAGAAAGCATTTTATTGAGACTTACTTAGAGTTTTGAGGTTTAGTCCATTGTCACCATGGTGGAGAGCATGGTGACATACAGGCAGGTATGGTTTTGAAGGAGTAGCTGAGAGCTTGCAACTTGATCCACATATATGAGACTGAGAGAAGAGAGAGACACTGGGCCTGCCTTGGGCTTTTAAAACTTCAAAGCCCACCCCCAGTGACACGTTTCTTCCATCAAGGCCATACCCACTTCAATGAAGCCATACCTCCTAATCCTTCAAAAGCAGTACCACTCCCTGATAACTAAGCATTCAACTATATAAGCCTATGGGGGCCATTCTCTTCAAACCACCACACCTAGACTGTATTCTGTTCAAACCACCACACTTAGATTGTATGGTTTCTTTTGATGTAGTTCTTGAGTTCCTTCTGATTTTCTCCTCTGTTATGTTCCCTGTGGCAGTTTCTGTTTCAAACAGAAACAGAATTTTTCTGTTTGAAACATAATTGCTCCCCTTCCCTCCCATTCATTACTCTTCATCTCACACAGGCTTAGAATAAGTCCAGATCCACACTAATATTTAAGTGGTTTCTTCTTATAGGTAATTTGAAAGAAATTGTGTTCTCATGATTCTTAGCAATACTAATCGTATAGATTATGCGTGATTTTGTCTTCTCCTCTGACTTGTATGCCTTCTTGAAGGATATTTGAATTCAGGTGGCTGCTTTTAAAAATCAGGCAACAAGATGTCTTTAATTTGGATCATCTATAGAAAGGCCTCTGAATTCCAAATGGGTTAAGAGTAGTACTTAGGCAGCTTTGAAGAAACCAAGGAGAACCATATACAAGCTCTGTCCAGCATCAGTTAACCAGATCCCATTGGCTGTCACCCTGTTTGGTTTAAAGTCGAAAACTTCAGGTGGATGGGAATGCGGCTTAATTTGGGTTTGGGGTTCTTGTGCAGCCTAAGCTGCTCACACTATATAGCTGAAGGTGGCTTTTCCTGCTGGTTCCATTTCCCACATATTGCACCATTTACAGTCAGCCCAGTGTGATTGTATTTCATGCTTTTCCTTTGAGGGCCTGCATCAAGGTTCAAGGGCTGAATCATTCCTTAACCTCTTCACTTTAGTAGTCTGAAAAATTGTATTGCTGAACATACTTAAAAAACAGTAAAGTGGCCCAGGTGTTGATGGCGCACACCTTTAATCCCAGCACTTGGGAGGCAGAGGCAGGCAGATCTCTGTGAGTTCGAGGCCAGCCTGGTCTCCAGAGCGAGTGCTAGGATAGGCTCCAAAGCTACACAGAGAAACCTGGTCTCAAAAACAAACAAACAAAAAACAGTAAAGTGGATACATGATTATTTTGGGGTCTAGACTTGAAGTAGCACAGTGCTTTGACTTCATAATTGTATATGAAATAGATCATAATTATTTTAGTGCCTAATTTTTGGGCTCAGGGAGAATTTTCTGCTTATTGAACAATCTTATTTATTTTATGTTTGTGTATTATGTATATGTATGAACACTGCACCTGTGTGGAGGTCAGAAGATGACTTTGTCTAGTTGGTTTTCTACTTCCACCTTTATGTGGCTTTCAGGGATTGAACTCAGGTCACCAGGCTAGCTTGCAAACTCTTTGCTTGCTAAGATGTCTTACCAACCCATTATTTCTATTTTTATCTATCTTGTATATAAAATCAAACACTGGAAAACAAGTATCCTAGACTTCTGTCTCATGTTTATGAAGGGTGATCACAGGTAAGCCCTGAGAGAAAAATCGAATTTATATGTAAAAGGATGCCTTTGTCACTAAGTTAAAACAGAAAACTTATTTTTCTGTTACAACTCCTGAAATACCTTTTTCCTATTTGTACTTTTTATAGATTCTTGTAGACACTGTTTGGGCTCTGTCGTACTTGACCGATGGAGGAAATGAGCAGATACAGATGGTTATTGATTCAGGGGTTGTACCATTCCTTGTGCCCCTTCTGAGCCACCAGGAAGTGAAAGTTCAAGTAAGTATTTTTATTTTATTTTTTCTAAATCATATAAACCTTTTCTTTTTATGATCAACCTTTCTACAACCAACCTTCAGTTAAGTCCAACAATATGTACCTCAGGATTGTTCTAGCTCATCTCCTGAACCCAAATTTCTTCATTTGCTTAATTTTTTAGCATTTCATTTATTTATGCCGTTAAACATAGACTTGGATGATTTCCATTGTCATTTCAACTAGACAGAAATGAAACTGCTGGTCTTCTCATATTGCTTCTCTTCTAGTATCCTGTTAGGAGACAGCGTTGTGCTTGTCTGCTGCTTACATTCCCCTTCATCTCTTCTGTTGGATCCTGGGTTCTCATTTGCTGTTGGATGCTTAGGTTCTTCCTTCATCCTCTTCTGTCTTCTCACTTAAGCTCTCAGTCTGCCTCTCCTTAACTGTCTCTGGCTGGGAGAGTCTTAGTAACCTTCCAACTGCCTACTCTCTGACTGCTCCACATGCTACTCTGTCACACTGCTGACCTAGGATAACATTAAACATAGGACTTTATTAAATGATAAACACAAATGTGTGCTGATTCAGGACCATATTAAAATCTGTGGTGCTGGTTTGGTCATAAATAATAACTTTTTTAAAGTTAGGACTTTATGATTTTTAGTTTCCACTTCTCAAAACTTTTTTAAATTCTATTTTTGTGTGGTGGTTGGGGGAGTTGTTTTTGTTATTTTTTTAATGTATTTTTGAGACAGAGATTCCTCTGTGTAGTCCTTGGCTTTCCTGGAACTCTGTAGATCATGCTGGTCTCTGAACTCATAGAGATTGGCCTACCTCTGCCTCCCAAATGCTAGGATTGAAGGCATGTGCTACCATTGCCGTGCCTAAAAACCTTTTTTCTAACAAATTTTCACATAATTTTTCTGTGGGGTTCCATAATTTTCCACATGAGATTACTGTTTTAAAAGTCATTGCTTAGTTTCGTTATGGCTTTGTTGTAGGGATGAAATGAATGTTAATCATTTGTGCCTCATATTCTCTCAGAGTTATGAAAAATATAGAAATGACAATTTCATCATTAACATACTTAAAATGTTTCTCCCAACTCTAGACTGCAGCACTCAGAGCAGTTGGGAACATAGTGACTGGCACTGATGAGCAGACCCAGGTGGTTCTTAACTGTGATGTGCTGTCCCACTTCCCAAACCTCTTGTCACACCCAAAAGAGAAAATAAATAAGGTAAAGGCGCACACTGTTCCTCCTTTTGTCTGTGACTGTTTCTTTGTTGTTATTATAATATGTTTTCTCATTCAGAGTCATGACACTCAAGATGAGAATGATTTTTAAGTGAATCTTTTATAATTGTACAGTTTCAGTTTCCTTTATTCCTACTATCATCACAGAATAAAAAATATTTATATGTTTATAGGTTGAGCAGTATCATTAAATTAGTAACCAATATGCAAAAAAAAAATCTCTCACTAAAATAAGTGGTATATAAAAAAAAGAAAAAAAAAAAGCCTGATCATTTACTCCCCTACAAAATTAGAATAGACATTAGGTTGTCATACCTACTTTTACAGATCACAAAAATTTATTCTTTTAAAAGTTTTGAAATTGATTTAAAAATTTATTATTAATTGTATAATACATAATTAAGTATTTAAGTAGTTTTATGGTTCACTTCACATAGCATGTTTTTAAAGTTCATTTAATAGAATGTTTTAGAATGCTCTGTGTGTGTCTAGAACCAAAGATTACTTTTATTATTTTTGATTCTGTGTATGGGTGGGTGGGCATGTGCATGAGTTCAGAGGCCAGGAGAGGCCAGAGGCATCAGCACTCCCTGAGCTGAAAGCACAGGTGGTTGTCAGCCACCCAGTATGGGTAATAGGAGCTGAGTTCTGGTTCTGGAAAAGAGCAGTCCATGTTCTTCACCATGGAGACATCTCTCCAACTTCCCTACTTTGTATTTTGAAGCAGGGTCTCTCATTGAACGTGAGCACTACAGATCCTTTTGTCTCTGCCTCAACAGTGCTTCAGGTACAGAACATGCCACTAAGCCTAACTAACCTGGATGATGGAGATTAGTCAGGTGATCGTCTTTGCAGGGCAAGCATTTTTACCAACTGAGCCACCTCCTCTAGCCCTGACTTGATTTGCTTTTATGGCTAAATAAGTTATTTTGTTGTGTGTATATACCACATTTTTTCCTCATGTCCCTGTTGATTGACACTGGGGTAGTTTTCACCTCATGACTGTTGAAATAATGTTGCAGAAAACACTGACATATCACTGAGACTTCACTCCTTGATTTAATTTCCTTTCTGACATAGCTAGAAGTTGCTGAGTCATGGTAATTGTATGTAGCTTTTTGAGGAACCTTCAAATTGAGTTTTGCTTTCTCTGTAGCTGTGTTTAGAGATGCTTGTCACCATACATCTCAGCATAAGTGCTGAGCACCAGAGCCTAACACCTTACCTACTGGTCCTTGTCCCCCACCTCATGCTTTCAAATAAATTAAAGCTCCTTACCAGAAGTAGTGTGACAAGTATTTGGAAATCCTATTCTTCAGGCCCATCTTTCACAAGGAGCTAATGTAAAGTACCCCAAGGGTAAAGATTTGGGTCTGTTTTATTTGCTGCTGTATCTCCACTGCTAGAATAGTGCCTAGCTTATAGTAGTAGGCTTACAGATTATTAAATAAATACTGGGTTAAGTGGATGCACTTAATTAAATGGGAGGTCTGAACTGGCTAAGTCCCAGGTAAAAATGATAGCCAAGTAAACCTGACAGCATGAGTAGGAGCTCTGGAACCACATGATGGAGGAAGAGAACCAAATCTAAAAGGTCAGAAGTCTTCTGACCTGCACATGGGTGTCATGGCATGCAAGTGCACATCTGTTTACTTGTGTACAAACACCAGACTCATATAAAATGATAGTAGGTAAAGTAAAATGGGAGGTCTTAACCAGTCACGTTTTAGACACTACTCAGGTTAGACACTCCTTGGGAGATTTTGTTACCAAATATTTAAAACATTAAAGAGAAAACTAAAACATTAAAGGTAGTTTTTCCAATAAAAGTGGCCCATATTTTGTTCATTTCAGGAAGCAGTATGGTTCCTTTCCAATATAACAGCAGGCAATCAGCAGCAAGTTCAAGCTGTGATAGATGCTGGGTTAATCCCCATGATCATTCACCAACTTGCTAAGGTCAGTCATATCATGGATCATTATTTATTTTAATTGATTACAACCCGGACTTTTGGATAAAGAATTTATTTTGTGAATTTGTTTTTACTCTTCAGGGGGACTTTGGAACACAAAAGGAAGCTGCTTGGGCAATTAGCAACTTAACGATAAGTGGCAGAAAAGATCAAGTAAGTTTGAAAAAATTTAACTGGTCACCGTTACTAATTCCAACAAGCGTACTTCTTTCTTAGTTTTAGAAGTTACTGAATGTTTTCGTATCTGTACTGACGTTTTTAGAGGGAATAAAGAATTACACTCATAAAACCCTGTCTTATGTTGTATTGTCTAGGTTGAGTACCTTGTACAACAGAATGTTATTCCACCATTCTGTAACTTGCTGTCAGTAAAAGACTCTCAGGTGGTTCAGGTGGTTCTGGATGGTTTAAAGAACATCCTGATAATGGCTGGGGACGAAGCAAGCACAATAGCAGAAATCATAGAAGAATGTGGAGGTAAGTGGAGTTCTACAGTACTAGTTCCTTTAAGCTTAGTTTATTAGACAGTTGTTATTAAGTGTTCAGAGGATTTTGCTGGTCTTACCTTATTAGCATTACTAAAGGATTTTCACAAAAAATACAGTAGTTCGTACTTTAGAAATACTGGTCATGGGGCTGGAGAGATAGCTCAGAGGTTAAGAGCATCACCAACTGCTCTTCCAGAGGTCCTGAGTTCAGTTCCCAGCAACCACATGGTGGCTCACAACCACCCCTTATGAGATCTGGTGCCCTCTTTTGGTGTGCAGATATACATGGAAGCAGAATGTTGTATACATAATAAATAAATAAAATATTTTTTTAAAAAAGAAATATGACCAGTATGGAGTCAATTTTCCTGGAGATTGATGAATTTTAGAAAGTACTCAGTATTACACTGATTTGTTTTCCATTGCCATATCAAAAATATCTGAGGCTGAGTGCTTATAAAAAGGTTTATATAGGTCAGAATTTTAGAAAGTGAAAGTGTAAGACAGAATGGTTGTCCCAGTTTGTGTATAATTTATGGGTATGCATGCCTCTAGTGAAGTCTTCCTGACTGGGGCAACAGGACAGAACACATGGGAGAGAATAAAGGAGAGACCCAGGGACAGATTCAGTGTTTTGTAATAGCTTACTATTGTAAAATGAAACTAAAGATGGTTCTGCAAAAGTTTTGCTAATTTTTCTAAGTACCAGACCCCCAGCATTGAACCTTCTTCAGTAGGCCCCATTTCTTAATGGTTTTCAAAGCCTTCCCAACAAATCAATAGTGAGGACCAAAGTACTGCACAGTGTACAGGAGCATGTTAAAAAGTCCAGTGGACTACTAGAGTAGATAAAAGCTTTGTTTAATCCATTTCTCAACTCTAGACAAAGCCAACACATTTTTTTATGTTGTACATATTACCATGTGTCTGGGTGGACCCTTCTTTGAGAAGTGGTTGCTCAATTGTGTGTCTTGTTTAAATTCTGTAAGTTGGAGAGGCTTTTGGGTTCAATACAAAAGTGTGTTGAGATAATAGGACTGAAGTCATTAAGTATTGTCATTTCTAGTAAGGACATGATGAAACTTGTACTTAAAAACTCTGTTCTTAAAAGGTACCATATGTACTAAAAAGTTTAGTGATTTGTTTGATTGCATTTTTGTTGACTATATGGATAGTTTATCCAGGTTATGCTTTAGAGAACATAAATGCAGTAGCACCACAGATCAGTAAAAACAAAAAGGTTAATGGAAATTTTGCCCAAGATCATATAAATAGCATTTATATAAGCAAAACTCACATGGAGCTTATCGTACTATTTGTGCTCATTCTTGTGTTAAGATGTCCTATTTTTGTTTTTGTTTTTTGCCATATTATGTATCTTAATCGCTGAGCTTTTTTGTTTTGTTTTGTTTTGTTTTGTTTTTTTTCGAGACAGGGTTTCTCTGTGTAGCTTTGGAGCCTATCCTGGCACTCGCTCTGAAGACCAGGCTGGCCTCGAACTCACAGAGATCTGCCTGCCTCTGCCTCCCGAGTGCTGGGATGCCTAGCAAGATGTCCCATTTTTAAGATAAAAATTAGCTTTATAATCAAATTTACAGAAAATTTGAATAACTTAGAGAATTCTTTCTCTTTAATGTTAAGCTGTATTTTTCCCTATTGGAGTAATAATCACAATATATACTATAATCTCATAAAGCATTTTTTATTTGTTAGTGTTGATTCCCATTTCTCCATTTTTTTTTGATTTGTATATTATGTTTTAAAAGTCTGCTATTTCAATATGTTGAAAAAGATACCTCCAGGATAAATAGTAAGGTTTTAAATTTATAAACTTGTACATATGGTACATGAAGTTCATGGTACATTGGAAATATAAAAGATATTCTCAGGTGAGCACAGGTGTGCAAGACTATATGTCGCACTTGATAGAATCAGAGGATCTGAGGTTCAAGTCCAGACTGGACTACAGTCTTGTCTTACATAACCTGAAAAGGAGATCAGTCATGAGTGTTACGGGAACTTCCTTTTCCTGCTCCCTATACCTGTAGGTCATAACCTTCACTTTTGTTTATTCGTTTGTTTTGTTTTGAGACAGAATTTCTCATATAGTTCTGGCTGTTCTCGAACTCACTCTGTAGCCAGGCTGGCCTCAAACTCACAAAGATCTTGGCTATCTCTGTCTCCCTGGTCCTGGGATTAAAGGTGTACGCCGTCACTACTCCTGTTTACTTTTTTAAATGCAGTGTTTTTGATGTAAAGCTTCTATCAATTAAGTTCTCAAAACTTACATTCAGAAAACAGGGGAAGAGGAAAAGATACTATATGAGATAGTGTGATTATATTGAAACTTTTTGGGAGGTTTTCAGACCTTGTACTGGCATTAACTTGTTGCTCTTTGACCAGAAACAAACTCTATTACATCTCTACTGGATGGTTTTGGTGGTTTTTTTCTGTTTCTCCAGAGATCAGGGAATCTCAAATGTTTTTAAGGAAAAAGGAAATAATGGGATGGTGGTTTGGTTTTTATGTGTTACTTTAGACTGTCATCTTTTTTTTTTTTTAAGATTTATTTATTTATTTGTATCAGCATGCACACATTTATTCCAGAAGAGGGCATCAGATTCCACTATAGATGGTTGTGAACCACCATGTGGTTGATGGGAATTGAACCCAAGTCCTCTTAACTGCTGAGCCATCTCTCTAGCCTATAGACTGTCATCTTTAAGTGGAGACAAGGCATATTCTGAGGTTCATAGGGTTTTTCTATAATTAGATTGTGCAGATTCGTGATTACCTTAATTATTTTTATATTCTTTGTCAGGTTTGGAGAAAATTGAAGTTTTGCAGCAACATGAAAATGAAGACATATATAAATTAGCATTTGAAATCATAGATCAATATTTCTCTGGTGATGATGTAAGTAAATACTAAAGTACAGATGTCTGCGTGTAGATTGATATAATGGCCATTTACTTAGAATTTTTCTCTTATTGTTAGTGTGCGTGAAATTTGTAATGTTTTCTGTTAGATACTCCATTAATCACTTTTCTTACATACTTTATCCAAAATTTCACTATAAGGTAAAATTATAAAAGCATTTCTTGTTACAGTTTTAATCTATTTTCTGGAAAGAAATAATTCTGGAAATGACATTCAGATAGATGAAGTATATCTGCAGATATAGGAACTTAAGCCAGGCACTTTTTAAAAATGCATATTGAATTGTATTTGTTTAATTTCTCAATAAAATTATCACTCATTTATCTGGGTGTTTTTAGGCAGTTAAAATATTCATTTGGAGTTTCCCCTTTATTTTTATAGATTGATGAAGATCCTAGCCTCATTCCTGAAGCAACACAAGGAGGTACTTACAACTTTGACCCAACAGCCAACCTTCAAACAAAAGAATTTAATTTCTAAGGTCTATTAAGTGCAGCACCTTTTATTCAATACAAACACCACCAGATGGCCACCAAGCGATAAGACAGCAAGCAACAGAAGGCTCCCAGCTCTCTTGCCTCTTCGTTTTGATGCTTCTAAAGCAAGCCATGTCTCAGTCACTTTGCAGTTGCCAAAAGTCACTCTCACATGGACTGTAAATGCATATGCATGATTTCCTAAACTGTTTTAGAATTCTCCTTAACAGTCTCAACTACCCTATTTTTCCATGTTCCCTGGTGCCACATGCTACAACTGCAGTCTCCAGTTAGAATGTTCCATAGTGGTGGCAATCGGCTGTCCACTGATACTGCTTTGGAAAAAGGTGCGCTGTGGATCAAGACACTTTGGTATGATGCTCATTCATATTGGAAGACTACAGAGGTGCAGTGTGATCTGAGCCTCCATTATTGTCCTCCACAAACATATTTTCATATTCTTATGTGGAAGAATTAAAGTACAAACCAAATGATTTTCATTGGTGGAACTGACAAAAAAAAGTAATAACTTAAAAACAAGAAACTTGGTTATTGATTAAAAAGATAAGTTTTTTAAAACTGTACTTCACTACCATGAATTGATGTGTTTATTATCTGCCTCAGAAGCCAGGGTTGGAGCAAGAGCTTTAGATATAAATGGTAATTAATGCTTCCGCCATTATACCTAATTGTTGAGAACAGCAAACCCTATTTGACCACTCACTTCAGCCTGTGTGTTCCTGCTGTTTTGAATAATCAAATGCTGTGCATGGTCTCTACCTGAGCTGCAACCTGTTACAGACTTGAACTTCTGTTAAGTTGAAAGCAAGAGTCCCTGACTACAAACCATAGGTAAATAAATGAATAAGTCAAAGCAAGGATGGAAAAGGTCTAAAATACTCATTGCTGATGTTTTAAGATAGTCTTGCTTTCAGCTTCCGGGAGTTAATTTTGTTTTGTTTTGTTTTACTTTGATAATCGGATATGGTTGATTTATATTGGGTTTAAACTGTGGAGCTTTCATGTTTACTGTAATTTAGTCTTACAACATTTTTTACTTAGTAACCAGTACTTTTGATAATGTGGTGGCAACAAACCAGCAACTATTCAGAAGTGTTACAAGACTTCATTCTTGAGTATTGGGGAGCTCATTCCGATCCCACTCAAAGCACCTGCACATGGTAAAGAGAAACCAAGGATCTGTATAGAGGAATGATCTGCAGTTATTGAACTAGCCTGATTTGCAGTGATCTTTAGCTCTGCAAAATCTCATATTACTGTGTAAAGTCATTGCTTTTGGCAAATTGTCTGGCCCAGTTATTAATGAATGAATATGGATTTGAAATTTTTTTAAACTAAATAATTTGTGCTGTCACAGAAATGGTTTTGTTGCTCTTGTTCACTGGGTATAATTTCCCAATGCATTGATGTGAAGGGATAGAAATCTAAACTAAGTTAGTTTTCAGATGGGGGGTGTGTTTACTGTGATGAAGAGGAGACAGATGCCATCAGAGCTTTGTGAATCAGCTGGGGTGTTTTCACTGATAAACAACACATAGCAGGTGTGCTTCATTACAAATATATGTATCTGCCAAGGTGGAGCCACTTTAAAGAGTGAGTTTTGTCTTGTATCTAAAATGGATACAAGCGTATGTTTAAACTGCAAGATTTTTACTTGCTAGAGAATCTGTTTTAATATAGTGGTTTGGCCTCTGATTATTTATAGGTTTTATAAATTTTAGAATCAATTTCTCTTTAAGGTGGCTCAGATTTTTCAACTCTTGTGCACATAAAATTGAGTTGAAGTTCATTGTGCCTTTTTTCTTTACCCAAATTTTGAGTTAAAGCTTCATATGGTAACTGCATCCTGTTCAAACACTTGTCTAAATTTTGAAACTGTGTAGTGTTCACTAAAAGTAGGAATAACAAAGTTGGAATGAATTAAGGTCACAAATTTTGGTGAAACCCTTAAAGTCCAAATCTTCTGGACAGTGTGATTGTCCCCTTCCAGTGTAGTTTCTTCTGGACCCTTCCCACTCAACTGACAGTTACCTTTTCAGATTTGCACACATTGAGATTAAATTGGGCCTCTACTGTGATGATTCCCATTTCCTCTCTCGTCCTAAGTGCAAACTAACCTTTAAATAACATTAGCATCAAGTAGTGCAGACTTGTGTGCATCTGCTTGATTCAGTTTGCTGTGACCTTACAGTTTTGAATTGGAATCACACCATTTCGTAGATAAAGGAAACTGAGTGTATTGCTGCACTTTTAAGTTTTCAAAACAGTGTTTTAAAATTGCATTGTTTTTATTTTTTTTTAAACTCAGTTTAAAAATGACTAAAATGTTCTTTCAAAAGAGGCATCTAAACGTGTTCCTAATTTTGTATATGGGCTTAGGTTTTGTAACCAATAAAAAAGCTGCTATCAAATATGATAAAACATTGAAAGATTTATTTCTGAAAATAAGTGTTTAGCTTTGTTTTCTGTGTGGTTAAATTTAAATTTGAAATTATCTTCAAATGCCAGCCACAATAATGGTAAAGTATGAGCGACTGTCACTGTATTTTGATACCACCTTTATGCCATAACCGTGACCAACCAATAGCTACTCTAGAAGTATCAACATGTGTATAATTCCCTAAGCTGTCAAAACACTGAACCAGAGAAGTCAAGTCCAGGTGCTGTCTGTACTGATCTCTCTTCCACTCTCAGCCAGGTTCCTTCCTGGCTTCTGGTGGTGACAGCAATCCTTGGTTTATAGGTTCATCCCTCCATTCTCTGTCAGTTTTTGTGTATTGAAACACTGTAAGTTGGGGGGGGGGGTGGACACTTGTTTGAAAAGATGATGTAGTTATAGTTTTGATGAAACAAACCAACCATTCAGATTAATTCTGCCTAACCTTTGAAGGCATGAAATTGTAACAGAAAGTAGTCATTGAAGCAACCCTGGAAGCGTTCCCTGTAGAGGTAGACGTGTAGCTCTGAATGAAATTGTGGATTAATTAGAAGAACAAAGGAGCAGCCAGACTTTTGAGTAGGAAATATTCTTCTGTATACTGCCACTCCAAACTGCTTTAAAAGAAGCCAGTGTACAAGTAAATCAAGAAGATACTACTATTTCTCCATCATTTCCTTAGGAGCTGCATCCATTAAGGGCTTTCATTCCAGGTAAACCAACAGCACCTGGCTTTCAGATAGCCTTTCTGTGATAGTTAAATTTTCAACATTTTTTTGACCTGAGTTTTAATCCTCTGGAAACATTTAATTAACTCTTGGGGGTGTAATTTCTCTTTGTTAAGGTGATTCTTAACTCAGCTGACCCCTAAAGTGCTCATGGACCCACCTTGAAGCTTAAAAGAAAAATTTTCATGCAAGAGCAGAAGACTGGGACAGGAAGACTCTCAGAATGTACATAGAGACCAGTCATCAAGAAGGGTTTTCTGGCTGTTCGGTGGTGGCTCACACCTTTAATACCAGCACTTTGGAGGCACAGGCTGGGAGTTAGAGGCCAGCTTTGCTCTACAAAGCAAGTTCCCAGACAGCCAGGATTTTACACAGAGAAACCCTGTCTTGAAAAACCAAAAAGCGGGGAGGGATGATGGGAGGGCTTGGGAAAAATGGGTGTAGGGATAGGGGATACAATCTGTCCCCATTATTGCTTGCCTCAAAAACTCATTTCAGGACATTTCAGGGTGTTGGGTAACTGTTCTGAAGGTGTCTTCCTGTGCACTGTGAGATGACTAGCCTCATCTGTGACTTCTACTCAGTAGGTTGTCGTAGTACCTCATCCTCTTCCGGTCCTGACAACTAAACATAACTGAATATAGACATTGCTAAATGTCCCCCAAGGGCCCAAACTTCCGGTCTAGTACACCATTAGTCCAAGTCAACTCCTGTAGAAAAGGCCCAGCTGAAACAGTTGCACAAATGTGTATGTTGTGTGAACAGTGGTAGTTTATTGTCAGCAACTTCAGTGAGTTAGTGTTGGCCCCAAAAGTCAGCATAGTTTGAAAACTTTTGTTTTATGTTCATCACTTCCGAAGGCACACAAGAAAGAAGTTCCCTCGGGAAGCTTAAAGTTTATTATGTAATACAGGAGAGACATAGAGAGCTTGAGTGGCATGCTCTAGGTCCTATTACAAATCCCAAAACCATTAAATAAGTAAAAACTACCATTCCTAAGAAACCACATTGCCAAAAAAAAGGTAAAAGAAAGAAACCACATTGCCAGGCAGGGGTGATGCATGCCTTTAGTCCCAGCACTCGGGAGGCAGAGGCAGATTTCTGAGTCGAGGCCAGCCTGGTCTTAAGAGTGAGTTCCAGGACAACCAAGGATACACAGAGAAACCCTGTCTCAAAAAAATCAAAAACGAGAGGCTGGGGGGGGGGGGGATGGAGCTTGGGTTGAGGAGGGGATGATAAATCTCTGGAAAGGAGTTTCTTCTGCAGTGCCCCTGCTTACCATAAAAATTATCATCTACCTCTTGAAAGGCTCCCTTTCAATGATGGTGTCCAAAGACAAGACCTTGTATGTAAAGCTGAAATATTAAGGGAATGTCTTCAGGGAATAGCAGCTTTTACCAGTTGTATGTAACTGTAAACCTAGGTGTGTGTTATAGAACATACATTTACATTTATGTGGTAGTTTAGAGATAAAATCAGATTTTTGAGGCAGCCATTTTATGGGGTAGGGTAGAGAAGTAATGAGTCACTCCAAAGAACTTAGTCTTCGTTGTTGGCTGCTGTTGCTATGGAGTTCCTTCCTATCCCTGAACAAACTCACCTCTCTTAAGTGGCCATCATTACAAGTGTGCTTGGAATTACAGTTTGGCTTTTTTCATAGTACAGAAGGCACTGTTATTCTTACAAGACCCCCCACAAACACCAGAGCACCCATGTGTGACACACACCCCACACACACACCGTAAAGGCCTTATTGAACCTGCTTCCTGTCAACTTAAACAGTCTATGGACCCAGTTTCATTCCATCCTCTTGACAGTTCTAGTGTGGGGAGGAATTTTCAGTTACTGTTCACCTCTAACTTAGACTTAAATTTACAACCTAAACTTCCTTTGCCTTGCCTGTCTGAAATTTAATAAATTTCATACTATTTCAGTCCAATTTTCCTTATAAAATGTCTTTATCTATGCCATGTCAGTGTCTTCGTTTTTTTGTTTTTTTAATTATTTTGACTAAGCCTTAAGAAACATAAAATCATTATTGAGCATCCACGCTAGGTACTATTCGAGAGCATAAAATAAACATCAGGAGTCGGCCTGGTCAGAGAGGTCAAGGCTACTGAGTGTTTCCACAGGTCAGCTGTGCTTTTGATTCACTGCTGTCCTCTTGACCTGGGAAGAAGCTCTGCTCAGCTGTGTTTTCTCCAAACTAGGAAGCTGACTGCTCAAAAGCAGGGGTTAATTGGGCAGGTTGGCTGGAAAATCTGAAGGTGGGAAAAGTGCACAGAGGCATTGTGGTGACCACAAAAGGGAGTGAAGGATTGTGATTAAAGACCAAGGGAGAGGAGAATTAATAGGGCCAAATGGGCCATGATAGCTAGGGGCAGACAGCACAGCCTGGTGGCCATCCATAGGATTTCATCACTGTGAGCAATGGGAAATTGGCACAAGAGGGCTAAGAGGAGATGGTTTTGGGGCTGCAGAGATGTCTGAGCAAAGAGCACTTGCTCTTGCAGGAGTCCTGGGTTTGGTTGCCAGCACTCACATGACACTTTACAGCTGTCCATAACTCCATGTCCAGTGGACCCAGTGCCCTCTTCTGGCTTCCGTGAGTGGCAGACACAGATACCTAACCCACTTACTTATGCAAAAAGATGAATGTTTAATAAGGGCAGTAGCTGGTAACAGTTTGATGATTAGATGATTAGTCACATTAGTGAGGGCGAAACAGGTAAAGATGAAGTGCACGTGTCAGAAGGTGCTTGCTTGGCAGCGGTACACACTGGGGTGGTGATGCCTGGGATGTGCAGTCTGTGAAGAGGAAGTATTAGGGTGGTCCTTGGTTTCTGGATGTTTCTAGATCTGAGGGAATGGAATTAACTTGAGACACAGGAAAGAATCAGACCTAGATGTGCCAAGTAAATTAAGTTGATTTGAAACACTGGAAGGACTGATGAGGAAGTCACCGGTCAGAAGGAGCTGTTGCAGTGTGGAGGTGAAGGCAGAAACCTCTGAGACTGAAGAGCAGGGGCAGACTAGGATGACTTTTAATCTAAGCTTTACAATTTTTTTTTTTTTTTTTTTTTTTTTTCCGAGACAGGGTTTGTCTGTGGCTTTGGAGGCTGTCCTGGAACTAACTCTTGTAGAGCAGGCTGGCTTCAAACTCACAGAGAAACAGCTGCTGGGATTAAAGGCATACCCCACCACCACTGAAAACTTTTATATTTCTTAAACTGGGTATATATGTATGTGAGTGCTGTGTGGCAGTGGCCAATACAGGTCGTTGGACCCCCTGAAGCAGGAGTTACAGGTAGTTGATGAGGTGGGAACTGTACTCACACTCTCCGGAAGGGCAGGAGCCATCTCTCCAGGCCCTTAATCTAAGCCCTTTCATCTAGCAGAAGACAGGTTAGTTAAGTGTATTGCTTTTCTTGCTGATGTGATAGAAAGACTGACAGTAGCAATCTAAGAGAGAAGGGGTTTGCTTTGGCCCCCAGTTCGTGGGCACAGTCCATTGTGGCAGGGAATTCGTGGCGGCAGGGGCTATTGGCAGCTAGTGAAGCTTGCATCCACAGGCAGGGGGCACAGTGAAGCATGCCAGTGCCTTACTTCTCTTTCTTCTGTCCTGATCCCACCCTGTGGAATAGCACCTTCCCACTGTCACTAACTTAATCTAGAGAACCCATCATAGGCATGCTCAGAGGTTCATCTCTCATGATCTTAGAGCCTGGTTGAGAAATACACCGACCAAAGTAGCAATCAGTTTTCTGTTGACTGGCAGGATTGGCTCTGCTCCCGCAGTCAGCAGTTCTTGGACAGCTGGAATATGCCAGATCTGCAATAGGTGTCAAGTATCCCACACCAGACAGGCTGGTCACAGCTGCCGCCCTTGTGGAGTTTATGTTCTAGTGCAAGGAAGTAGTAATAAGAAGCAAAAAGACCGTTTCTGCAGATGTTATCTGCCACAGAGAGTGACTGGGGCGAGTTTTTTTTGTTTGTTTGTTTGTTTTTGTTTTTTGTTTTTTTATCTTGTGCCAGCAATCTTTTTGACAAGGTGTACATAACAAAACTCACCTCCTAGCCAACCATTTTAAGGCATCCAGTTCAGCAGTGCTCACCTTGTTCACACTGCCATGAAGCCAACCTGCAGAAATGTCTGTTGCAAAGTCGGAATTAATTCCATTGAACAACTGCCCTCCCCTCTTTCCCAGAATCTGCCTCCAACCCGGAAACCCGGGAATCTAGTGGGTGCTAGGCAAGTGCTGTGTTGCTGAGGCAGGTCCCCAGGGAAGGCATACAGCTTTTGACTTCTGAGGGTTAAATATTAGAAACAGATCAGGCAACTGCATGAGATTTAGAAGCTCTGAGGAGCGCAGGGCAGGGATGGGGGTAGTAGCAAGGTGATGCTAGCCTGTGGTTGCTGCTCTCAAGAAGTCAAGACAGGAGGATAATCTTGAGTTTGACCAGCCTGGGCTGCCTACTGATTTCCATTTTAGCCTGAGCTATGTAGCTAGACTGCATCAAACACAAACGAAACAATGGTTGAAAGGCGGATGAAGACTGTAAAGATCTTTGCTTTGGTCTCTTTGGCAATACTTGCTAGGCCTCTACATAACTTTTGGTCTCAAGATTTAGAGTCTCTGGGCAAACTCCCCACTATCTGAACTTTCACTTTGTGGCTTAATCTTTTTGAACGTTGTTAGACGTTAGACTTGTATATCTTGTGGAAGCATGAGCCTGGGTCCGGGAACAATCAGGAAGGAACTGGACTGCACAGGCAGGCCAAGCAGGATTGGCGGGCTATCCCCCTCGGAGGCATGCCCTTGAGTAAATTCCGCCCACAGAAGCCCGCCCAAGAGTAGGTCCGCCTACAAGAAGCCCCGCCCACAAGAGTAGCTTGCCTGCGGTTCTGGCGCTTGAATAAGCCGTGCACCCATGGGTGAGGACTGGGCCCTGGGCCCCGCGCTGGGCTCCTCTTTGCTTCTGTGCTCCGCGCTGCTGGCCGCGGGGTGCGCGCTGGGCCTGCGTCTGGGCCGCGGGCGGAGCGTGGTGGAGCGTGGTGTGCTCGCCTGGCTGTGCTATGATGCCCTGGTGCACTTCGTGCTGGTAAGTGTTGCCCTGTCGCTGCCTGCCTCGGGTTCCGCCCCGGGGAGGAGGGCTGGGAACCTGAGGGCCTGACGTCCCAGGAGGCCTGAGGGAGTCACCTCTGCATAGGCTGATTCCCTGTACAGACTGAGCCCTACCTCCCATGTGCTACCTGGTCTACTATCAAAGGTATCCCCCAGCTGAGAATTGCTAGGGAAATTTCTCCTCCTCCTCTCCCTGAACCACACTCCTCATCTTATTTTTGGGGGGTAAGATGTATCTAGAAATGCATTTCTTGTAGCTTTCCTAATTTTGTATAATATAGGTTTTTAAAGTATGTCCCTATGAATATCTGAATTTCTCTGAAGTCTGTTAAGGAATCTTTTTCATCTCTAGTTTTATTATTTTAGGTCTGCTGTCTTTTGGTCAGTTTGGCTAAAAGTTTGTCAATCTTGTTAATCTTTTCAAAGAATCAGCTTTCTGCTTTATTGGAACTTTTTTATTTTTGTTGTTTATTTTATTAGTTTTTTTCCTGGTTTTAATTATTTCTTCCTATCTGCTATTTTGGAGTTTGGTTTATTCCTGTTTTTTTCAAACTCTTGAGATGCATCATTAAGTTATTTATTCTAACTTTGTTTTTCTTTTTAACATAGGCACTAAGAACTTTAACTTTCCCTCTTAGGACTACTTTATTTCATCCCACAAGCTTTGGTATTTTGTGTTTTCATTTTCATTTAATTCTGAGATCATTTTTTAAAATTTCCTTCTTGATTTATTAACTACCCACACATTCAACAATCTGTTGTTTAATCTTTAGTGTGTGCATTTCTGGTCTAGTGTACTCAAGCTGCAACCAGAAAGCAATCAGATTCTGTTTAAGGACATAACCTGAATGGCCTCTAGCTCAGTTTCCCGGAGAGGCCTTGTCCCCTCTGGAATCTCACGAGCCAGGTTTCCACTCCGTCTTTTCTCTCAGTATTCTAGTCTTCCAAACCTTTGCCAGAATGGCCTGTTAAACTTGGCTTAGAGCATTGTAGGACTTTTCTAGCCAAGGTTTCAAGCCATTCACATTCTTCTTACACTGCAGTTCCAAAGCCCAAGAACCACAGGGTCAGGTTTACCAAGTTTCTGTATTAGTTACTTGTGTTATTGCTGCAATGAAATTCTGATGAGAGAAATTAAAGCAAGGGTTAGTTTTGACTCACAGTGAGGGGCTGTGGTCCACTGTGGCAGGAAGGAGTGGCAAGAGCAGGAGAGCAGGAGGCAGCTGCAATCATCAGGTCCACAGCCAGGAAGTTCAGCCCATGGCTCATGCTGACAGAATGGTACCACCCTGGTGTACAGTGGGTCTCTTCATCTCAGTTAACCTAGTATAGATAATCCCTGACAGGGAATGGTTCCCATGGTGATTCTAGATCCCATCAAGTTGACAGTTAACAGTTAAGATAAACCATAATGTAGCCTTAAAATTCACCTAAAATGAAGTGAATCACTTTTTTCATTTCTTTACTTGGTGTGGGGGTGGGGGATGTACCTGCCATGACATTGCATATGGAGAGCGGTGGACAACTTGAGAGTCTGTTCTGTCCTTCCCACTGCTGGGTTTTAGGGATCAAACTCGTATCCTGAGGTTTGGCTGAAGGGCCTTTATCCACTGAGCCATCTCGCTGGTCCCTCACCCCACTTTATAAGTAATCAATTGTACATAGGTAGTTCTACTGAAGTATACTCCATCCACAGGTAAAAATATAATCTTAAATACCTTTAAAAAAATAAAATCTGATCTACACTTCCTCTATTGTGAAGCTAAAGTCCATAGTCTTGAAATAAAAAGAAAACCCTGTGTTGGGCAATGGTTTAGGTCAGTATTGCCAGTTAAAGGTGCTAATGCCAGGTGTTTGCAAAGATGAAATTCCTTTTTCCCCCAATGATTTCCTAATATTATGTGCAGAGACTAGAGCAAGGTTCTTTCTCTCAAAGCCTTTGTTTAAAGAATTGACTTTTAAGCTACACAATCTCCCAAAGAACAAGGGTAGTAAGACAGGTACAGTGCGAGTATCTGTCACCCCAGCGCTTGGGAGGGAGGCAGGAAGATGAGAAATTCAAAGCCCTCTTGGTTACATAGTAAATTCAAGGCCAACTTGGGCTACATGAGATCCTGTCTCAAAAACAAACAAACAAACGAAAACAGTCCCACTTAAGGAAAAGTTATAGCTGTAACACTCCAGAAATATAAAAAGGTATTAAGATTCTCAAAAAATGTATTTGTCTGTCACCACCCTGTTTAAGTTGACTTTTCAAGCACAGATGGAGGTAACATCGCACACGCCTCAGTCCATGGTACCTGGAGGTCTGGTCTGATGTGTGGAATGGGTCTGTTCCCCCTGCTCCAGATATGAAGGAATTGCCCCCCAAGGATCATGTCGCTGTCTAGTTCTTCCCACCTAAGGTATTCTTTTCCATATATGGAGTGACCACTGACAAGCACAAGCCACTTGGTTGATAATTTAATCTCTCTGAAATTGAGGCATACCTTTCAAAGTCTAATAAGCCCACATTAATGGACATTTGTGGTCACTAACAGTGCTTTCGCTTGTGTCTTTGACACCAACCTGAAATCAGTGCGGAGGTGCTTGAATTAGCAGTGAGGCCTGTAAGGAATGTCCTTGCCTGTATTGGCTTTGGTTAGCAGTTTGCTCCAAGAGTATGTTGTTTTCTTTTAGTTGTTTCTGCCTTTAATGCTATGGCTGTCCAAATCAGCAACTTTAATTCATCAACTGCAGCTCAGACACTATCCGCAGCGGTTGGGCCACAAGAGCTGCAGCCTGAGGGAATTCTGTTCCCTCTGGCCCCAACTGTTTCCCTGCTATGAAGGGAACTTCTGTAAATCTCTCTCCCTCTAAAGAACTCAAGATTCAAAGGCTGAAGTAGAATTCTGCTCCTCAGAGAGGCTGAATAGCAAGTTAAGTAGCTCACCTTCTGAGTCTCTCCAGAAGCCCTCTGCTTCTCCTCAACCCTCCTTATAAACCCTTCTGCATGGGCTGGAGCGATGGCTCAGCTCTTAAAGGCTAGGCTCACAACCAAAAATAAACCCTTCTCCATCTGGATACTCCCTGCCACTTCCTGTCAGCTAGTTGCTGACCCAGCCTCCTGACTGCAGGGGAATTTTATTTAATGAAACACATCTTTGCATCATTAAATGTTCCAGAGCATAAACAAAAGTAGCACACCTTAAAATAATATCCTACGACATTTTCCCCTTTTTGTCTAAAAAAAAGAAGGTTTTAACCTTAACTATAAACAATAAGAACAATTATCAAGTAAAGATTACATTCTTAATGTAATAAATTCTAGTTCGTTTGTGTCTGGCAATTTAAAAGGAAACACTCCATTATCTATCCATCTTCATGAATCTAAAATTTTATACCCAATTACTCTCTGACTGCAGAGACTGATGTGGGGAGTTTGATGTGGGGAGACAGGTCTTAACTGTGGGCATGGCCTGGGCTGTTTAAGTGTTGGATGGTGAGGTGGGATTGAGGGGTCACCTGTGAGGTGGCGTTGAGGGGCGAGGGTGAGAAGCAGCAGAAGTAGACTGGTGGAGAAAAGAGCAGCAGAGTGTGGCAGGAGGAGAGGGAGCTGAGCAAGAAACAATTTCTGACAGAAAGAAGCTGAGTCGGGAAGTTGAGGGGTATGAGCAGGAGGTTCAGGGAGGGGTATGGACAAGTGCACAGTGGGAACAATCTTGCTGTGTGCTGGGTGCCCAGCTACCCTGGGCACTAGCTTGTCCTTTGATCAGCCTCCTTGGGATTTCTTATTAACATATTGTTCCTGCAGTGCTCTGTTTAGGCTTGTTCTTCAGGATAAAGGGCAGTTGTCGCCTGGGTTTCATTTGCGGTGTTCAGGCACCTTAAACTCCTGGTTTGTTGGTGTGCTTAGGTATTGCCTATTTCTAGTTACTGCCACCAGCTGCCCTCCCCATTCCGCTGCTGTCCCCCACTGAGTGTGCTTTCCTGCGGAAGCCCACCTCCAGCTCTCAGCATTCCTTATTTGCCTGCTCTTTGTGTAGGACTGAGGCCTTCTGGGCTTTCCCTGTCCATGTCTCCATGTTGTTGTATTTATTCATCTCATGTTTAGGCAGCCATGTTGGTAAGACTTTATAGGTTTAGATTCTGACATTCCCAGGAGACACAGCTCACAGCATGTTTTTTAAACACATAAACAACAGCAAAGCAAACACAACAGAATCCCTGTGCTTTTGTTTTTAGACACAGGATCTGGCTCTATAGTGCAGCTGTGTAGCGCAGGTTAGTTTCAAACTGACATTCCTCCTGCCTCGGCCTACATGCTGAGATCATAGACCATGCCACAACATACAGCTTTGAAAACTTTTCATGCCACAAAATGTTTTTCTTATATTCTTGGTAATGGAGAAGATATGGGTGAAATATCTCAGTCCCTGGTGATTCCTTATAACATTAAACCAAATTTATTTTATTCATTTCATTATATTATTGGTGTGTGTGTGTGTGTGAGTGTGTGTGTGTGTGTGTACACATGTATACATTCTTGGCCACCTATAACTTTTTTGTTGTTATTACATTTATTTATTTATTTATTTATTTATTTATTAGGAGGGGTGCGCGTGTATACCGCAGCATGCATGTGGAGGTCAGAGGACAGTTTACAAGCATTGGTTCTCTTCTTTTACTATGGAATCCTGGAGAGCAAGCTAGTCAGGCTTGGCAGCAAATGGCTTTATCCACTGAGCCATCTCCCCAGAATCCCATGACTTTCTTCCCTCTTTTTCTCAGTATGTACTGTAGAAGGTAAAGCAGCGCCAGGCCCACCTGCTGCCATTGACCAGCTAATCCTTACAGGTGACTGCTTCCAAACAGCAGCCAGTCCGGGAGTTATCTCCTCTAGAGTTGGTGTGTTCCATCCTCATCTCTGGTCCAGTCACCTGTAGCCAAAAGCGTGGCCTCCCATAGCTATTGTGGTGGTTTGATTGAGAATTCCCCTCCTCAATAGATTCATAGATTTGTATATTTGGCCCACAGTTGGTAGAAATGTTTGGGGAAGGATTAGCCTTGTTGGAGGAGGGAGTCACTGAAGGCTTTGAGATTTCAAAAGCACACATCATCCCCAGTTATCTCTCCAACTGCCTTATGCTTATGGATCCAGATGTAAACCCTCGTCCTCTGCTCCAGCGCCAGGCCCACCTGCTGCCATGCTCCTTATCCATCCATTGTCCTAGTTTGCTTTCTGTTGCCACAATACTCTGAACAAAAGCAGAGGGGAGGAAAGGGTTTCTTTTACCTTCTGCCTCCAGGCCTCAGTCCATCAGTGAGGGAAATCAGGTAGTATAGCTCAAGGTAGCAGCCATGGCGGAAGGCTGCTTTGCTAGCTCACGGGCTGGCACATGGTCAGCTAGCTTTCTTATGCATCCCTTCACCTATCTGGCTGGATGGTGCCTCCTGCAGTAAGCTGGCCCCCTGTGGCAAGCTGGGCTTTCCCACGTCCATCAAGACAATCCCTTACAGGTATGGATGGAGGCCAGGCTGGTGTGGACGATTCCTCTATTGAAACTCTTCCAATGATTATGGCCTTTGTCACCCTGACAGCTGAAGCTGACTGGCATGTCCTTAACACATGGAAATCAATGTTCTCTTCAAAGGGTGGCTGTAAACCTGGGAGTGATGTGGGCTCACTCTTCAAATCTCAGTGCTTGACTGAGATAGGAGAATTTTGAGATGAAGGTTAGATCAAGTCACAGATTGAGACCCTGCCTCAAAACAAATGAGCAAAAACCTGCTATAAAGATTAAATGCCATTTGTGATTTAAAGCAGTGTTTCTCAACTTGACCATGTAACAGTCACTCTAGGATTGGCTGCGATTCTGCACTGGTGACAAACTCCCAGATGAGACCTGGGGTTCTTGGACCAGGGCTGCAAGGACACAGGGTGCCTGGCACTTTCCCAACCTCAAAGGGTGCAGTTCCCTCTGCCTGCATCCCTCAGCATCTCCCTGTGCCCTTTTGATGCTGTTTGTGTAGCAAACAGTCTTAATCCCCATGTCCAGTCACGGTGAGCCTCAAGACTTCCCATCTGGTCCTTACCCTGAGAACAGCTGTCTCAGCAGAAATGAGGATTCCTTCAAGAGGACAGATGTTCTCCTGTCCTAAATCCAGCACTAAGCCCGATAGCATGAGTGCAGCAGCACTAGTGTGACTGACACCAAGGTTCCACAAGAGCCATCACTAGCCGCTGGTAATGTCAGGTGACAACTGTCTGCTGGGGCTGGGAAAGACTGCATCAAAGGAGAGTGGTCATTTAGTGGGAAAATGGCAGCTGGCAGTGGACATGTCTAAAGTCAGTAAAGCCTGGGGGAGGGGCTGCTGCAGCTGGTCCTTCCATGAATGGTGGTGCAGGCTGTTGCCATGACAACCCTGGTGTGATTAGGCTTAGACACTTGGTCAGATCTGAAAGTACTAATATGTGTCAGCGGAGTTCACACCCCACTCTCACTCTACCTCATCTCCGTGTAATGCTGGAGTGCCACATTGTTTTCTGAGTCTTTATTCAAATACTTTCCCAGCAAAACACTCCACAATAAATTTGCATACAAAATAGCCTATTTTGTGTCTTAATTTCTGTAAAGCCATTTTTTTTTCTGCTAAATGTCTATTTGAGGACTGAAGTGAGTGCATGCACCATTTCTTGTAAAATTGTTATTTAATCCTAGATCACAGGCAAGACACTGGCTTCTTTTGAGCACTGACTCCCAGTTTCTAGAAATCTATAAAATACATTGTTACAAGCCACAGGTCTGGAATAACAGAAGAGAAAAATGAGGCAGGATTTTGTTAACTCCATCTGCCGTGGTACATGGCCCTTTCAAGTGACTTTGTTAGCTGCTCAGTTAGATGGAGTTAGCTCACACCTGTTTTAACCTTGCAATTAGGAAATAACCCATTTTTAGGCCAGCTATCTTGATATCCAGAAACTTAATTTTTTTAAATAGCTAACTTGGAATAACTGTCTTGGCAGCCTTCTGCAGACCTCATTAGACAACAAGAGAAAACTTGCCCGGTGTATGCCACGTAGACCCCGAGGCAGCAGGATGAGCATTTCGATGCTTGGCCATTTACCATAAGAGCATGTGTGGGGAGCAGAGGAAGCCCTGAGTGAATGTTTATTAGTGACAAGGCCATGTCAAGGGCCCCAGTGCTCCAGACCCTTGGGAATAGCAAAGCTTTCACCCTGCCAGGTGCAGGGAATTAGCACAGCCTCCCTGTGGTCTGTGTGTGAATGTTGACAAAGTGTACGGAAAGCATTGGCCACACTCCCAGCTATGAGTGTCTGTCTTCATTCCCTCATCACCCATCAGGCTAACATGACCGAGCTGTGCAGGATGTGTTGGGCATGGGCAATATGTTTTGATTTGGTTTCTATTTTTCTCCTTTGGGAATTTCATACCCTATATTTTTATAATAGTCTTTGCTATCCTTTTACTCCTTCCATATCCTCCAGCCCCCATCCCACCTACCCAACCAACGTCATGTTCTCTCTCACTGGTTTACAGCTGGATAACATTGGTAATTACTTTGCTTGCTTGGTTGTGTGCATACTACCATCTAGTGCAATGGACACTAGCACTAAGTACACTAGTAATAAGGACACTAGCACTAAGGACACTAGCGCTACGGACACTAGCACTAAGGATACTAGCACTACGGACACTAGTGCAAAGGACACTAGTGCTATGGACAATAGCTCTATGGACACTAGCACTATGGACACTAGCACTATGGATACTAGTTTTAAGGACACTAGCACTAAGGACACTAGCGCTAAGGACACTAGTGCTATGGACACTAGCACTATGGACACTATCACTAAGGACACTAGCCAGTAGGGGTGAAGCTTCCAGTTGAGCACCAGCTAGATTTCTCCATGTTCTGTGCCACAAGTATGTGGTGTCTCCCATGATAAGACCTTACTGTAAGGTTGTAGATGCTAACCAACAGCACTGGCAGTAGCATGTAGAGTTTGATGGGTCTATGGGTCCCATTTTGCCAGCAACTCAAAAAGTTGCCCATTCTTATTACGGGGGGTGGGAGTGGTTACTTGGTAGCATATGATGTCTAGTTGGGGTCTTGTCTTCTCCATTACATCGACTCCATTTAAATGTCTTTTATATGTATGTGTTTTAGGAAGCTTCACTAGTAGGTTTCCATTTGGGTTTTTATTGTTATTACCATGTGTGCATATGCCTGTGTACCATGGCGCTTGTATGGAAGTCTGAGGACAACTTTGTGGCCTTGGTTCTCTTTCCATATTTATGTGGGTTTTGGGAACTAAACAGGTTACCCAGCTTGTACAGGAAGTGCCTTGACCTGATGATTCATCTTATCAACTGGATTTCTGAGACAGGGTCTCACTATGCAGCTCAGGCTGGCCTGGAATTGGAGATCCTCCTGCCTCCGCCTGGTTTTGACATAAAGTGTGAATGCCACCACCATGCCCAGCTAGTTTCTTTTAAATGTATTTTATGCACATGGGTGCTCTTTCTGCATTTGGAGGAGGGCATCAGATCCCATGGGCTGCCATGTGGTTGTTGGGAATTGAACTCAGGACCTCTGGAAGAGCAGCCAGTTTTCTTAACTATTCTGACGGTCTCTCCAGCCCCTAATTTTTGTATGCTAACTATCCCAACTGATGTAAGATAGAATCTCAATGTAGTTTGGATTTACTTGTCCCTGATGGCTAAAGGTGTTGAAGGTTTTTTCACATGCTCATGGCCCCTTTGTACATTACTTGAGAAATGTTGTTCACTTCACTTGACCATTGTTGATTCATTGACTTGTTCTTTTGGTGTTAAAATTGTGGTTAATCTTTTGGTTCCTATTAAGTTCTTCATATACTCTGGCTGTTAATCCGAAAGGCTGGATATGGGGTGTGTGTTGTGGTGAAAGTCTTACTGTGTTGATTGTGAAAAGGTACACAGTTCATACTTTAGAGTCTAAATCACTTTAAGGGTGGAAGAAGCAAACATTACAGTTCATTAACACAAAGTGAATTCATGTCAGGAACCATGTGGGTCTCTTTTAACAATGTTGGTCCCTGGAGAATCACACTAGATGGTTTCTGTTGTAGTTCCTATGTGGTTAGAGCCCCCAGGAGTCTTTAGAGCCAGGGTCACTGGTCTCATTCTGTAACCAGATTCTGCCTCCAGTG
This sequence comes from Cricetulus griseus, assembly GCF_003668045.3. NCBI lineage: Eukaryota > Metazoa > Chordata > Mammalia > Rodentia > Cricetidae > Cricetulus > Cricetulus griseus. Next base: position 216,358,040 of record NW_023276807.1, on the reverse strand, counting down.
TCTTGCTGAGTTTGTTGTTGGGGAGAGTACCTGGGGATCAGTATATATAGCTGCTGCTGTGGTGGCCTTGTGCCTACTTATTTGTGTTTCTCCCAAGTTCTTTCAGGGCCAGAACAGGCCAGGCTTAAGTCATGGAACTGTCCAGATATACCATCTGAAAGAGATGACATCTGATGGGAAGGTCTTAGGTCATTGAGGGATATGTAGCCCTCATGGGACCCCTTGGCAATTCGCACAAAAGGATTTCTATAATAGGACCAAGCCTATCTTGAGATGTGGTTTTTCTCCACATACAATCCACCATTCTCCATCCACCACAGGCCAGGCCATCTGGACCCTAAACTCCTGCAATGGTGAGCTGAATAACTCTTTTTCCTCTGAAGTTAGCCCTTCTCGGATGTGCTGCTATGGTAATACAAAGCTGGCCAATGTGATTGCTGGGAAGGTTTACCAGCTTTGGAGTTGCCTTGAGAGGAGGGAGAGGGCTTCTCAGCCCTTGCTATTATTTGAGGGACGGATCTCACAGTTACTAATAGTTGGTTTTTCCCCTGGCCTCGGTGGCAGCTTTGTGAGATGACAGTATACTGTCTCAACTCTGGTGTAGGTTGATGCAGTTTGCTAATCTTCACTTTGAGACACGATCTCATGCATCCCAGGCTAGCCTGAAACTGACCATGTAGCTCAGGCTAGCCTTGCTGTCCTGGTCTTCTTGCCTCCACCTTCTAATGCAGTGATTCACAACCTTCCTAATGCTGAAACCTTTTAATACAGTTCCCAATCATAAAATTATTTTCATTGCTATTTCATAACTGTAATTTTGCCATTATTATGAATTGTAATGTAAAATATCTGAGTTTTCCCAATGCTATTGAGTGACCCCTGTGAAAGGGGTTGAAACTCACTGGTTGAGAACTGCTGTGCTAACACATTTCCTACTACACCCAGCTAGTTTACTAACCATATCTAGGTCTCAGATTTACCTTTCTCTCTCTCTCTCTCTCTCTCTCTCTCTCTCTCTCTCTCTCTCTGTGTGTGTGTGTGTGTGTGTGTGTGTGTGTGTGTGTGTGTGTGTATTACCAACTGAGTAGGTTTGTTGCCCAGTCCAGTAATCAAGAGTTCGAGTTAAGAGTACACTCTGGGGGCTGGAGAGATGGCTCAGAGGTTAAGAGCACTGACTGCTCTTCCTGAAGTCCTGAGTTCAATTCCCAGCAACCACATGGTGGCTCACAACCATCTGTAATGAGATCTGGTGCCCACTTCTGGCCTGTAGGGATACATGCAGGCAGGACACTATATAAAATAAATAAGTATATAAGTAAATTTAAAAAAAAGAGTACAGTCTGTGTTTGCGGAGGACTCAAACTATGTTCCTAGCAGCCACCTAACCCTTCAGCTGCAGGGGATTCAATACTGTCTTCTAGCGTCCACAGGTACCTGCACTCGCTTGCGCTCACATGCACACAGACAGACAGAGGCATACAATTAAAAATAAATCTTAAAATCCTTTAACTGCTCTTGGTTTTGCTAGGTAGTAGGGATGGGGCGTCGGTCCCTGTGCATGCCGGGCAAGTGACCTACCACTGTGCTGCATCCTCAGTCCCAAACACTTTAGATTCTGTCTTTTCTTTTTCCTTTCTTTCCCCATTTCTTTCTTCCTTTCTTTCGTTCTTGCTCTCATTCTCCACTCCCCATTCTTTTCTTTCATCTCTGGCTGGCCCATAACTCACGTTATAGCCTACACTGGCTTTGAACTTGTGTGCGGGTACTTACCACCATGCCTGGCCTAAATCTCCTGTAAAGAAGATGCACTTTAGATTGACTCAGGCAAAGCACATTTACTAATTAGGTGACCCAGAAAGAGTGTCAAGAAAAGATAACATGAATCAGCTTCCAATTCTGTGTTAACAGAGATTAGGATGGGTAAGAAGCCGAAGCACATTCATGAGAAAGGGTGAGAGAGGAAAAACAGACAGTCACAACTGTGGATAGACAGACGTCTCTCACTAGCAAGTCCCAGTTCACATATGAAGCAAACTAAACTAATACAGTGTGGTTTTGAGACATTCAGGTAGGAAAGGATCTTCCACTATAGCTTTACCACTAAATGACACAGGGTTAAGATACTGGGTCAGTTAAAAAAAAAAAAAAAAATCTGTGGTCCACTGCAGTGAACACCACTTCTACAAGCACGGAAGGAATGACGAATGACTTGAGTGGCTTTTCTGGTTCTAGACTCCACTCACAGATAAAACAGAGGAGTCACATACATGTGCTTGCAGAACCAGGATGGGAATTTAATCCATCCATGTTAGCAAGCAAAATGGACAGAAGTTGGTCATTGAACGCCGGAATGAGAGTGTAGAAGCTTGGGGAACTCTCGTGCTCTTAGCAAGGAGTCTCCATGACACAGATGAATGAGTGGACATCTGCTCTCAGTCCATTACCGGTCACAAATTTGGGTAACTAATGGAAAAATGCTATACCTATGTATAATAAACATCATTTTGTTTTGTTTTGTTTTTTCCAACAACTGGCATTATGAAATCAGAAGCGTGTTCTTATATAGAAAAGAAATAAGTTTCTGTACACGAAGAGGGCTTTATTTTGTATGAAATAGAGCAAGCCAGGATTTACTGCTGGGAGGACTGGGTGGGGGAACAACTGGTGTAAATGTGTATAAATGTGTATCGTTACAGGGTGAACAGTCTGAAGAAGTAGGTAGCCCCCGAGTGGTAAAACATAGTACCAAAGAGAACAGAGGAGGTGGACAAAGTGTTGGTGTCATGTGAAGCTGTTGGGGGTGGTGGTGGTGAGGAAAAGCTATTGACATGCTGTAAAAATTAGTCAAGGGAACCAATGTCACATCAAGTAGACCAGTGGATTCTAGCTGTTCAACTTTTGGAAGTGTAGGTAAATAAACTCTTCCACGATTCATGCAGACATTTTCATTACTAAGTCAAAAGAGAGCCTCTGCATGTTTAAAGCCTTCCTGAATTTGCCCTCATGCAGCACAGGTAGAGGGTTCAACTCTGCTATAGACATTTGCTGGCCACATGCATTTTATTTATAAGGTTAAAAAATGAACGGCTTCGAGAGTCTTTTCCATGATTTAAGATCCTTGGAATAATCTACAGATAGTTTTTATTTTGTACAACAGTCAAGCACTCTCCTTGAAATTTCTTCTTGTTTTTTCCTACATAAGAACACACCTCTGATTTATAACGCCAAGCATTAAAAAGTAACATTTATTATTAGGTTTGGCCACGTTCATTTCCCATTCTGGTTAGCCTCCAGAGATGACATGGTGTGGTCCTCCAGGCCACTGCCCAAGACGTGGACACCTTACAGAGGGGAAGGGGGAGCTGCTGCCATGCAGTGCCTGCCATGTGTCTGCCGTGCCGCGCTGTGGTGATGAGGCTAAACAGAGCCTGTCTCCCTTTTCTTCCCTCTAGGAAGGCGCTTTTGTCTACTTGTCTCTAGTAGGAAATGTTGCAGATTCCCAAGGCTTGATTGCATCTTTATGTAAGTAATTAAAAACATTTGCATTTGAAATGTCTGAGGAGATTAATTGCAAGAATGGCTGTGGAGGAACTGAATGTCTATATCACATGTTGTATGATTCCGTTTACATGTCCTGTCCAGAACGGGTGAATCTAGAGAGACAGATAGCAAATTTATGGTGGCCTGGGGCTGGGGATGAGAGTCAGGATGTGGAAGGGAAAGTGGGTGACTGTTAGTGGGTGCGGGTTTCTCCTTTGACTATTCTCAGTTAGATTGTGTCTGTTCACATCTGTGAATGTGCTAAAATTGGAATTGTATGCCATGTGAATTACATGTCAGTAGGCTACATAGTAAACAGTATATGCAGCTGGGGCGTGGCTCAGTGGTGGAGCACTTGCCTAACATGTGTGAGCCCTACACAACCCTGTGAAACAAAGAAAAGACACCAAAAGGCCTGCAGGATTTAAACTGGGTGCTTCCCCCATAGATGTTTTGTATAAATTTACTTTTTAAAATTTTATTTTCACTTCTGTGTATGTGTCTGTGTGGGTTTGTGCATGTGAGCAGTGTCCTCAGAGGCCAGTGGAAGGCATCAGCTCCCCTGGAGCTGGAGTTATAGGCATGAGCTTCCCCATGTGGATGCTGGTAGCTGAACCCAGGTTTTCTGGAAAAGCATACATACTCTTAACTGCTGAGCCACCTCTCCAGTCCCCAGTTTGCTATTGACTGTGTGTCTATACCTGTCTTCTAAATAATTCTCACAATTCCTCCTTCCCTGTAGAGCTATCAGGTAGTTTCCCATCTTCTTAAACCCACTGTAAATTGACCAAGACTTAGTCATGTGATATTGACTTCCCAGTGTGCTCTGAATCAGTGTGGTTAAGTCAGGGAGGCAGGAGCCAGCATCTCTTCCTGGCTTTCAGGTTTGGCATCTGTAATTCTGCATTGTCTACTGCGTATCTTTCTTTTTCCTTACTTTCTTATTTTATTATTTTACTCAGCTTTTGTTTTATTAATTTATTAAGCATCTGTGTGTATGGTGTATGCAAGTATATGCGGATGTGTGTTTCAAGTTCTTATTTCTTTTATGATTTTTAATTTTAATTAATTAATTTATTTAATCTCTCTCTCTCTTTGTGTGTGTGTGTGTGTGTGTGTGTGTGTGTGTGTGTGTGTGTGTGTAGGACAAAGGACAGTGTTTGGGAAGTGGTTCTCCCCTTCCACCATGTGGTTTCCCAGAAATCAAACTCAGGTCATCAGGCTTGGTGGCAGGTGGCTTTACTAGCTAAGCTATTTCACCAGTCCTAATTTATTATCTTATTTTATGTCTTAGTTTTTGGTGCTGAGGATGGAGCTATGACCTTGCTCATGCAAAGCACAGGCTGTGTTATTGAGCTGTGTCACCCCCAGCCTTATTGTATTTCTGTCATATCCTGAAATCACATGCTCACACCAAGGTCTGTCCAGACACTCTTGTTCACTATGAGTGTTAGGAAATGTCTAAAAAATGGAACTATCAATTCAATCAGTACTTCTGAAAACAAAATGTGCCATCTTTGATCCCTCTCGTTCTGTGTTCAGGCAGGGATCTCAGCTCCCTTGGACCAAGTCCTGCTACTGTACCTCCAGGGAAAGACTCATCTTGTCTGTATTAAACTTTGCATGAGGGTGGCTGCAAAGTCATGAGGCTCGAGGACCCAGCCTGAATCACTACCCTCCCTTGTGCGGGTTCCGCTGGTCCCCTTTGTCAGAAGGCATGCTGCAGCTTTGACACTGGCTGCCTTGCTTTGGGCATCATAGAAAGTGAACAGCCCAGATGTGATCCATGGAAAGTGAACGATTGACAGGGTCTCTCCGTCTCTCCATCTTTAGGGGAATTGAACTTTTAATGATTGACAGGGTCTCTCCCTGTCTCCATCTTTAGGGAAATTGCCCTTTTGAAAGCAAATGCTAAAGAGCAGCTGCTGATCTGAGGGTCCAGGCCCAGACTTCCCAGAGGCTGGCCATGGCTTCAGGCTGTAGACCACCTTCGTCCCCACCCAATGGCAGGGCATGTAGCAGTGGTGGGGCTCAAAGCCTCCTCCAGCTATGGCCTGGCCTCTTTCCCTCTGAACCACCGCCTTCTGCAGTTGTCAGTAAGAAAATAAATGGAAATGATCATGTCATCATGATTTTTAACCTGGTGTTGGACCCTTGGTTGTTCTGCTTTAGCAAGGTGGGCAGTGGGTAGAGTTCAGTAGCAGAGGGCATTGCAGGGGTTCACACAGGGTCTGGTGGGACGCAAGGCTACCATCAGGCCACCCATCGCCTTCTCTGCCATCTCCAGACTCTCTCCGGCTCTTCGCACTTACATCTAGCTGCAGACATTTTGCCTCCTGGCCTGGGGCTCTGCTCTGGGGCACCCATTCTTTATCAGCCATTCCTTGGGGTATGAGGCCTGGACTCAGGGTGCAGTATTCTGTTTGCCACCAAGTGGGGTGGCACACACCTCTAATCACGGTACTTGGGAGGGTAAAACAGGAGGGTTGCTAGTTAGAGGCCAATCTGGACTACATAAGACTATCTGACCTAGTGACCAAGGCAAGGTCAGGCAAACACGCGTTAGACTGTTATGGCTGCCGAAATGGGGAGCTGGTCCCTTCAGTGTCACCAGCAGTGGGCAGGTCTTCCCCCCTCAATTAATGATATCAAAACAGTCCCCAATCCCCACCCCAGAAGCCTATCTCCCATGTGATCCTAGGTTGTGACAAGTAACAGTTAACACTGTTATACCAGGCTTTCTTTTGGGTCACCAACCAGCACCCAAATCATGACAGGGAGACTTCTTAATAGTTATGAATGGCCAGCCTTATCTTAGCTCTTATTTTAATATATTTCTATTTACGTATTTATCTTGGGGCTTTTATTTATTTATTTATTTATTTATTTATTTATTTATTTTTTATTTTTTACTTTTTTGGTTTTTCGAGACAGGGTTTCTCTGTGGCTTTGGGGACTGTCCTGGCACTAGCTCTTGTAGACCAGGCTGGTCACAGAGATCCACCTGCCTCTGCCTCTCAAGTACTGGAATGCCTTGGGGCTTTTCAACCTTTCTTTCTGTATATTTTATCTTCCTGCTATCTCTGGCTGGCAGCTGTCTGGCTTCTGGCCCATCACATGTCCCCCCTCTTTCTCCTTGTTCTCTTCTCCTCTCCCTCTCTCTCTCTCTCTCTCTCTCTCTCTCTCTCTCTCTCTTTTTGCTTTGTTTTTCGAGACAGGGTTTCTTTGTGTAGCTTTGGAGCCTATCCTGGCACTCGCTCTGGAGACCAGGCTGGCCTAGAACTCACAGAGATCTGCCTGCCTCTGCCTCCTGAGTGCTGGGATTAAAGGCATGCACCACCAACGCCTGGCCGCTTCTCTCCTTTTGAGTCTAGATTTCTCCTCCTATTTATTCTATCTGCCCACCAGCCTCACTTATCCGTTTTCTGCCTAGCTATTGACTAGTCAGCTTTTTATTAGACCAATCAGGTGTCTTAGGCAGGCAAGGTGAAAGGAATGCAACACATCTTTACATAATAAAACAAATGCAGCATAAACAAATACAACACACATTTACACAGTTAAACAATTATTCTGGAACACAAACAAATGTAACACATCATCTTTACATCTTTAGCAAAGGCAAAGTAAACAAATGTAACACATCTTTGCCCAGTTAAATAACATTCCACAACACACCACCATCACACTGTGAGGTAGTCTTGTGTGTGTCCAGGAGTGCCTGCACACATACTTATACACACTAGAAGAAACCTCAGCAATCCTAAGGAATGGATGGCATCCACCTCCTGAAACACAAGGTATCTCATTGCTAATTGATGGCCCAGTGTGCCAGCAGGCTTCCTGTATCCGCTCTCTTCCATCTTACCAGTTCTGGGATTGCAAGTGTGAGTTGCTTGCCTGGCATTTTTACATGGGTGCTGGGGATTGAAGGCAGGTCCTCATGCTTGAGAGGCCAGAGCTTTGCCAACTGAACTATCCACCCGTGCTCTAGAACCATCATTATTAAATATTGTGTCTGCAACATTTGACTGTGTTGAACTAATTTAAAATCCTGCAACTTGTAATGAAGAGGGTCAAGAGTAGAGTGCACATACATGAATATGCTTGGAAACTGTATTTTACAAGTAGAGAAGCTCTCTCTGTCTTATGTCAAGGGTGAGGGACACCATAGTCCCAGGCTTCCCTTGCCCTCCACAAACATGGTGAAAGTTGTGAAACAGTAGTCATTTTCATTAACTGGCATCAAAGGCTTACTAGTCATAGACCAGTAGGTTAGGGTAGAGGACCCAGAACCAAAACCATGCAACATTACAGATCCCAGATATTGGACAAAGTGATAAAAACATACATTGGGAAAAAATTGCAACCTGTTCAATAATTGTGGGAGGAACACTGAACAACCCATGAGGAAGAATGGAACTAGCCCCCTCCCACCTTGTGTAAAAACCAACTCCAATGGATCAAGGGCCTTAATGTAAGGCCTGAAATGCTAAAATGCTAGAGAGATGGAGGGAAAACACTTCAAGATATAGGGTTTTCCAAACAGAAATCCAATAACACAGGAAATAATATCAACAATAGGCAAATGGGATTGTGTGAAGTTAAAAAATTCCTACTCAGTAAAGGAGTGAGGACATCCCACAAAGGAAACATAATCTTTACCAACTATACCTCTGGTACAGATTAACATCTATATCTATAAGAACTCAAAGAATTTATCAGGACACCCAGACCACCACCCCCCTCTCTCTTTCTCTCTCTCTCTCTCTCTCTCTCTCTCTCTCTCTCTCTCTCTCACACACACACACACACACACACAAACCCTATCTTGAAAATCAAAACAAAACAAAAAATAAGCAGCAAAACCAAATCATCAAATCCATAAATGGGCAAGTACCACATTTCTGCAAATCTGGATTAAAAGCTGTATATGGCAAGGAAGTACAAAGTTTCTATTTAGGGAAGAAATGAGACCAGCAGAGAAGATAATGGGGCATTGAGCATGAATAGAATAAACTGATGTGATTGACTGAAATTGTCCTATTGTAGCCCATTCATTTGTACCCTGCCTAAAAAGTTAACAACAAAAGATGTTTGCCAGTTGAGAGACTAAACACAGGTATTTTGCCTTTAGGGAAAGAATATGGCAAGGCTGATGCAAGATGGCTATATTTTGATTCAACCATTGTGTCAGTGGAAATTCTGACTGTTGTCTTGGATGGGTTTCTGGCATTGGTTCTCATTTATGCCATAGTCAAGGAGAAATATTACAGGTAAGTTCACTCCTGCCCAGTGTCCACATGACATTTGGATGTAGTTGCAAGCATGTTTAGCCACAAGACAAAAGCTTTATGTAAGACTTTAACATGTCTAGCTTCATCATGAAATCTCAGAAATGAAAGAGTCCTCCCAGCTCTTACTCCCCCTTTCCCACCACTTTTACAGATGATTAACAGTGATTTTTCTTGATTCCTTTAACCACATTTGCAGACACATTACAAATTTACATGGATACTGTGTGAAACATTGATAATATTTGCATGATTGACTGTGCCAATCACAGGTAATGAAGACCCTTTATCTGCATAATTTCATTACTCTCCACAATACCCTTTGAGGAAAGATGTTGTCATCTTTACAACAGATGAAACTGGCTGGTGTTGAGTTCATAGCCAGGTCTCTTTGAGGGTCAGTGGTGACCTCACTAAATCCTCCTGAGAATGGTACAGGGTACTCAAGTGTGCTTAGAACTCTAAACACTGTTAGAACAATGCTGTGAAGGGCAAAGTTGCTTCTGCAGGCAAAGATGGCATCTTTGCTATCTAGGCTGACTTGGTCCATCAAAGAAGCAGCACACAGAAGCCCATAGGTTTCTGTAGTAAAGACTGTTGGTACTGCCCTAAATAGAGGATGCCATAGCTCACAGAGCCAAGTTGTCCCAGCTTCACTTTGTATCTTCTCCCTACAGGCATTTCATACAGATCACCTTGTGCGTGTGTGAACTCTATGGTGGCTGGATGACCTTCTCCCCTGAGTGGCTTCTTGGAAGCCCCAACCTCAACACCAAGAGCTACCTCTACTTTTGGGTGTATTTGGTGTTTTTTAATGGTTTATGGGTTCTGATCCCAGGACTGCTGCTGTGGCAGTCATGGAGGGCACTGAAGGAGACATATTACCAAGGGGCCAATTTAGAGAAAAAACACTTGTAAATTCTCAAAATGTTGTATCCTGATGTTCTGCTTTATGAGTCAGAATTGACCAGACATTCCAATCAATACTTCATTTTTACAGTGTTGTTTCCAAATAGCCATTACAGATGGGTTGGAAGGTGGCAAACTTTGTTGTTTGTTTTTGTCCTTTATTATACACTAATGTAAAGAAAAGACAGGACGTGGGGTGTGGTGTTTGCCCAGCACTCACAAGACCTTGAGTTATACTCTCAACACTACAAGGGGCTGGCGGGTAAGTTTTCGCTTGTAATAAGATCATATTAATTAGATGCTCTTATGTCCTGCATAATTGTTATGCCATATTTGTATATGAGTATTGAAGAACACTGTAAGGAGTAGCATTAATTTTTATTAAAAAAACAACAACACACACATTTGCTTCAGCTTTTATTCTTCTCAGTGGTCTCTTTGGGTTAGGGTTAGTGGTGTAAACCTAGAAGTAAAAGGAATGATTCCGTTTTACACTTATGTTTTTTTTCAAATTTGTGTACACAGTAGAAAACGGTAGCAGTCCGTGGAGTGGTGTGGAGTGGAGTGTACATGTACACGTGACAAGCTGAGGAGGATCATGGGTTTGAGGCCAGTCCGGCTGACATAGCATATATCCTATCTCAAAAAAGAAACAAAAGGGGAACTCACATTTTAGACCAGGCTGGTCTTGAACTCACAGAGATCCACCTGCCTCTGCCTCCCCAGTGCTGAGATTAAAGGTATGTGCCACCAGAACCAGCTGGTAAATTTTACAATGTAACTATAAAATCCAAAAGATGTCACACAGTGGGATTTGTACCCTAACAACTGGATGACTGAGAGGAGTGGAGCACAAGCTTGGTATCTGTGCTGTGTACCAAGATAGGACAGGGCCCCGTTGTGTTCCAACTTGCTGGAACAGTTCTCTCTACCATGTGGATCACAGGTATTAACCTAGGGCATCAGGCTTAGTTGCAGACACCTTTACCCTCTGAGTCAGTTGACTGATTCAAATGTGGCTTTATGCTCCAAGGGGTTCCCTGCCTTGGGTGGACAGTTGTGGAGGAGGCATCCAGAAGAGAGACTAAGACGTGGGTAGCCCCAGTGGTGGCCTGTTGGTCATGCCACACCTCCCATGGCAGAGTCCTCTCAGTGGGTTGGAAGTCATCCCTAGGAGTTGTACCTTGTAACTTAGAGATTTGATCCCCAGATACAGACCTCACAGAATGTCTGATGTGGGCACCAAACCCGGCAGTAATTTTTCTCCACCAATGTTGTAAACAGATGCTCACACTATGATGAGCACACACTGTACTGAGTGCACTGAAAACAAAGAAAACGAATCCGATACTCATAACATCACCGAACCTGACCAGACCAAGCATTCAATGGTAGGAGCCCATGGGGACATTCTCATTCAAACCACCACACTAAATAATTTCCGATCACTGGGATCTGTTCATTATACATGAATAGCCTTTAATGTCATCACTTGGCTTGGCGCTTATGCACTGTGTTGTTTTTTTATCTACTGATTGGAACATGCAGCTGAGAGTCAGCAGTTACTTGTCCTTTTGTTGTTGTTGTTTGAAACAGGGTTTCTCTGTGTAGCCCTGGCTGTACTGGAACTCTCTCTGTAGACCAGGCTGGCTTCAAACTCAGGTATCTGCCTGTCTCTGCCTCTGGACTATTGAGATCAAGGTGTGCGCCACAATGCCTGTCCTGACAGCAGTTAGTTGTAATACTGTGGTTTTCTGGAACATTCTCAGGGATCCTCACATTTTCGTATATACTCTGCACTTGCTGTGTCATGTCTCCACAAGTGTCTTCGTTGATGAAGCATTTTCTGAAAAGTCCAATAAAATTTCTTCTCATTTCTTGTCTGTGTTCCTGTGTTAAGGATGAAAGTGAATTGACCTTTGACCTTTGTTGGTTGTGTTTTGGTTTAGGTTGTGTGAGTGGGATTTAGTTAGAACTGGATGCAGTTAGCAGTTTTCTCCCATGTGCCTCTGAGTGCCCAGGTCACCAAGCGCTATCTCCATTAATCCACTTCCTGTCAGGGATCTCACCACACATACTGTGTTCTTTGTTAATAGTGACATCTGGTGGCTGCAGGTAACAAGACAGCACAGGGTGGCAATTTGTGGTGGTGCCAACTTTATTCCAATACAGTAAACAGTTGCTTCTCATCGCCTCAGCTGCCTTTCCTTGGAGACTTCTTCTTCAGCAGCTCTCTCCCAGATAGCCCCACACCCAGTTGGCACCTTGGCTCCAGGAACTTCAAGCTAGTCCTGTGGCTCTGGGCATTGCCCTCCCTGCCTCTAGCCTCCTCCTAGGGTGGTAGGAAAGCTGCTGCTAACAGCCTGGCTGGGAAGCAGTAAACTTGACCTGGGGGGTTTGTGCCCTTGTCCACACTGAACCAGGACTAGCTGGGATTCTGCATTTAGCAGGCTGGTGATTTACTGTGTCCCTGGGCAGCAGGTGGCCAGGATATTTTTAGCATCTGAAGTCTTTGGGGCAAGGCAGGAGAAGGGTAGAAGGGCAGTGAGATCTGAGGACATTGGTTCTTCCAAGGTCTGAGCTCAAAAATCTCCAGAGACTGGGCCTTTCCTCAACACCCTGTGGACTCTTGAGTTCTGGGTGTTGGGGGCCCACTGTAAAAGCCACACGTTCATCCATCCATTTGCCGTTTCCATGTCTTAGGCAGTAAGTAAGGACTGGGGGAGGGAAAGTGATGGCTTTGGGATGCCAAGCTGGCAGGCATCCAAGGAAAGCCTGACTGTTGTTAATATCCAGACACAGATCTGTTTCTCTTCAAAGCACTGTGTTCAGTGTATTGTCTAGCCCTCATTAATCCCATGAAACCCAAGGACAATTGTCTTATTCTATCTACCAAGAGGCCCACCTGATGCCATAGGCAGGGGAGGTGAGATATGAACAGCCACCATCACTGAGCCAGAGCCTTGTTGGAATTACTCTACCAGCAAGACCTGGCAGAGGTGTGCTTCCCTGGCTCTCTGCCTTCTCCAGAAAGGCTGGTACAGTGCTTAGTCTGTGATCCTGTGAGGATGGGTATTCAAAATTCTTTACTCATTGAGCTTTCCTCTTCCAACTCATGCAGTTATCTGCCCTTCAGTCAGCCCACAGAACAAGTCCTGTACCCCATCATCACTGCCTTCATGTGAGGGGGCCAAACTCAGAACAACTGTAAAAGGAGAGGGGTCAGCGGCTCCCTGACCCAGCCAGCAGAGGACCAGGGGACAGCCCTAAGTCTGGAGGAGAGAACCTCTAAGTGGGAGAGCCTCATTCCCTGGTCCTGGCTCCTCTGAGTTCCCCTAGCTGGGTCCCCCCAACATAACCATATCTGAAGACCCACAGGCCACACTGGTCAAGAAAGCTGGCTATGAATGAATCAAGAGGGGGACTCATCTCCCAGAGACAACAGTGCTCTGTCCAAGGGAGTCACCTTCATCATCACTTCTGTGGGCACCAAGAGGCAGAAGCTGTGCCCAGGTAGGTGGATCCCATTCCTGTTGTGCAGGAAGTCCAGACAGACAGCAGCAAGACTGAGGAGTGTCTGGTTTCCTCCCAGGTACTCAAAGCTGGCTGCTCAGAACCCAGAGAACAGCACAGATGGGCCAGAGATATCTGTCAAATTAGGTTCTTCCAAGAACTGAAACCCAACGCTGAAAGATAATCTAGAGAGACTCCTGAAGACCCCGAAGGATTCAGACACTTAAGTGACACCCTCCTTCTCAGAAGAAGGTGGGGCCCTCACTGAAGGTGGGAGCACCTCTCAAAGGAGTTCTGTGTGACAATCAGCTTATCCTGGCTGACTGCAACCTGTTGCCAAAAATGCCACAAAGTATAGGTAGTGCTTCCAAAACATGGGGACCTCATGCTGGAACAGTTCCCTTTTCCTTTCAGATAACTATAGAGCCTGTCCATGATCAAGTGTTGAAGGCCCTGAAAGGTCTCAGTGACTAGCTTGCCTACTTTGTGTTCTCCACAAAGTACCTGGTGGCTTCTACATTTCTGTCCAATGGATTTACTCCCAAATGGCCAGTGGGCAGGGATCTTGGGCTCTTGTGCAGGTCTAGAAAGCTGAGATTGAGGGGAAATACAGGGGACGAGGATCAGATTTTTACTGTGGTATAAAGTCCATAGGACAATGCATTTCAGAAAAGTGGATGAAAGTGTGCTGGACTCGCAAGGCCGGGACAGAAGTTGCTGGAATCACTGATGGAGAGCCAGTGCTTCAGAGTAGGGTATGATAGAGTAGTAAATGTGAACAGGGAAGTTTCCATGTCGGGGCTGGAAAGATGCTTGGCTGCTAAGAACTTCATATAAGCATGGCAGCTTTTCCTTGTGCATTCTGGAGATCTATGCTCAGAACCTTGTTCTTCTAGGACAGGCACTCTACCCCCTCTACCCATCTCACCAGCCTCCCATGTTAGTGTCTTAAGGACTCTGTCCTTGATTTAAGCAAGTGGGACTTCCTCAGCTGGATGGAGAAGTGTCCAGTCCAGGAAACCCCGCTAGAGGCCATAAAATTTCTGGAAACTGAAATGGAAGCCCCTGAGGAGATTGAGTGTGGCACAGGCAGTCCACAGAGTTCCTTCCTCAGCTGTCTCCGTCATTCCCAGGCTGGCAAGGGGCTAGTGTGGGTTTGATTGTGGTTCTGTGAAAACCTGTGGGCCCTATAGTTCTGTGAAGCCCTTGGATCCCACCTTCCCGCTGAATGGCTACAGATTTCACAAGTGCCACTGTTGGTAGTTCCGTATTCTTTTCCTCATCTTGTCTCCAGCCTCAAATCATTCATCTGTTGACCTCGAAGCCTGAATTAGACCCAACCAGTTGGACGGAGCATTGTTGATTGGTGGTGAAGGCATCAAAATACAAGAGCCAGATATGGGGAAGCAGCTCAATGGCTGAGAAATTGCTTGCTTAGAGATGCAACAAAGCAAAACAAAATCCAGATCCTTTTCCTGCTAATGCCAGCCCATTGTACTACATCCTTCGTCTGGAAAGTGTTGTCTGTTTGCTGGTCCAGTGTTCTGTTCCCTGTTGAGTCTCATGGTCTTGATCAACACTGCATCATTTCCCCTGTCTTACAGTGGCTTTGACCATTCTCATATCAAAAGCCCTGATATGTCCTGCACTGGAAAAACCTGTTTTATGTTGGTCAACCCAGCATCTTCCATGCTTCCTGGAGCCTGGAACCCACTTTCCAAGTAACTTGACGTCAGTCAGCACGCCTGCTTCACAGGTTTCAGGGACCCAGGCCACTGGTGTCTCATGATGCTGTCAGCTGCTTTGACTTGTGACTGCACTCTGCCCCAGATGGCATAGACTTGGACTGACCCCTGATGACATGGAACTTGAGCCCATCTCCTCCTGAACCAGCCCAGTCTGGCCCATCTACCCAGCCTGTGCCCACTCCACACTGCCTGCCATTTGGTCCGTACAAATGTTGTAGTTTGGCTACAACTAAGGAATCCGAATTCCTTAGGTGTTCATATTTATCACCATCCTTACTGTCATTCTACAGAATACAGGACACACTGAAGCCCTGCTCACCTTCCAGCTGAGACCCCCAAGGACAGTGACTCCTAGATCCTTACCTGGAAAGACAAGAGTTAACTGTCATTCATCCTCTAACACAAACTTCCCCTCTTCCCTTCTCTCAAAATAGGCATTTGGTTAAATAAATACTCAGTGTTTACCTTCTTATGACTACACAAATATTGTTTACACTGAGCTATTTAGGGTAGTGGGTTATATTTCTGTTTAGTGCAATTCCCTCCTCTCAGGTTATAATTCTCTCATATTCTCTCTCTCTCTCTCTCTCTCTCTCTCTCTCTCTCTCTCTCTCTCTCTCTCTGTTAGTTTTCTGCATGTGTATCTATAATTGAGCTCCAAACTCTTTCAAAACTGAAAACTTGTGCTGAGCGACGAGGGTCCTGGGTTCCTTTCCAGGATAGGAAAAAAAGTTACCTAAATTGGTAGGTTTATAATCACACTTATCATCTCAGATCTTCAGTTACTGAGTCAGGATGGTCTATAGAATGAGACCCTGTCTCACAAAATCAAAGCAGAGCTAGAGTGATGGCTCAGTGGTTAAGATCACTGGCTACCCATCTTGCTCAGGATCCAGGTTGTTCCCAGCACCTACATGGCAGCTCACAACATATGTAACTCCTGTCTGGAGGTCCTGATGCCCTGTTCTATCTCTGTGGGCACAAACCATGTTGTAGATATCCATACATTCAAGCAATCGCACATTTTAACTTAAATTTTTAAAAAACCAAATTGAAAGATTTACTGGTATAATTAAATAGGTAGATGTTTGGTAGGTTAGAAGCCTCCTAGGAAACAATAGTTCTCTGGTTCCCATCTACACTGGTTGCTCTGGGGTCTTTGCATAGCTTTGTTCTGGAAACACATTGGCTTTCTCTAGTGTTGACATCAGTGTTGCCTGAATTGCTGTCTTCACCTTGGTTTATTCTTTTGAGGAAGTAAGGTAGTATGCGATCTTTCACATCTGAAAACTGTCATTGTTTTGTCATCACAGTGGATTCATAGTTTACTTGGGTATAAAATTGTAGGTTGAAAATAATTGTCCATAAGGTGTGTGTGTGTGTGTGTGTGTGTGTGTGTGTGTGTGTGTTCTTATTTTAGAGTGATTTTAGATTCACAGAGGAGCAGCCAAGTTGTGTAGAGCTCTACCCTATGGCTTTACCCAACCCCCCTTCATGCTGCCATCTCACACAGCCACGGTATAGGTACCAAAAGTAGGATGTTAACTTTCATGCACAGTGCTTTTCTGTTCTACAAGCTGGGTTTCGCCAATGTCTTCTTCCAATAAGCCAATCCTGTTCTTCCAGGAGCCTATGTTGCATGCCCCCCGTTGAGTCCTCTAATCTAGGCTGAGTCTTCAGTCTTTCACTGTTTCTTACATTTTAAAGAAAGTCATTGAGTTTGGATTTGTCTGAGGCTTTCATCAGGGTTACAGTGAGTTTGAGTTGGGGCAATGACACTGCCAAAGCAGTGTACCTTTCTCCATGCAGCAAATCAGGTACCACGAACTCATTGGACTTTTAGTGGAGTGAATGAGAATTCCTGGATAGAAGTTGTGTCTACAAAGGCCAACCGACTGATTAAAACGTCTGTGATGTAGAGAGGGTGGCATGTTGCAGGTCCAGAAACTAACTACAATATTTCTCTTGGGCCATCTGTAACTGACTAAATAGCCATCCCTTACCCTGCTCTGTATCAGATTTAGCTTCCTATGACTAACAGATAGAGCCAGACCTAATACCTGACAAACAGATAAAGACCGTTAGAACATATTAGCAAAGCCTTAGTTCTCACAAATTGAAGGGCTAAGAGTGTTGTCAGACAGATTCCAAGGCTATAACAGTTTCTCCAGCCTGCTATACCCCACCTGCATGGTCTTGATCAACACTGCATCATTTCCCCTGTCTTACAGTGGCTATGACCATCCTCATATCAAAAGCTCTGATATGTACCACACTAGATAAAGCTGTTTTATGTCGGCCAACCCAGCATCTCCCAAGCTTCCTGGAGCCTGGAACCCGCTTTCCAAGTGACTTCATGTCAGTCAGCACATGTGCTTTCTGTCACATGCTAGAGCTAAGTGAGAAAGGTCTCAGCAGCCTCTTGAGAAACAAAGGCAGCCTTCCTGTGGCAAGTCCTGAGACATCCTGATCTTGGAGCCTAAGTTCTATGTCATGTGAGAGTGTGGTCTCTGGAGACGTGCCCATGAAGCTCAAATGATGTGTGAGACTCACTCAAGTTGCTGAACTGTCTGTGCCCTGGCTCTAAACCAGGGTAGAAACTGCTCACATGTGGGCACATTAGAGGGGTTAAAGCTGCCTCCCTTAGACTGGTGTATGGCATAGAGGAAGCCTACTGAGCTGCATATACCCACACAGCGACCACACCTGGGACATCTGAGTGTTGACTCTTTGCCCTGTGAACTGTTTCCACATGCCATGGTTCATCTCAAACCTGTGATCCTTTCTTCTGCTTTTTGGCTTTTATGAAATTTTGTTTTTCTTTTTCTTCCAGTTTTCTTTTCTATTCCTTCTTTTAATTCCTTATTGCCTGCCTAATGAGGTTTGGTGAGACCACACAGTCAAATGTGTGTATGCATGTCACTACATAGGCTAATAACACACTAACATTCCCTCTTTGGCTTCTCTGAGGACACCCCACCCCTAACCCAAACTAGGTTAGGCATTAATAACCATGTGCTTGTCTGACCAGAGGCATGGCAGCCACAGAATTAGATCTGGTGTTATCTACTCGCTCATTGCAAAGGGCCAGAGGTGGACCTGCAAGAGAGTGACCCTGAGGTCCTCTCAAAGCTGCTTAGTCATCCCTAGCTTAAAGGAAACCAGGCCCAAGTTGAGGCCACACACTTGTGTAAGAGCCTTGTGACCCAGCTGTGACTGAACAACCAACAGACTCTCTCCAGCGATCATCATCTGACTGCCCTGAAGAATTTGACCCCATCTTGCCTAATAGGAGTGGTTTGTGTTGTGCCCATTCTTTTGCCTCCTGAGTCAGGGGAGGAAGACAGAAAGAACAAGGAATTGCCTCTGAGGAGGCAAAGATCTGGTTTGCCTTTCAGGCTGACTCAGAGTCTAGAAACTTCGACTCAACTGATAAAGCAAAAATGCCTTCTGAGACAATGTGTCATTCCCTAATGACACCCCAAACAAAGATGCTAAAAATGATAAATGCTGGCTGAACATCAAGTTTGAGGCCAGTTTGAGCTTCATGAGATTCTGTTTAAAACAAAATACCCTCTGCTTACATAGGACTAAAGTATTTGTAACCTTGAGTTTTATGGAATTAACACTTCTCTTTCCTCCCTGGATCTTTCGATGTGCCTCATCAGGTTCCAATGCCATGTCAATAGGGGGAACTGTCAACAAGAATCTCTGAAAGAAGCTGTGTCTACAAAGACTAATGGACTGAGTAGAGCTGCAGAGATGTGGAGACCTTGGCATGTTGCAATTCTAGAGCCTAATGATCCTGGGGTGTCTTTAGCCCCCTAAAGAGCTATTTATTGCCCTCCTCTGTATATGATCAAATACCTGCTGTGATAAATCCTTTGGAATGTACAAACAAACCTTGCCTTACTTTGCTGTTACTGTAATAAAACCATGACCAAAAGCAGCTTGGGGAGGAAAGAGTTTATTTGGCTTACATATTATGGGTCACAAGTCCTTTGAGCCAAGGCGAGAATCTGAGGCAGGAACTGAAGCAGAGGCCATGAAGGAATGCCACTTACTGTTTTGCTTTCTGAAGTTTGCTCAGCCAGCTTTCTTATACAACTCAGGGTCACCTTCCCAGGCAGAACTGCCCTCAGTGGGCTGGGTCATTGGCTACCAGTCATTAATGAAGAAAATGCCCCACAGACTTGCCTACAGGCAATCTGAGGGAGACATCTCACTTAGGTTTCTCTTCCCAGTTGATTCCAGGTTGTGTCAAGTTGAACAGAAAGCTAGCCAGGAGAGATGCCTTTGTTTCCACAAACCAAAGGGCTAGGAATGCTGCCAGCATCTAAAATCCACCTCAGAGTTCTCCCTGCTTTGCTGTGATCTACCTTCCTGATGTTCCCACCAATATATTTGAAACATGCTTGATTTATGACTTTCTTTTTTTTTTTTCTGTTGCTATAAAAACTTCACCAAACTGTTATCACACTGGAAACGCACTTTGGGGTGTCCTAAATCTGTGTCCCTGGGCCATGGTCACTTATCTTTGGCTTCAGAATAAACCATCTCATGGCCCTTTTGAGTGAGATATGTAGCTTTTTACACTAGCATTCACTAACAGGTTAAAAATAAGCAATAAAATAGCTTATATATTTTACTGGATTTAAAAAAAAAAAAAACCTTATATGAAGACCAGGCTGCATCCTATATTAAGTGACTGTATTTTGTGTGGAACAGTGGCTTTCAGGTTGAGCTTTGCCCCAAGTGACTCCATTTTACAACAGTATCTGGGTCTGTGTAGAGTGTGAATGTGGATGAAGGGTGACTCTGCATTGTACTATGTGCACAGGTACCACCTGTGAGACACAGGCTGAGAAGTAACTTATTCCTGGGAATTAAAATAAAAGAACTACTGTAATTTACCAATGTCTATTAGGACCATAGGAGCATGTGGACATATCAGAAATACCAGAACCAGGGACTTACTGAACACACGGGACCAAGCAAGGGTGCAGCATCCCACCAAGAGGGCATGCTACAGTGTGATGGTGATGGTCTTTTGGAACTGTGTCATGACCACTTGCTGTGTGCATCACGGGACTGCTTAGCGTCTGTCCATCTGCCCATTCACCCAGACCCACACCTTCCTCCACGAACCTTGCATCTATAGCTCCACTCGATCCTGTGACCCTGTGACCCTGTGGTCTCACTCTGCTTTTTCAGGAACTCTCTATCAGAGTTCATCTCATCTGCCCCCGTCTCCAATTCAGTCTTCTTGAAACCCTGACTCCCTTTGCAGCCACTCTGCAACCTATAAACATGTAGAGCATAATTCATGTGTGATGTGTGAGCTGAGAGTGAAATTGTAATAAAAGAGGCCTGGGGTTTAGCTTAGGAGTAGAGCCTACCAAGTACAAGGTCCTGGGTTCACTCCCCAACTCCAAACAAACAAATAAATGAACACTATAAAATTAGAAAAGAAAAGTCTGTGTTTGTCAACTGTAAGGAAGTCTGGACTACAGGGGCAAATTGTAACTAAGGAAATCAGTGTAGCTTGTGAATTCTGTTAGGACTCAAAGAAACCCAGGACAAATGGCTAACTGAGGTGCCTGTTTAACATATCAGAGTGACCCTGGCCACCAGGTTCTCCCAACATCTCAAGTACCTGTTACTGAGTTCTGGGGCTCCTCTCAGGACTTCTCAAACACCCGCCTCCACCCCACCCCACGCCCTACCCTAAACCTCTCCAGCCCTTGAACTTCCCTTCCTCCCACCCCCAGCTTCTCTTTTCTATATAACAGCCATTTTGGCCACAGGCTCTCTTGGCTCCACTCCTCAGTCTTTCTGATCGCTCATGGCCTGATGCCCTCTCTTCTCTTCTCTCTCTTCTCTTCCTCTCTTCCTCTCCTCCTCTCCCTCCCACCTCCCTCTCCTCTCATGGCTTGGCGTATTCTGCTGGCCATGTTCAGTCTGGACTCTTCCAGATGCCTCTGGCTGTTCTTTCTCTCCTATCCACAATAAAAACCTCCCCCGAACCATACCTAGGAATGGTCATGTCTTCATTTTCATTCAAATGTATTGTTAGTCAATAAATCCGGACCCGGAAGAAAGATATAAACATCTCTGTGTTGCTGGCATAGTGTGCTCATGATGCTTTGTTTACATTTTAAGGCTTGCTTAATTTTTAAAATTTGATGTATTATTATATCATTTGAAGAATGATGGTGGTGATTCTCTCATAGACCAGAAACATTGCTACTTTATTTCTTTGTTGTTCACTCCTGCTCTCAATTAAGTCAACATCACAGCACCTGGAACTGAAGTTTGTGGCTTCCCAAGGAAAAATGGGTAAAACTTTTGAAGCAGTGTGGTGTCAAGTTAATAAATGAGAAACCATTTATAACCACAAAGCCTCTTTTTCTTTGAACAATCAAAAGTGCTTCTATGAGACCTGGTTTGTTTGGGTTTACAATTTCATGCCTGGAATAGCCTGCAAACTGTCGGACTGGGAGAGGTGAGTGTTCATTAGCAGGACTTAGCTTGAAATCTGAGGCAGAATTTAAAAGTTTTGTATTTTTTTATTCTTCTCTCACGTATTACATTCTGACCACAGTTTCCCTCCCTCCTCTCCTCCCAGTTCCTCCCCCCCACCTTCCCTGTCCTCCAGATCCACTTCTCCTCCTTTCCCTTCAGAAAAGAGCAGGCATCCCAGGGATATTGACCAAACATGGCATATCAAGTTGCAATAAGATGAGACACATTCCCTGGTCTGAAGGCTGGGGGAAGCACCCAATAGGAGGGAAATGGTCTTAAGAGCAGCCCAAGAGTCAGAGACACCTCCACTCCCACTGTTAGGAGTCCCACAGGACCAGCAACTGTAACATATATGCAGAGGACCTAGGCCAGACCCCTATAGGCTCTGTGATATTGTTCGTCTCTGTGAGCCCCTATGAGCCCAGCGGTTTTCTTGTGGTGTCCTTGACCCCTCTGGTTCATACAATCCTTCCTTGCCCTCTTGGGCAGGATTCCATGAGCTCTGTCTAATGTTTGACTGTGGGTCTCTGTATCTGCTCCCACCAGTTGCTGGATGAAACCTCGAAAAGAGGTTTTTCTTTTGTTCTGTTTTTTAAAAGATGCATTTTAATGCATATGAGTGTTTGTCTGCATGTATGTATATGTGTGCCTGGTTCCCAAAGAGGCCAGAAGAGAGTGTCACCTGGACCTGGAGTTACAGGTGATTGGAAGCCTGCCAGTGAGGATGCAGAGAGCAGTGACACTGGGCCCTCTTCAAGAGCATTGAGAATCTTCACTGCTGAGCATCTTCTAGCCTTTAGGGAGAATTTCAAACCACACATTCTGTTGCTGCAGAGCCCAAGTTCCTTGATGGTGAACGTATTAGAAGAGTGAAACTCAAGACAATTCGGTGAAAATAATACACTGTCCACACCCTAAAGTCGTTGTGATTTTCTCTGTGCTTCTGCATTTATGAGCCTTAAAGAGAGACCCCAGGGCCAGCCTTCACAACCCGAGAGAGACTTCATTGGCTGAGCTCAGGGGCAGTCACAAATTCAGTGTTTGTCGCAGTCTTGCTGGTCACACCGAACATGCTCTATCTTCCTATTTCAGAGTCCTTCAAACCCTCCCTTTGTTCCCTGGGACACACTGTGGCCTTGCACCCCTCTTTCCCATGTGAATGGAAGGAAAAGCTCACAGGTCCTGGCATTATTGCCTGGAGGGAAAACATAATGAGAGTAAGACTCCTGCTGAGCAAGACAGTTGCTTAGTTTGAGCAAGCATTCAGCTAGGCCCTGGCTCCCTGCAAGCAGTTACTCTAGAGTTAGCAAGGGTGGACAGGAAGACACAGCCTTTCCTGTCCTCCAGGCAATGATGTCAGTCCCCAAGCCAAAGAGCCTGGTGAAAACCATTTGTCACTCTGAGTTCGCCTAGCAAATGAGGTCACCACCTCTGTGAGCTAATGGGCTTTACTCAAAGGAAAACACACTTCTCTCTTCAGGATAGGGATGGTTTGCAGCTGAAACCTAAGTCAGGTTCCCTCTCCTCCATGGAAACTGGCAGGTCCTGGTTTCCCTTGATTACATCTTGACAGCCCAAAGCTCCACAAGCTTATAACTGATAAAGAACACAACCGAGCACAAGATATGGTTGTTGATAGTATATTATAAATGATAACGATGGAAACAACTCATGTATTCAAGACACTAAGCTACATCCCAAGCTTGATGGGATTGAAAACATTTTAAAAAAATATTTACTTATTTGGAGGGTGGGAGACACATGCTTGTCAGTGTGTGTGTGTGTGTGTGTGTGTGTGTGTGTGTGTGTGTGTGTGCACGTGCACACACATGCGCACAGGCATGTGCCACAGCACATGTGTGGAGGTCAAAGGACAATTTGTAGGAATCAGTTTTCTTTTTCCATCCTGTGAGTTCTGGGAATCAACCCAGGTCATTAGGCTCAGCAGCAAGTGCTAAGCCACCTTCCTGCAACTCCCCCACCCCCATCTTCTCAGTTTTAAGGAATGAGTGATTCATGCTACAAAAGAAGATGGGAGAGAACAGTGGAGCTTTATTTTATATCCTTTTTACAACATAGGATGTAGGGCAGAGAAGGGTTAATCAGAGATGGAGATGGAGAGCAGGGTGAATTCTGGAAAGCTCCAGGGCCCTGTGATATCTGCAGCGTTGTGGGAGCTGA
This sequence comes from Cricetulus griseus, assembly GCF_003668045.3. NCBI lineage: Eukaryota > Metazoa > Chordata > Mammalia > Rodentia > Cricetidae > Cricetulus > Cricetulus griseus. The sequence goes on along the minus strand of NW_023276807.1, from coordinate 216,334,330 downwards.
AGGCCCCTCTCAGCTGCCAGCCTAGCCTATTGTACAATTGTAGGAAGAGTAACAATGGCTTGTGCCCAGAAGCCAGCAGGAAGCATGGCTCCTGATGACAGTGATCTGAGTGTCGAGGTGACACTCAGATACAGTTTTGAAACTTCTTTTCATTTGCGAACTTGGTTCTCAGGTACTGTTACTAACTCTGTTGCATCCACACTTGGTAGTGACCTGTTACATGAGTACTTGGAAGATCTTTATATTCCCTCTGGCTATTACTATTTTTTTTAAAAAGTTGATTTTCAGCATAAGTGCCACCACGGAAAATATCCTGTCCAAAAGTAGAAGGATTTCTTGTGTGTTGAACTGGGTTGTAGTTTCTGAAGGATCAGCTGACCCTTCCTGTTCATAGGAGCAAGGATAAGCTGTTGTGCCTGCTCAGGGGGTCTGGCTGGCCCTGATCCCAGTCCTGCTCCAGCCTGGAGTCCGAGGCTACCACATTTCAGCAGGATCTCAGCAGATGGAGCAGGCTCTGCAGGGCTTCCTGTAGCCCCTGGCCTGTGAGGGCACTGCAGGCCCGAAGCTCCCAGCAATTGTCTTGGAACCTCTCCAGGCCCAGCCTGTCTCTGATTTCAAGCAATGGGAGAGCATCAGGTGCCTCCTGCTTGTTGGCCAGTACCAAGAAAGGGACGCCGGCCATGTTGGGGTCTTCCAGGACTTCGTTGAGCTCAGCCACTGCCTCAGGCAAGCGGGCTTCATCTGTGCTGTCCAGCACATACACAAGGATGTTAGTGCCTTCCAGGTAGTCCTTCCAGGTAGCCCTGAGCTGAGTCTGTCCCCCAATGTCCCAGAGAATCAGTGACACATGTCCAGGAGCTTCAAGAGGCTCTACATTGAAACCAACGGTGGGTAAGGTCTCCACCAGCGGATTCCCTTTCAGCTTGTACAGGATTGTGGTCTTGCCGGCAGAGTCCAGGCCCATCATTACCACCTGGGCTTCTGCCTTGTGACCTCTCGAATTCACGGGGCCCATGGTGGCTTCTGATAAATCCAACTGCAGAAAGGCTGGGGGCCGCACACCAGCTATTCTCTTTTTCTGAAGAAATACAAACCCATGCAGACACACTGACCATCTACCCTAGAACAAAGCAAGTCATTTCAGCGAAGGGTTTCAGACCCAGGCTGGACTTTTGAAAGATTCAGGAAGTGAGGAAGTGTGAGTCACCAGCAACTGACTGATCTCTGGTGCTGCTGAAGGACTGCCTGGAGATACAGAACTTGGCTGTCCCTCCTCAGTCATTAGAGCAGAGGTGAGAGGAAGCCTCAGTCAGACCCTGTTCAGTAGAGGTGGCAGAATGGTGTTTTCAGTTCAGAACAGTCGGCCTCTAGCCCTTCTGTTTTTCTTCCTAAATCCAGAAGTGGCAGCACACTGCATTCTAGACTAAGTAGAGAAGCCAGGTCACTGAGTGCTAACTTTTTGGATCCCTTCCCAGGACCAGCACACTGGCCTTTCCAATATCTATTGACAACCACTGCTGACTCAGGCAAATTTGAGCCAGAGCCAAGACCTTTTCTACACCATCTCAAAGGCCTCTAGAACACTCCACATGGTTTTTTTTTTTTTTTTTTTTTTTTTTTTTTTTTTGGTTTTTCAAGATAGGGTGTCTCTCTGTAGCTTTGGAGCCTATCCTGGCACTCGCTCTGGAGACCAGGCTGGCCTTGAACTCACAGAGATCTGCCTGCCTCTGCCTCCCGAGTGCTGGGATTAAAGGCGTGCACCACCAACGCCCGGCAGAAACTCTAATCTTTAAAGCCTACAAACTGTCTACAACTTAGGAAAAACTTGGGGGAGGAGGGAGCAAAAGAAGGGACACAGCACTCCTGGGAGTGTGCATCAAGGAGCCTTATTTACACCCTCCCCCCTCCCCCATGGTTAGGAGAGCAAGCATTGGAGTTACCTCTGTGGTGTTCCTGGATTATGGCAGGTATCCCTCTCCTAAGGCACCCCTCCACCATCAAGCTGCTTTCTGTTGGTCACCTCGTCCCAAGAGTGAGGCCTGAAGGAAGTGTAGTGGCTGTTGCAATTTGTCCCTTTTCTGCTTCCCCTCTCAAGTGGTTAGCGGAAATCCTTCTATGCTGGGGGTGTGCCTCACAGATATCTCAGCTCTCCAGTGCTTTGTGGAGCCCAGCCCAGCACCAGTTCTCATTCATAGCAACTGAGTCCCCAAGGTCCCAAGGGATTGCCCAAGTGCACAGGTGTGCTGCCTTAGCTGCTTCCTGTTGCATTTCCCTTGACTCCTGTGATAGGCCTCCCTGGGAAGTCTGAAACACAGGTCTTCTGGCAAATGTATCAGTGCTTTTCTGGTGCCTGGAGAGTCTTTGATTTGCAGAACTGTGAAGTTTGCTGCAATCGAAATGGAGTCACTTGTCAAACCCTAACAAAAAAGAGGAGGAAATAGTGAATTAATTAATAATAAATAAGTAAATAAAAAAACCACATTCCACATAAGAAAAAAATATGCAGTATTTGTATGTGTCTGGTTTATTTCATTTAATGTGATGATCTCCATCCATTTTCCTGGAAATAGCCGAGTGTGTGACAAAATACCCCGACAAAAGCAAATCAAGAGAGAAAAATTTCTCCTGCTCACTGCTCAGGAATACAGCCCATCATGGCAGGGAAGTCCAAGTGGCTGGAATATCTCTGTTCAGAGAAGAAAGACAAACACAAACATCCTGACTCCTCCATATGATTAGAAACATAAATAGCAAGAAGGTTCTAGAAGAACTCTGGTTTGTCAAATCACTGACTGCCATGCTCATGGATTTCCAAGCTTCACTTAGACCTGTCACATCCCTTAGTCCTTCTACAGGAACCACAAAGCTCTGTCTCTGGAAGGCTTCAGTTTCTTAGAAGAGGTAGGAGGCCTTGATTTACTCTCACTACGAATGCACACACACAATCAGATTCTCTTATCTTTGAGCCTTAAAAAATAACAAAAACAAAACCTGGACTCTTTGACTAATCCCCAAATCTGTATCATGTGTCCTACCAGTGTTAACTTACTCACGCCTCTCCAAAGTGCCAAGAGATAATATTTTTGTTGTGGCCATGCTGGGGATTAAATATAGGTTCTCACATGTGCCAAGCAAGTACCTGGCCACTAAGCTATTCTAAACTAAGTCTGAGAGATAAGGTTTATTATTTATTTATTTTTCGAGACAAGGTCTTGCTAAGTAGCTTGGGTTGGCTTGGAACTCACTATGTAAACCTGGATGCTTCAGACTTTCAGCAACCCCTCACCCCACCTCAGCCTACTGAGTCTTGTGATTAGAGCCATGTGCAGTCAGTCACACCTGGCTTGAGATCTAAAAATAATTTTTTCTTGTATTAATTTATTTTTTACATTCCAATCCCTCCTCTCCTCTTGTTTCCCCACTTCCCCCTCCACCTCCCATCTGCTCCTTGGAGAGGGTAAGGCCTCCCCTCGGAAGTCTGCTAAGTCTGTCCCATCATCTTGCTGAGGCAGGAGCAAAGCACCTCTCCACTGCCCCCAAACCTGTGTGTAGGCTGGGCAAGGTATCTCTCCATATAGAATGGGCTCCACTAAGTCAGTTTGTGCAGTAGAGGTAGATCTTGGACCCACTGCCAGGGGCCTCATATATTGTCCCAGCTGCACCATTGTCACCTCTATTAAGGGAGTCTAGTTCATTCTTACGCAGGTTCCGCATTTGTCAGACCTGAGTCAGTGATCTCTCAGGAGCTCAGTTCAGCTGATTCTGTGGGTTTTCCCATCATGGTCTCGACTCCTGGGTTGATATTATTGCTTCTCCCTCACTTCGATTGTACTCCAGAAGCTTGGCCCAACGGTTAGTTGGGATTTCTGCATCTGTTTCTCTGTTTCTGGAAGAGGGTTCTAGCTTCTCTGGGGTTGTGAATTGTAGGCTGGGTATCTTTTGCTTTATATCTGGTATCCATTTATGAGTCAGTACATACTATATTTGTCTTCATGGGTCTGAGTTACCTCGCTCAGGATGGTTTTTTCCAGTTCTGTCCATTTGCCTGAAAATTTTAGGATGTCATTGTTTCTTACTCCATTGTGTAAATGTACCACATTTTCTTCATCCATTCTTCAGTGAGGGGCATCTAGGTTGTTTCCAAGATCTGGCTATTATGAATAATGTTTCTATGAACATAGTTGAGCAAACGTCCTTGTGGTTTGAATGTGCCTCCTCTGGGTATATGCCCAACAGTGGTATTATAGCAGGGTCTTGTGATAGGTTGATTCATACTTTTCTGAGAAATCACCACACTGATTTCCACAGCAGCTGTACAAGTTTGCACTTCCAGCAATGGAGGAGTGTTCCCCTTTCTCTTCATCCTCTCCAGATAAGCTGTCATTGGTGTTTTTGATCTTAGCCATTCTGATTGGTGTAAGATGGAATCTCAGAATGGTTTTGATTTGCATTTCCCTGATGATTAAGGATGTTGAACATTGCCTTAAGTGTCTTTCTGCCATTTAAGATTGTTTGGTTGAGAATTCTCTGTTTAGATTTGTACCCCATTTTTCTCTTTTCTTTAAATTAGAAACAAGCTTCATTTACATGTCAATCCCAGTTCCCTCACCCTCCTCTCTTCTCCTGCCCCCCACAAACCCCCATCCCATTCCCTTTCAGCTCCCTAGGGAGGGTGAGGCCTTCCATGGGGGATCTTCAAAGTCTGTCATATCATTTGGAGCAGGGCCTAGATCCTCACCGGTGTGTCTAGGCTGAGAGAGTATCCCTCTATAGGTAGAATCGGTTCCCAAAGTCCATTCATGTACTAGGGATAAATACTGATCCACTACCAGAGGCCCCATTGATTAACCAGACCTCCAAACTGACATCCTCCTTCAGGGGCTCTGGGTCAGTCCTATGCTGGTTTTGCAGCTATCAGTCTGGGGTCCATGAGCAACCCCTTGTTCAGGTCAGCTGTTTCTGTGGGTTTCTCCAGCCTGGTCTTGACCCCTTTGCTCATCACTCCTCCCTCTCTGCAACTGGGTTCCAGAGTTCAGCTGAATACTATTTTGTTGTGTAAATGTTCTACACCTTCACTATTTGTCCATCAGTTGATGGACATCTGGTACCATGGAAGCTGGTCCTGGGGGTGGGCATTTGGGTCGGTTCACTGGATTTTTAAAAAACAACATCTTTGGGCTGGGTATATAGAATACTTGGCTAGCATGCAGGCCCCAGGTCCAATCACCAGATGGCAAAAAGAAAACAAATAGCACCTGAGGATACATCAAATCCGTAAAATAATAAGTGAATTGAGTCAGAAAACATGTAGGGAGAGCAAAGGGTTTACTTTTATTCTTTGCATCACAATACAAATATTGTACGTTTTCTCTATGTGGACTTCGGCTTTTAAGCTTTAGATATCTGTGTTTCTACATGAGTAACCCTAGAGGTTAGGTAGATAGTAAGGGGCCAGGGAGGAGGATGGGAGGGGGAATATAGTGTTATAAAGAAATAAAGGGAAAATTAGGAGTATTAAATTGGGAGGGGGATGGGATGGCAGGTAAAGGAGGGAATATGGGAGGGACAACTAACACTAAAGGCTTTTGAAAGGTTGTATGGAAATCTAGTACTATAGAGCTTCCTAATATATATATATATATATATATATATATATATGTATGTATATATATATATATAATATAAATATATATATATTAGGCTGGGTTACCTGGGTTACCTCACTCAGGATGAATTTTTCTAGGTTCATCATTTTCCTGTAGATTTCATAATTTTTTCTTAACAGTTGAATAATATTTTGTTGAATAGTACATATATATGTACACACACACACACACACACACACACACACGAAAGGAATTTAATTGGAGTTGCCAAATAATGAGGATGACGATGTCCCAATTAGACATCTTACACTACCAATTAAAGCCCCAGTAGCAGAAATGGGTTATATCTTGTTGAGTCATTAGCCAAAGGGACCTCATAGACAGCCCCCAACATTACAAGCTATTGCCAATGTTATTGGTTGTTCTCCAAAAACTGACAGTAAGGCCCTATTGCTGGAGACACTTATTACTTATTGAACTTGGAGAACCTGCTTTTCTTATTAGTACTGATTCCAGGTTAGTTTCTAATACTTCAGCAATTTAAGCTGTAACTTTATTGAGATGGTTCTTGTGATCATGAATGTGGTCTAGCTTGTTGCATTTCAGTGTGAGTAGAAAATTGAGGGCAATATAAGGTATTTCATGGTCCTTTTAAATTGCTAGGTGAACTTACTGATTTTCATTGTTTGCCCTGGCCATTTCTGATGAAAGGCCACTGAAATTTATAACTAGAATAGTTTTAGAAGAATAGGCAAAACAATTCTCATTTCCTCTTTCAATATTAACATTTTAAAATATATAATACTTTGTTTTTTATTTTTGTTCCTGTCAGATTTCCGTGCTTTGAAATCTGCTTGGTTTGTTCCCATTTTTATTACAAATGAAACAGTTCTGTCTTTGCAGAGTCCATGCTTTGTGTGTTGAGTGCAGCCATGGCCTCCTCTACTATGTGCTGCCTGTGAAGATCAGCATCCCATCCATGGTTCAGGGTTGTAGGCCATGGTATCATGACCATGTGGCTTCACTTGGGGAGGAGACAAAAAAGAATTCAGGATGAGTAGGAAGTCTTTGGGGAGGATGAAAGATCTGAATAATTTGGTCCTGCACTGAAATCACACTCTAGCAGATTGTTTTCTGGCTAACCCTTGCTGATGATGTGGAGATGCCAAGATCAAATGGCATCTGAAGTGTAATGGTGTTGAAGGAGAAAACCTATGCCAACCTGAGGCACACCCTATCAAATACTCCAATAGAATTCTATCAATAAAAGTTGATCACGCGGAAGACTCCCAAGTAGAAGTAGTTCATAGAGGGCAGCATTTGTTTTGTTGAAGCCCTGGAATCGAGGAGAACGTCTAGTGCTTGCTGGACAATCAATACAGATTTCAAAATAAAAGAGAATCTGTTAAAGGATTCATGCAGAGGACTGAATAATAGAGAATTATCAATTTTTTCTTGTAAAGCTTTTAGGACATGATCATCTCTTGTTCATTTGTTTGTATTGTGCTTCTTTTCAAATTCCTGGTGTGATAATGTACCCTTCCTCACCATAGTGGCTCTTGTCATTGCTTATATTTTTTCTTCAAATTGATTTTTCATTTTTCTTTTTTCCAATATCATCAATCTGTTTTGCTTCATTATTGTTGTTGGAAATGTAGGCATGATATTGAAGCAAAATAAATTTTATTAAATAATTATTTATTAATGTGGCGATTCAGGGTGTGCTTATGAGAGCAGAATTATTCTGTTATCCTGAGATTATGGCTCAGTTTTTATGGAACCACACGGCCTGTGAGCCTCACCATCACCTTATTTCATACTTCCCTTCACCCCTTTAGTTGAGACAGGAGCTAGAAATGAATAGATGTTGATATTTTCTTTTAGTTGCACATAGGTTAGTTATAGCATGTTAGGTTGAATTATGACCTTCCTATACTCTTTATTTGGAAATTAAGCATGATCATAAGTTATGCTTGTGTGTCTTTTGAAAAGAGTGAACTTACAATGAATGGCCTTGATTTTGATTGATGAGATTCAGAAGTTGGCAGAAGACATATTGTTGGCAGAATTTCTCTGTCCCATATTTCAGTTACCAAATAACCACTGAGACTTATTACTAATTATAAAAGCTAGGCTTATAGCTTAGGTTTGTTACTAACTAGCTATTACAACTTAAATTAAGCCATATTTCTTATCTATGCTCTACCACGTGGTGGCACCTATTTTCAGCACAACATGTTCATCTTGTTTCTTCCCATGTCTCCTGGTGACCCTGCCCTTCTTCATCCCAGAAAGCTCTCTCCCTGTCTGCAATTCCTGCCTAACCTCTTCCTGCCTATCTAGTGGTCATTTAGCTCTTTATTAAACCAATGAGAGCAACACATCTTCACAGTGTACAAAAAGAGTGTTCCACAACAGCATACCTCTGTGCATATCTGTTAGATGATTCACAGATGGCATTATTTGAGGGGTAGATCTATCCTCAGTGTTAGCAGCATATTCCAGGTAGGAGGCTCACATACAAAGAGGACCAAAGAAAACAGTGTGTGTCTACCTGTCTTCACTTTTTCTTGGCCAAGTGTGTCTACTGATGTTGCTGTCTTCCTCCGCTGATGTTGGGTTCAAACTTCTTCAGTCCATACAACACAGAATTCACACAAGTGATTCTCTAGGGAGCTACCATGCCCAGGAAAATACCTGACAATATGGCTGGTCTTTGCATCCAGATAGTGACTGAAAGCATTAAGACTTTTTTTGTTACTAACCTTTATTTTTTTCACACACTTTGCAGTGAAATTGAGAAGACATCATAATATTTTTATGTGTTCCCACATAATCTCTCACCTCTGTATCTGTGGCAGAGTGGGACAACTGATAAAAAGCAATGAGCATACAAAGACTTGATATTAGCCCCCAATGTCTGTGGTTTACTTTGGGCTTCATGGTTGGCATAAGAATTTCCATGGAGTTTCATCCACACATAATTACAGAATCCATTGTTACATTGTCCTCCAGGACAGTGTCACTTGCCTAAAAATGCCACACTGTACATATCATATTCACTCTCCCTTCTGCCCACTGGCAGAAAAACCAAGAGTTTTTACATTCCACTTAAACCGCTTACTTACCCTATCACTGGGACCCACCTACTGACAGCAAACAAATTAGGATTACAGGTCTGAGCTTACACTTTGATGAGACACCATCCATCATTGTATGGAGGACAAGGTAGCAGGGGGTGGTTCAGACGGTTCCCTGAGTGTGCTGACCACTGCTGGCCAGAAACACAGAGTTTAGCTTGAAGCAGCATGGCCCTAAGTCTGTAGTCATGACCTGCAGCTGTGCAGTCCCACCCATGACTAAATAAACAGGGTTCACACCTTCTAGAGCATCACTACCCACAGGGCACCATTCTAGCTACACTTTGTAGCAGGTATGTCCCCAGATATACTTGTGGCACCCTCTGTGCTGTGGTTACAGATACATATTCCTGTGCCTGACTTTTTCCATGAGTCTTGGATTTAATCTTCATTCTTGTGCCCCAAAGCCTTGAGCCACCGAGCTGTCACCCTTGATGCAGTTTAGCTATAATTCCTGCTCTTCCTCCCTTGCCTGTCATATGACCCCAACCCAATTATCTTCTTAAGCTTTTAATCATTAACCTTGTAAACTTTTAATAAAACTTTCCATAGATATAATTTCTGACATTTATCCTGCCCGATGCCCTCTGATCTCCAGGACTGTTGTCCATGACCTGACCTCAGTATGTAGGAGATGCTCAGTCATTGTTTCTTCACTGTCTCAGACCACTCACTTGCTCCTCCCTCCAGTGTGTTACAACACACAGTTACACATTATCTAGTTTCCTGAATGTTCTTCATTATTCTGCTCTGATTTTATTCTTTTTCCCCTTTCATCTTGAGCAATTAGGAAATTTCTTATAAATTCAGAGGTTCTATCTTAGCTATGTGCTATTTGCTCAAGAGCCCACAAAAGGCCCCTTTATTTCTAGTATGGTGCTTTGAAGTTACCAGTAATGATTTGTATTATTAAGTTGAGACAACCTAAAATCCCCATGATGCTATCCTCTGGACATACCTGTGAAGAGTTGTCTAGATTAAGTTAGTCTCTGGGTACACCTGGGGTGGGTGGTCTAGATTAGATTAGTCCCTGAACACACCTGGGAGGGGTTATATAGATTATATTAGTCCCTGGGCACACCTGTGAGGGGTTCTCTACATTAGGTTAGCCTCTGGGAACACCTGTGAGAGGTTATCTAGATTAACTTAGCCAGCTGGTCTGCAGGATATTCAAAGAACCCCAGTCTATCACTACAGCCAAACATCTGAGATTCTTATAAATGGAGATTTACTTAGGTCACAGTTCTGGAAGCTCCAGCACGAGCCACAGAGGATTTATTGATTGAGTTTCTGATGCAGGTGGTGGGGCAGGCAAAACACTCATATCCTAAGCCAGCACACAAAGAGGAAGAAAGGCCAGGGTGCTGCAGTCTATTGTGTGACCCAAGAGACAATCTGTAATCCGTAAGGTCAAGATATCTTTATTGAGATAAATACCAGTCAAACGCAAGCCAGAGCGTGCCAGGGGCAGCTGAGCAGCAAGGCCAGGGAGAAGGGGCAGGAGAAGAGGGCTTCCATGAGCTCTGCGGTCCCTTACTGCTTACTATCCCCTACAGCAGTCCCTTGAGAGCACTGCCCTCCTGGTGGCTTCCTCACCTACTAAAGATTCCTCATCTCCAACAGCCCCAGAAACTGTGCTTTAGCGTTTATGTGGGGCCTGGATGTCAATTCTAACAATGTCCCAGGAAGGCGTCTGCTGCTGATCTCAGACAACTTGTGAAGAACCATTGGTTCCAAGTTCATTTTCTTCTTACTGTAGGCTGGAGGAATGTCTCTATTCATAGATGGATTTCATTCTTCTCTTCCCTAATGACCTACAAGCTACTCAGCCCAGACTGGGAGTTCCACACAGCCTGTCTTCTCCACCACCATGCAGTCTCCTGGGGCTCCACACAGCCTGTCTTTCCCACCACCATGCTGTCTCCTTAACTGCCAAGATAAGCCACTTGCTCAAACTTTCTTGCTTTGTCTTGTTTCTCCATAGATATGGGTCTTCTTTACTTCCAACAGTTCTATTTAGTAGTGCCTTCCATCCTTTTGCTTGCTGAAAAGTTCTGGACCTGACTCCTCCTCGAAGACTTCTGCTCTAGTTTGGATCCTGGCCATCCTGTAGAGGCTGTGTGCTAAAGTCGCTAAGCTAGGCTTGGGTGAATTTTTCTCATTGGTCTGTTGAAAGTGCTTTATCTAGGGTCAGTAGACATTTGTTCACATCTTCCTCCAGCCTTACCTCAGGCACCAAACAAAACCAATCTGTGCAGTAATGCAGTGTATAACGACAAGGACACATTTTGTTGTATGTCTCTGTCACTGTGTGAACACCATAGAGTAAGTTCACTTGTAATAACCCATATGGCATAAGCCGATTTCTTGACCTGGTCCCTCAGTGCGATCAATATACAGTAAACACAGCTGTATGAGGGTTCACAACACGGTGTCGTGTTTTATGGTAAACACCTCTTTACTAATTAAAAGGAGCTCACTTGAAGATAACAGCCAATGGTGCATTAGTAAAGAGACCAGTGCTCCATGCTCTCTGATCACACTTTGGTCGGGTTCTAGAACTCACTGTGCTTCTAGGAAGAGCTCTATTAATAAGTCCTGTGGCCATGAAGGCAGATATGAAACTGATAACTGCTTAATTTACAATCTGTAAAAAGTGTAGAGCATGTGTCTAGACCACTTGAATAAACCATTTCTTCACATATTTTGCTAAAGCCATTGCTATTATGGATCAGGAAGTGTTAAGGCAGCTGCTTTGAACTATATATCCTTCTCTTGTGCTTTGTTCTATGTCACTGTACCAGAAACTCTGACACAGACAGAGCAGGCCCTTTGGAGCTCTGGAGATTTGGAATAAAATCCCCTGCATCTTTCATAACAAGGGAAGGCACATTGGGAAGCAAAATGCAGCTCATAGGAGTGGCATAGCTCATCAGAGTTTCAAAAGGCGCTTCTGCTTGGTGCATGAATAATAGTGTTTCCTTTTATAATACTATCTCATCTTCCCCTTAAAGGTTAGATTATTTTGTAAGCTTGGTCTGTCTTTGCTGTCCATGTGGTTTGGTTCCAGGGCTCTGGTGGCTAACAGAGTCTATGATTGGTCCAGTCCCTTGCACACATTGATATCATATATGCACATGACTGATTTCTGTAGTTTATTCCCCACCAGTTTATTTTCCCAACAGCAATGTGTAAGGGTTCCCTTTTGTCCACACAGCCTCATTGTCCTTTGTTTTCTCAATGATAACCATTGTGATTGGCATGAGATGGAATCTTTTTTTAACTTTCTTTTTTTTTATTCTTTGTGTCTTTCTCATCATTCATCTCCAGACCATTCATTTCCTGTCCCTTCATATCCGACCTCTGCCCTTATAACCTCTCCCCCCAAAATAAAATAAAAGTTAGGAGAACAAAAGAAGAAAAAAGAAAGAGAAAAAAGAAGAAGGAAAAAATCAGTCTTATCATGGAAGCTGCAGTGTGACACAGTGGGTCACACAGTAAACCCTTTTATCCATATATCTTTACTTGCAGAGAGTCATTGGTCTGATTCGAGGCCTCTGGTTTCGGCTACACTATTGACGTTGGGCCCTCATGGGGACTCCTTTTGGATATCCTGCTGTTGCCCTGTGTTGTGGACATCCTACAGCTTTGGGTCTGGAGGACCAGCCCCTTCACGTGCTCCAGAAAACCATAGATGGGGTGGATGTTGGGCTGAGACAACTCATAACCCTGGTTCTGGGCCTGGGAAGTTTGCAGGGTTGGTCAGCCTGCCAGCTCTCCCTGCCCTCACCAGCAGGGTGAACTGTACTACTTTTCTCTCTTGATCCATCTCTCCAGCCCCCAGAACTATACTTCTTTTGTTTGTTTGTTTGTTTGTTTTTTGAGACAGGTAGTTCTCTTTGTAACAACCCTGGCTGTCCTAGAACTCACTCTGGAGACCAGGCTGGCCTCAAACTCACAGAGATCCACCTGCTTCTGCCTCTGAGTGCTGTGATTAAGGACTTGCACCACTATACCTGGCTATAATTCCTATCTATGAAACGTCTTAGGACTTGCTGATTATATCTTTTGTGATGAACAGTTATCATGTAAATTTCATCAATAGACTCAAATAAAGTACTAGTAAGTAACTGTTTCAAATTAGCATATGAAAAATTACTGTGGATTTTGTGTGAAACATTTAATGTGTATAATAATATGCTTAACATGATCACGTAATTCACTTTTAAGAATCTTTTGATATAAAAATTAATTTCGAAAATAATCATAAAACTATATAACCAATCTAATTTCTTTTGAAATTACAACTTATAAAAAAGGTCCAGTTTCTTCTCATGCCTAAGTGACCCCTTAGTTACATTTCCTACCACACTAACTTTGTATTGGACATGCACCTATAGAGGCAGCCACAGGCCTGACCCTGCTTGACTCCTGAGATCAGACAAGGTCCAGTGTACTCATGATGGTATGGCTGGAGCCTCTTTGGAGGTATTTCCAATGTCCACATGGCCTCATTTATGATATCATATTATTTGATAACTTTTGTGAGTTATTAAATATATTCTTTAACATTTGTAAATTTAATGCTTTCACTAAGTCACCAAAATATTATTCAAGCTGTTGAAAGATAGAGGAATGCAGATTCTTTTGTAACCTGCCCTTTTTTTTAACTCACTAAGAACATAAGTACACTTTAGAACACATTTTGTATTTAGTTAGCATGTGTTCATGTGCATGTGTGTGTGTGCATGTGTGTGTGTGCATGTGTGTCTGTGTGGTGTGTGTCTGCTTGTGCATGTCTGTGTGTGTGTGTGTGTGTGTGTGTGTGTGTGTACCTGCATGTGGAGGTCAGAGGACAGTGGTTTGTGGGAGTCTATTCTCTCCATCCACCATGTGCATCCCAGGGATGGGACTCAGGTCTTCAGGCTTAGCAGCAAGCTTCTTTACTGACTAAACCATCTTGCCAGCGTTTTATTCCACTTTTAAAATGTTCCTTTAGTTGAATTAATTTTAGCAAATGTCAAAATTTCTTAAATAAAAGCTCCTTTGGGGTATGAGATTGGTACTCTTCCCAGTGTTATAAATGGTGAAAAGCATCCCCTACCCACTCAACTGTAATATAAACTCTGAAAAATCTCTGCAAGATGTGTTATATTTCAGGGAAAATGTAGCAACATACGCCCACTAAATTGTGTATAAAAGCATTAGCCATTCGAGTATCTAATATTGGCCACATTCCAAATAGTTAGAGGTATTTTGTGTGTTTTTATGCTTTGTCAACTTGGGAAAAATCATCATCTACAATGATATAACAGAGACTGGATTTATCATGGGAACATACCCCAGGATAGTTGCAAATACTGACAAGCACACACTGTAGGATACTAATTTTTAAGAAATGGGAACAGGGTGGCCCTAAAATATCCCAGCTCTCTTTCTGCAGGGGTGGGAGGTTCTGCCTGCAACCTAAAGAGCGACTCGTGGGGAGCCCAACAAGGTCAGTAACTTGAGGAGACTGAATTCGTAATTACAGAATCCAGGGGCCAGAATCTGCAGGAGAAAATACAGGAGAGGAAATCCACACAGACAGGGAGAATAGTCTGGATTCGTGAGGAACCCTGTGGACTTTGCTGGACTCTGGCACAGTTGTGTGCACCGGGAGGACACTGAACACATATCTCATGCGAAAAGCAGAATGTACACAGGAAACAACAGTGAAGGAAAAGCCTAACAGTTCCCTTTGCTCACAGAGACCAGAAGTGCAAATATGTGAACATATCTATTCATGTGCACACCACACAGAAAAGACAGACCTCCTGACACATGTGTGTCATAAATAAGATCAAGGAAGATTAAACCTCAAAGCCACAAGTTAGCCTTAAGTGTGGATGCCAGAATCCACACAGACACATTTTGACAGCATACATAAAAGACAAAACAAATCTATTAACTAACTATGGCCCAGAGTAAAGTTCAATATTTAAAGGAATACAATAGCAGTAAGCCCTCATTTCATATTACCATTTTCTGTTACTATGATGAAGTACCCAAGGCTGATACTTTCCAAAGTGGTTTATTTAGCATATAATTTTGGAAGGTAGAAGGCTAACTAGGGAAGATAGTTAACTAGTGAAGCTAACTAGTGAAGATCCAGTGGGTTCAACAAACCCAAGCAGAAGAAACAGGAGGAGATGCACAAAATTGCATCCTAACGTTTAGGAGAAAGGTCCATTAAACAAACAGGAGCATTTATGTGTCTATGCCATGCCTGTGTCTCTATCCATCCATGTATCTGTATGTCTTAGCTTTTGGAATGTGGCTAATTAATAATGTGATACAACAATAACCAAGGCAACTTATAAAAGAAAGCATTTCATTTGAGGTTTCAGAGGGGCAGAGTCCATGACCATCATGGTGGGGGACATGGCAGCAGTCAGGCAGCC
The DNA here is from genome assembly GCF_003668045.3 of Cricetulus griseus. NCBI lineage: Eukaryota > Metazoa > Chordata > Mammalia > Rodentia > Cricetidae > Cricetulus > Cricetulus griseus. The sequence continues at coordinate 216,319,141 of NW_023276807.1, read as the reverse complement.
ATGGCGCTGGAGCAGTAATTGAGAGATTATACAGTGACGCAACATCTATGAAACACACACACACACACACACACACACACACACACACACACATACACACACACACAGAGAGAGAGAGAGAGAGAGAGAGAGAGAGAGAGAGAGACGGACAGACAGACAGAGAGACAGACAGAGATGGAGAGACAGACAGAGACAGAGAGAAAGAGACAGAGAGACATGGAAATGTGCAAGTCTTTGGAAACCTCAAAGCCCACCCCCAGTGATACACCTTCTCCAATGAGGTCACACCTCCAAATCCTTCCAGTTTCACCAACTGGGGACCAAGCATTCAAATATGTGAGCCTCTGGGGTGGGGACATTCTCATTCAAACCACTATATTGTGTATCTGTCCATTAACATTTCTTATAAAAAATAGAGTCCAAAACGGTGTTTTGGCATTCTTAATATACTTCTATAAAGAGTTTGTAGGGGAACACTCTAACCATGCCTCCTAGGGTCCGGCTACAGGTGTGCCCGACCACACCTTCCAGGGTGTGGTCAGGGTGACTTGAGAGAGGTTTAAGAGGAAGGGGACACACTCGGGAGACCACTTCTTTCCCCTGCTTTATAGGCTTGGCCTGCTTACTTTGTTCTCAGACAGCTGGCTAGGTTGCTCTGTAAGTAAGGCATCTCCTTATTAAATACTTTAATATCTTCACCTGGCTATGTATTGGTTTGGATACCATCAAAGCTGATAAAGATCTGAGTTGAAAAGGAAAAACCTCTCAATGAGGAGAAATGACAGGTAATCTATGAAGGTATATCTCATAAACTGGATGGAAACCTCACAAAGGAAAGGGAAGTGTTTCATTTTTATTTTCACAGGAAAACTCATCTCCAGAAGTCAAAGGACACTACATGGGTAGAAGAGAAGGTAGCTATAACCATCAAATAAGAGAAAATTGCCATATATTGGAATTTCATAGATGCATCTACACCTATTTCTCTTTGTTTCCTAGTCCCCATTCAATTAAATCAATGCTGGTTTTAGAGTTGGATTTGGCTTTCCTCCTCTAAATCCAAGCACATTGTTAAAATACACTTCAGGGTTTCTGTATTATATCAAGAAGCCAATTGATGTAATACAGAATAAGAAAAATTGGGACTATCATTTGTCTTTTCTTGGTTCTTTCTCTCAAGGTGTATACCCTCTTATAATGTTATTTTCCTATGGTTGCCTTTCCTGGTATGCATACAAGCAAACATATCTCTGCTAACATTTATGTTTGAGTCCCACACAGCCAATGAAGACCTGCCTGACATCAATCCCTGAACGCTCTGGAAAGAAAATGGGCCATACCTCCTCGAGTACACTGGATCCAACTTGCTTAATTTCAACTGACACTCCGGCCAGAGCTTCCGGTACTGACTTCAATCAACACAAGAATTTCAATCAAGATGAAGACTTCAACCTAGATCTTCAATCAAGCAAATCCCAGAAAACATGGACTGGATACAATCCACTCAAGACTTTCACTATACTGACATTTTCTTCCTATAGGACCCCATGAGGCTATTGTCATTCCATTTCAGCAGGAAGTAACTTGGAGTATACTAAGCCCCCTTTCCTCCATTGTTGTCACTAAGGATAATGTACACCTAGTTAGGGATAGTTTCCTATTGTTTAGGGTTGGGATTGGAAGGAGGTGTTCAGGCTTGGACACCTCTTTCAGATAACTTTAGGGTTTAGTTAAAATAGACATAGTTAGGATGTGACATAGCAGATTATTGTATCTTCTTGTATTTCACCCTTATGATTGTTAATTATGGATACCTTATACTGTTAAGTTTTAATCCTCTTTTAGGCTAAAAGGGGAATTGTAGGGGAACACTCTAACCACACCTCCTGGGGGCTGGCTACAGGTGTGCCCGACCACGCCTGCCAGGGCGTGGTCAGGGAGATGTGAGAGAGGTTTAAGAGGAAGGGGACACACTCGGGAGACCCCTTCTTTTCCCTGCTTTATAGGCTTGCCCTGCTTACTTTGTCCCCTGCCAGCTGTCTAGATTGCTCTGTAAGTAAGGGATCTCCTTATTAAATGCTTTAATATCATCACCTGGCTATGTATTGGTAAATCACCCGTCATAAGAGTTGGTCAAACTATTTGTAAAAGTGAAAGTGAAATCAAAGCACGTACAACATACAGAAGTTGAGAGTATTCATAAGAGATGAGCATCACAAGAGGTCAAAACAAGGATTTTGGGGAGAGGGCAAAGAGGCTAGAGGAAGTTCTAGACTTAGAGAAGAATAAACAACTCCAGAAATGGTAACTATCTGTTTTTTGTTGTGTATGTGTGTTTAGGATTGTGTTAATCAGTGCTCTATTGCTGTGAAGAGATGCCATGACTGTGGCAACTCTTACAAAAGAAGGTATTTAATTAGAGCTGGTGTACAGTTTCAGAAGTTTGTTTCATTATCATGTGGGAAGCACAGAGGCATGCAGGCAGAGTTCTACATCCAGATCCACAGGCAGGTGGAAGAGAGAGTAAGCCACTGGGCTCAGCCTGGGCTTTTGCAACCGCAAAGCTCACCCCTGAGACATGCTTCCTCCAACAAAGCCACACCTCCTAATCCTTTGAAAGTAGTGCTACTTCCTGATAAATATGTGAGCCTGTGGAGGACATTCTCATTCAAACCACAGTAAGAATCCTTTAAATGACAATTGGGAGGCTGGAGAGATGGCTAAGTAGTTAAGAACACTTGTTTTTGCAGAGGACCTGGGTTTGGTTCCCAGCTCTTACATGGCAGCTGTCAATTATCTATAACTCCAGTTCTTGAGGATCCAATGCCCTCTTCTGGTCTCTGTGGGCACTGCACATATGTAGTACACAGACATGGATGTAATAAAAACATACAAATAAAATAAAAATAAATGATAATTGGCTATTAAAGTCAGCATATATTATATTGTATTTCTAACTATGTATGTGGCCTCAATGGTAATAATGAGGTATTGATAGAGGCAGAAGAGGGAATTGTTATTAATATTCAAACAAGCCAAGGAAGCCAAGGAAAAAAGAGGGAAAAGAGCAAAGGCCATAGGGCAAATACAGTGTACCTAGATGGTGACATTCACTTTATCACTGTGATGAGACACTGCCACTGATCACAATGAATTATAGACAATTTGCAAATAGTTCATATGTCAAAGAAGTTACAAGGGGAGATTGTTCCAGAAAATTTGAATACAACTAAAGAACAAGATGATCTTTTTCATCACAATAGTTTTCTTGGGCCCTTATTGTTTACATGACCGAAGGACAATTAGGCCACACCAGCTCTTTTCAATTATGGCTTCCTCTTTTCAATTATGGGTCCTTCAATGATCTTTGGGTTAGGCAGTCCCATGTCCTGAAGGCTCAGAGTCTGCAATAGCTCCCCCATCTGGAGAAAATGTGTCCAAGTTGTTAGCCCAGAGAAGAACATTTCAGATTTAAACCATAGCAGTAAGCAGTAGTCAGAACACCCAGTAGAAGTACTCAGAAGCCTGCTTCATGACCTCACATTCAGAATACAGGAAAGAGAGAAAGAAAACGTTCAAAGTGAGCCAGAGGCAAGCAAAGCCATGAGCTTACCCATGGGACAAAAAGAATGGCAATTGCACTGAATTTCTCATTGACAGCGTGCAGACACAACTCCAGATAGAACTCTGACCTTCATTTTCTGCTGAGACACTGGTTTAAAAACAAGACATGGTAAAAGGACACGGAGTTTTCAAAATCTCAGAAACCAGTCGTGCAGCTGCAGTGCCCAAGGTGAGCTCAAGCACTACATAGCTGCATGGAAAGCTTAGGAATCATTGTACTTTTCTAGGGGTCCCTTTTCCCTAGCTTGTGGGTGGCAGCTCAGTGTGCTTTATTTCAGCCTTTCATGAGGATTCCCAGGTGACTGTGCCTGTCTTGTCCACTCAGGTCACTGTCATACTTGGAGCAAATGAGAAGGGAGCCTTGCCTTTTCTTCCCAGAATAGAAGGAGGAGACTGTATTTTGCTATTTAGTTATTTGCCTTCTCTTCTCTTCTCTTCTCTTCTCTTCTCTTCTCTTCTCTTCTCTTCTCTTCTCTTCTCTTCTCTTCTCTTCTCTTCTCTTCTCTTCCCTTCCCTTCCCTTCCCTTCCCTTCCCCCCCCTCCCTCCCCCTCCCCTCCCCTCCCCTCCCCTCTCCTCTCCTCTCCTCTTCTCTTCTTTTGGGCCTCTAAGGTTTCTTATGATAAGAAATTCAGCATAATGCAAACTCCTAACCAGGATGTATCTGGCATTCTGACTTGCAGGGACTATTAGAGGACTGGTATCTGTTGTCTTTGGGTGCCATCATCTTGGCATTCTCTGGATACTTTCAGCAAGAGAAGAACCTGCAGAGCCACACAGAGACACCAGAGGGCAGTAGAAACTCCAAGCTGAAAAAGAATTGAACAGACTTCTGTAAACTGCAGCAAGGCAAAGAAACTGAGGTGTCCCAAAGGGCTTCCAAGGACCGGAGAATGGCCCCTGTGCTGACCTGAAAAGATTTCCAGTTAGTACAAGACTGCTGAAGGAAACTCACAGCCAGAATTTTCTACAGTTTCTTCCATAGTTTCTTCCACAGAAAAAGCAACACCTAACATGACAGAGAACTATCTCCTAGTCTAACAGATAGACTCATGCTTTTTTAAAACATACAAGTCTGTGTATATGCAGGTGTGTGCAGGTCCCCTTGACTGCCAGAAGAGAGCATCCTATGCTTTAGAGCTTGGGTTAGAGGTGGCTGTGAGCTGCTGACATCTGCTAGAACAGCTCTCTTAACCCCCAAGTCAGCTCTCCAGCCCAAGAAAAGTGAGTTTAAGAACAGCTACCTATAACCTATACTCCTTTAGAAACTAGAAAGAGAAGGGCCATGTTTGAGTTTATCTTTTCCAAACTACTTGGAATTGTAGTAATGAAGCTGCTTGAAACCAGCCTATTATGACTAGAGGGCATGCGCAAACTGAATTTCTTGTGATTGACATAAAACAGATTTCTCCAAACTAGGGCATATCAGAGCTTTTGCTATGAGGATGGTCAAAGCCACTTTAAGTGCTAAGCCTGAGAGAAATAAAGAAGACAGGGTAGAGTTGGGAGCATTGCCCAGTGCCGAACAGCCCCGAGTTTTATTTAGAACCTGCTTATATACTGACTAGAAGTAAAGAGAAGAACAAAGAGCAGCATAGTCAGTTAATCAGCTTCCATGCACTGTCCAGGCAGTCTGTCTATCGCATGAGTCCTGCTAGCAGCAAGCAGCTTCGTTATCTATCTCTGGGTGCCCTCAGCTGGCATTGGCAGCTTGTTAGTTAGATAATACGCTCTTTCCTATGGGCTTAATCAGAACATTCTCTTGGCTTTCAAGGAGACTAAACAAGCTTGAACTCGAATGACTTATAAGTCAGAATAGACTCCAGATGGAAACTGAGTCACTTATGGTCTCCCACAATTTTCCCTTTTTATTTATTAAGACTCCATAGAGTCCCTCAAATGACTGTGCCTGTCTTAGGCTGTGCCTTTCTCCAGTCTTAACTGTCTTGGGAGCATGAATCCCATCATTCATGTCCTGTCTTAGGTAGAAAGGAGGCAAAGAAAACTTACTCATCTTTGACTACCAACCTCTGGTATCAAGGAATTGTGTAGCATTTTAGTTCATGAAGTTCTGAGCCCATTTTCCACAGTAAGTTCATAATCAGCTTGAAAATGATAGGCAAACAAATTATGCCCAATAGAACACATACTCCAATAACTGCAATACTACTAAGAAGTGAAGAAAATGCTGACCATGATGGAACAGGTTTTTATAATTGTTCCAAAATAGCTTCAGCTGCTTTCGCTGCATTAAAATCTAATTTAGCCTTTTTCATATTCATAATCTCTTGATGTAATTTAGCCAAATCTAAGGATTCATTAGAATCATGCCAAATTCATTTGAGACGTGTTTTAACTCCTTCCCAAATGATAGCACTTTCCTTATACACAGAAGCTGTGACACAAATCCATTCATAATTAGCATGACATTTTAAATGCACTCTGGTTTCCAGGGTCTGGAGCTCATCTCCCAAAAATTGTACCATATCATGCAAGGCATTCAATTTGTGCTCAATTTTTACATCTATATCTTCTTGTGTCTCTAATGTATAGAAACAGTCTTAGATAACTGATTAACAAACCCTGCATTTTGAATAGATTGATACAAAGCTACTGAAGCAACCGCAGTGGTCGGAGTAGCTGACCATGACCGTGAGACTCCATAGGGAACACAACACTGGACCAGAGAATGGACAACACTTTCCAGACAAGGGATGTGACACAGTAGACTGGCATTGGTAGGAAAAGGATCTGGATTTTGTTTTGCTTTGTTGCATCTCTAAGCAAGCATTTTCCCAGCCACTGAGCTGCTTCCCCATATCTGGCTCTTGTATTTTGATGCCTTCACCACCAATCAACAATCTCCATTCAACTGGTTGGGTCTAATTCAGGCTTCGAGGTCAACAGATGAATGATTTGAGGCTGGAGACAAGATGAGGAAAAGAATACGGAACTACCAACAGTGGCACTTGTGAAATCTGTAGCCATTCGGCGGGAAGGTGGGATCCAAGGGCTTCACAGAACTATAGGGCCCACAGGTTTTCACAGAACCACGATCAAACCCACACTAGCCCCTTGCCAGCCTGGGAATGACGGGGACAGCTGAGGAAGGAACTCTGTGGACTGCCTGTGCCACACTCAATCTCCTCAGGGGCTTCCATTTCAGTTTCCAGATTCTATGGCCTCTAGCGGGGTTTCCTGGACTGGACACTTCTCCATCCAGCTGAGGAAGTCCCACTTGCTTAAATCAAGGACAGAGTCCTTAAGACACTAACATGGGAGGCTGGTGAGATGGGTAGAGGGGGTAGAGTGCCTGTCCTAGAAGAACACGGTTCTGAGCATAGATCTCCAGAATGCACAAAGAAAAGGTGCCATGCTTACACGAAGTTCTTGGCAGCCAAGCATCTTTCCAGGCCCAACATGGAAACTTTCCCATTCACATTTACTACTCTATCATACCCTGCTCTGAAGCACTGGCTCTCCACCAGTGATTCCAGCAACTTCTGTCCTGGCCTTGCGAGTCCAGCACACTTTCACCCACTTTTCTGAAATGCATTGTCCTATGGACTTTATCCCACAGTAAAAATCTGATCCTCGTCCCCTGTAGTTCCCCTTAATCTCAGCTTTCTAGACCTGCACAAGAGCCCAAGATCCCTGCCCATTGGCCATTTGGGAGTAAATCCATTGGACAGAAATGTAGAAGCCACAAGGTACTTTGTGGAGAACACAAAGTAGGCAAGGTAGTCACTGAGACCTTTCAGGGCCTTCAACACTTGATCGTGGACAGGCTCTATCTCTCTAATATCTGAAAGGAAAAGGGAACTGTTCCAGCATGAGGTCCCCATGTTTTGGAAGCACTACCTATACTTTGTGGCATTTTTGGCAACAGGTTGCAGTCAGCCAGGATAAGCTGATTGTCACACAGAACTCCTCTGAGAGGTGCTCCCACCTTCAGTGAGGGCCCCACCTTCTTCTGAATCCTTCGAGCCACCTTGATGGAGCCACCTAATTTGACAGATATCTATCTCTAGCCCATCTCTGGGTTCTGAGCAGCCAGCTTTGAGTACCTGGGAGGAAACCAGACACTCCTCAGTCTTGCTGCTGTCTGTCTGGACTTCCTGCACAACAGGAATGGGATCCACCTACCTGGGCACAGCTTCTGCCTCTTGGTGCCCACAGAAGTGATGATGAAGGTGACTCCCTTGGACAGAGCACTGTTGTCTCTGGGAGATGAGTCCCCATCTTGATCCATTCATAGCCAGCTTTCTTGACCAGTGTGGCCTGTGGGTCTTCAGATATGGTTATGTTGGGGGGACCCAGCTAGGGGAACTCAGAGGAGCCAGGACCAGGGAATGAGGCTCTCCCACTTAGGGATTCTCTCCTCCAGACTTAGGGCTGTCCCCTGGTCCTCTGCTGGCTGGGTCAGGGAGCTGCTGACCCCTCTCCCTTTACAGTTATTCTGAGTTTGGCTCCCTGACACGAAGGCAGTGATGATGGGGTTCAGGACCTGCTCTGTGGGCTGACTGAAGGCTATATAACTGCATGAGCTGGAAGGAGAAAGCCCAGTGAGTGAGTGGTTTTGAGTGCCCATCCTCACAGGAGCACAGGATAAGCACTGTACCAGCCATTCTGGCGAAGGCAGAGTCAGGGAAGCACACCTCTTTTTTCTCCTCATTTTTTAAAATTTAAATTAAAAGCAATCTTATTTTACATACCAATCCCATTTCCCTCTTCCTCCTGTCCTCCCTCTGTCCTTCTCCCCATCCTACCCCCCATGCATTTCTCAGAGAGGGTGAGGCCAACCATGGGGAATCATCAAACTCTGTCACATCATTTGGGACAGAATGGAGGCCCTCCCCCCCCCATCCCACCCCACCCGTGTATCTAGGCTGAGCAAGGTATCTCTCCATAGGGAATGGGCTCCAAAAAACCAGTTCATGCACTAGAGATTAATACTGAGTCCACTGCCAGCAGCCCCATAGACTGCTCAAGTCCCCCAACTGGCACCCATGTTCAGGGGGCCTGGTAGGTTTAATGCAGGTTCCCCAGCTGTCAGTCTGGAGTTCATGAACTCCCACATACTCAGGCCAGCTATTTCTGTGGGTTTCACCAGAATGGTCTTGACCCCTTTGCTCATCACTCCTCCCTCTCTACAATTGGACTCCAGGAGTTCAGCTCAGTGCTTAGCTGGGAATCTCTGCTTCTGTTTCCATCGGCTACTGGATGAAAGCTCTAGATGGCATATAAGGTAGTCATCAATCTCATTATAGGGGAAGGACATTTAAGGTAGCCTCTCCACTATTGCTTAGATTCTTAGTTGGGGTCATCCTTGTGGATCCTTGGGAATTTCCCTAGTGCCAGGTTTCTAGTTAACCCTATAATGGCTCTCTCTATCAAGGTTTCTTTTTCCTTGTTCTCCTTCTCTGTCCTTCCTCCAACTCTACCTTCTTGATCCCTCTTGTTCTCTTCCCCTCTCCCCTTCTCCCCTCTTCTGTTTCCTACTTACCCCCTTCCCCTTGCTCTCAATTTACTCAGGAGATCTTGTCCCTTTCCTCTTCTAGGGTTTCATTTATGTCTCTCTTAGGGTTCTCCTTGTTTTCTGGCTTCTCTGGGTTTATGGACTGTAGGTTGGTTACTCTTTGTCCTATGTCTAATATCCACTTATGAGTAAGTACATATCGTGTTTGTGTCTGGGTTACCTCTCTCAGAATGGTTTCTTCTAGTTCCATGCACTTGCCTATGAATTTCAAGATGTCATTGTTTTTTATCATGAAGTAGTACTCCATTGAGTACATGCACCACATTTCCTTTATCCATTCTTTAGTTGAGGGGCATCTAGGTTGGGAGGCACACCTCTTACAGGGTCTCCCTGGCACAGCAATTCCAACTCAGTCCTGCTGCACACAGGGAAAGGCAGTTAGGCTCTGGCTCGGTGACAGTGGCAGTTCAGATCCCACCTCTCGTGCCCACGGCATCAGGCAGGCCTCTCAGCTTTCATTGGCAGGTTCTTTGGTAGATAGAATAAGACAATGGTCCTTGGGTTTCACGGAATTAATGAGGGCTAGACAATACACTGAACACAAGTGCTTTGAAGAGGAACAGATCTGTGTCTGGGCACTAACAATAGTCAGGCTTTCCTTGGATGCCTGCCAGCTTGGCATCCCAAAGCCATCACTTTCCGTCCCTCAGCCCAAGACATGGAAACAGCAAATGGATGGATGAGCGTGTGGCTTTTTTCAGTGGGCCCCCCTCACCCAGAACCCAAGAGTCCACAGGGTGTTGAGAAAGTCCCAGTCTCTGGAGATTTTTGAGCTCAGACCTTGGAAGAACCAATGTCCTCAGATCTCACTGCCCTTCTATCCTTCTCCTGCCTTGCCCCAAAGACTCCAGATGCTAAAAATACCCTGGCCACCTGCTGCCCAGGGACACAGTAAATCACCAGCCTGCTAAATGCAGAATCCAAGCTAGTCCTGGTTCAGTGTGGCCAAGGGCACAAACCCCCCAGGTCAAGTTTACTGCTTCCCAGCCAGGCTGTTAGCAGCAGCTTTCCTACCACCCTAGGAGGAGGCTAGAGGCAGGGAGGGCAATGCCACAGGACCAGCTTGAAGTTCCTGGAGCCAAGGTGCCAACTGGGTGTGGGGCTATCTGGGAGAGAGCTGCTGGGGAAGAAGTCTCCAGGGAAAGGCAGCTGAGGCGATGAGAAGCAACTGTTTTACTGTATTGGAATAAAGTTGGCACCACCACAAATTGCCATCCTATGCTGTCTTGTTACCTGCAGCCACCAGATGTCACTATTAACAAGGAACACAGTATCTGTGGTGAGATCCCTGGCACTGTTAGTAACCACAAATGTCCATTAATGTGGGCTTATTGGATTTTTGCAAAGTATGTCTCAATTTCAGAGAGAATTAATTATCAGCCAAGTGGCTTGTGCTTGTCAGTGGTCACTCCATATATGGAAAAGAATACCCTAGGCGTGAAGAACTAAGGCAGGGTAATCCCAAAGGAGCCCTTCACAGCAGACAGCAACATGATCCTTGGGGGGCAATTCCTTCATATCTGGAGCAGGGGGAACAGACCCATTCCACACATCAGACCAGACCTCCAGGTACCATGGACTGAGGCGTGTGCGATGTTACCTCCATCTTTGCTTGAAAAGTCAACTTAAACAGGATGGTGACAGACAAATACATTTTTTGAGAATCTTAATACCTTTTTATATTTCTGGAGTGTTACAGCTATAACTTTTCCTTAAGTGGGACTGTTTTCGTTTGTTTGTTTGTTTTTGAGACAGGATCTCATGTAGCCCAAGTTGGCCTTGAACTTACTATGTAACCAAGAGGGCTTTGAATTCCTGCCTCCCTCCCAAGCGCTGGGGTGACAGATACTCGCACTGTACCTGTCTTACTACCCTTGTTCTTTGGGAGATTGTGTAGCTTAAAAGTCAATTCTTTAAGCAAAGGCTTTGAGGGAAAGAACCTTGCTCTAGTCTTTGCACATAATATTAGGAAATCATTGGGAAAATCTTTGCAAACACCTGGCATTAGCACCTTTAACTGGCAATACCCACAGACCTAAACCATTGCCCAACACAGGGTTTTCTTTTCATTTCAAGACTATGGACATCAGCTTCACATAAAGTGGGGTGAGGGACCAGCAAGATGGCTCAGTGGATAAAGGCCCTTCAGCCAAACCTCAGGATACACGTTTGAACCCCAAACCCAGCAGTGGGAAGGACAGAACAGACTCTCAAGTTGTCCATCGCTCTCCATACGCAATGTCATGGCAGGTACATCCCCCACCCCCCACCCCAAGTAAAGAAATGAAAAAAGTGATTCACTTCATTTTGGTGAAATTTAAGGCCACATTATGATTATTAATCTTGACTGTTAACTGTCAACTTGATGGGATCTAGAATCACCATGGGAACCATTCCCTGTCAGGGATTATCTATACTAGGTTAACTGAGATGAAGAGACCCACTGTATACCAGGGTGGTACCATTCTGTCAGCATGAGCCATGGGCTGAACTTCCTGGCTGTGGACCTGATGATTGCAGCTGCCTCCTGCTCTCCTGCTCTTGCCACTCCTTCCTGCCACAGTGGACCACAGCCCCTCACTGTGAGTCAAAACTAACCCTTGCTTTAATTTCTCTCATCAGAATTTCATTGCAGCAATAACACAAGTAACTAATACAGAAACTTGGTAAACCTGACCCTGTGGTTCTTGGGCTTTGGAACTGAAGTGTCAGAAGAATGTGAATGGTTTGAAACCTTGGGCTAGAAAAGCCCTACAATGCTCTAAGCCAAGTTTAACAGGCCATTCTGGCAAAGGTTTAGAAGACTAGAATACTGAGAGAAAAGACGGAGTGGAAACCTGGCTCGTGAGATTACAGAGGGGACAAAGCCTCTTTGAGAAACTGAGCTAGAGGCCATTCAGGTTATGTCCTTAAACAGAATCTGATTGCTTTCTGGTTGCAGCTTGAGTACATTAGACCAGAAATTCACACACTAAAGATTAAACAACAGATTATTGAATGAGTGAATATTTGAATAAATAAAGAAGAAAAATTTTAAAAAATGAACTCAGAATTAAATGAAAATGAAAACACAAAATACCAACGCTTGTGGGATGAAATAAAGGAGTCCTAAGAGGGAAAGTTAAAAATTCTTAGTGACTACATTTAAAAAAAATTCAGAAAAACTCCAATAAATAACTTAATGATGCATCTCAAGAGTCTGAAAAACAAGGAATAAACCAAACTCCAAAATAGCAGATTGGAAAAAATAATTAAAACTTTTAGACCCCTAGAAAACTCAGGTATCCGGGGTCCCAGGCCACGACCACGGTCATCCCAATCACCAGGCAGATTCGAGAGCTTGCTGCAATCTGCACGAGGCTTTATTGTAATTCAATGAGCTAACCCCATGTTAGCTCGGGTCTTTTACCCACCCACCATGGTGGATGGCTAGCAAAGACAGCTTCTAAGGCCTCCTGAGAGATCTTATAGGACAGCGTAAGGGGAGTGTCTAGGGGTACGCACAGGCTCACGATTGGTATGCCTCCAGGCTTGGAGGGCTTGCCCTGTGTTGATTGGTCAGCTGGTTGTTATGGCCCATAGGCCCTCCCAGGATGGTTGCTATGCTTTGTGCGTCATTGCTGTGCGCTTGTCAGTAAAGCACACCCAGGGTCGTAAAGCATAGCACCACTTCTGATTGGTTCCTTGTCACAAGGCAGGCGTCTTGACTTTCTAGTGTCTAAGACAAGGTCATAGAGCATGTGTTCGGCCTTTATGGCTGCCAAAAGGGAAGCTGGTCCCTTCAAAACCAGGGCAAAAATTAATAAAATGAAGAAACAGCAACAAAAATAAAAAAGGACCAATAAAACAGAAAGCTGATTCTTTGAAAAGATTAACAAGATTGAGAAACTTTTAGCCAAACTAACCAAAAGACAGCAGACCTAAATTAATAAAATTAGAGATTAAAAGGAAGATCCCTTAACAGACATCAGAGAAATTCATGTTAAAAACCTATATTCTTGTAGACCACCTTGGTCTACAAGAGCTGGTGCCAGGCGGCTTCCAAAGCCACAGAGAAACCCTGTCTCGAAAAAACAAAAAGCAAAAAAACAAAAACAAAACAAAACAAAAACAAACAAACAACAGCAAAAAAAACCCAAACCTATGTTCTACAAAATTAGGAAAGCTAAAGAAATGGATTTCTAGTGAAAGACTTAAAAATTAGCAAAGAAATATAGCCCAGATAAGGAAACTCTCCAAACTGAATGTAGGGCAGCCTAACCCAGAAATTAAGGCCACTACTATGACTTAGTGCCTGGAATTTACTAGCTTACAAGGCCATAAGATAACTGGGTACCAAAAATTCCCAGATGGCCACCCTCCGCGAGGGGCTCAAGGAGGAAACAGATTGCCCCACTGGCCAATGTGTCAATAATTAACAATTAAGGGTCCCTATGAAACAAAGAGATAGCTACCATTTGCTCAGGCAAGATAAGCATATCCTGAGGTCTGCAGGTTTTACAACTGGTGGGTCAGAAGGCCATCTGATTCCCAGGCCTCCCCTCAAGACAAAGGGCCTCCTAGGAACCCATGACTCTGGCTTCCTATACAACAGGCAGAGAGTTGAGGCCCCTCCCTAAGCTTATGGTTTTTGCCTTTAAAAACGCCAGTGCCTGGGGGAAGGGGCTGCTCTCTAGCCTGCATGCTGGGAGAGCCCCTTTGTACAAACGTCCACCTTTCATTAAAGCCTCTTGCTGTTTGCATCAAGTTTCCGCCTCCTCATGGTGACTGGGGTGGCCACAGTCCTGGGAAAAGATTCTGGAGGCCTGAGTTTCCTGGGGTCTTACACTAGATATATCTGACCCACAAAAGATAAACCAAGATGAAGGGTGCGGTGTGGGGAAAGGAGGAGGAGAAATTTCTCTAGCAATTCTCAGGTGGGGATACCTTTGACAGAAGACCAGGCAGCTCATGGGAAGTAGGGCTCAGTCTGTATAGGCAATCAGCCTTGGCAAAGGGGCACAACTCCTTAAGGACATCCATCCCTCAGGTTCCTCCCCCAGGACCCGAGGCAGGGGGCAACAGGGCAATGCTTACCAGCACGAAGTGCACCAGGGCATCATAGCAGATCCAGAGGAGCACCCCATGCTCCACCGCGCTCCGCCAGCGATGCAGGCACAGATCCAGAGCACACCCCGTGGCCAGCAGCACCAACCACAGACGCAAGGAGGAGCCTATCGCCGGGTCTGGGTCTTTTCTGCAGCCTGTCATGGCTGCTAATGTAGAGGGTCAGGTGAGGATCTGGGTCCTTCAGATACCATCCAAGCAGTATGATTATCAAAATAAAAACAGCCCTATTATATATAGCCCTATTATATATGCAGATGAGTGACATGGGGCACTCTGTATGCATGCTCACAAATACATCCACTTTAAAAGGTCATAAAATCGTTTCCTTTTTTTTCTATAAAGGGTCTTTGAAAAGTACACCAAACCACCAGAACACAGCATAGACTCTGACAAACCCAAACGGAGGCCACTTTAGAAGGAACAGAAGGGAAGTGTCAAAGGCTCAGCTGATTACCCAACCAATTTTTTGCTTTTAGTGAGGTTGGGGCCCATAAAACGGCTCCACTTCCTCTTGACTTAAGATCAGAGAGTTCAAACCCACTATTGATCTTTCAAGGTTAAACAACAGAATGTTTGGCCTGAGCTGTGGCTAAACTAATGGATGTCTTACCTTTACAATAGGGTATTTGGCCTAAGAAGTAACTAATGGATGTCGGATGTCTTACTTTAACAACAGGATATTTAGCCTAAGGCGTGGCTATTGTCTATCTTGCCTTGACAACAGGATACTTGGTTTAGGGTGTGGTTACTTGATGTTTTGGGTATTGGGAAGGTAATTATATCTGCATATTCTCTGTATCTTGGTAAGGAAGTCCTTTTGCTTTCCCCCACTTTTGGGGTATAAAAGAACTACGTGTAATAAATTTGGGACCTTTTTCTCTAGTATTCACTGGAGTGCCCTCCCTACTCTATTCTCTGTCTCTGTCTTTTCTTTAGTGTCTTTAATTTTTCTACCTACCATTTTTTTTTTATTTACAAGCTTCCCTCCAAGTACAGACCAATAGGCTGGGTAGGACCAGCTTTTGTTGTCTCCTGGACTCAGGATATGACATAACACTGTGGTCTATCTTTGTCCAGTTCAGCTACAGCCTCATTTCAAAAAACAGTGTTATGTTTCTGAAAGTAAGCAATTCAAATTCTCTCAGTGCTTTGTCCTGGTTTTCACTCCGCACACTCAGAAACCTAGAGCTTTCACTGTGTAAGCACACAGTGATTGGCTCAGGGAGTCATCAGCAACAAGATGCTGGACTGGTGGAAAGGACACACATTTCCATTAGGCACAGCCACCAAATAAGAACAGTGTTATTCTTTTCTTTAAAAAGAAGAAAAGAGAAATGCTGAGACATGAGACATGTTGACTATAAGTTTATTATAAGGCCCGGCAGAGTAGGGAGACTAAGAAGAGGAGAGGAACAGGGATAATGGCTGACCATCATGGCCAGTCACCATAGAGAGGCAGAGAGAGCACAAAGGTGAGAGAGAGTAGAGAGGAAGCAGAGAGCATAGATGGGCGGGGATCTGTCTTTTAAAGGGGTCCTCTGCACCTGCATGCAGACTTAGTTCCCATTGAACCTTGGGCTGACCAGGGCACTGCCTGTTCCACCAGGTAACAGGGGCAGGCCAGCATAATGCCTGAACCTTTCAAACAGCACTTAAGTCACCTCAGAGTGCATGTGTTAAAGGGCCATAATGAAAACCCTGTTACTCAGCCTCCTTAACCTTAAACACAACCAGGTTACTTTTATACCCCAAAAGCTACGATCACTATTCAAGGTTACTTGGTACCAACTTGGCTTCCATTTTTATCATAGGAAACATTAGCCCTTGAGTTACTGCACATACATCACAGGGGAACAGGAAAGTTGTAACTGTCCACAGCAGGTGGTAACAAAATGCTATGGGCAACTGCTGAGGGCTTAGACACAGCACTTCTGCATCAGGCAATAGTGGGCACCTAATACTGAGGGCATCCTTCTGTCATGGGACAGTGAATGCCTACTGTTTTGGTGTTTTCTCTGAGTCATTGTAGAGGGTGCCTAATCTACTTGTATCATGTGATAGTGGGCACCTTTGTTTTCTTTGTGTTTTCATGGGTATCTACTACTTCTAGGGTTAGTATTATACAAAATGCATTTGAAAATAGGAATCTAGTGTGGTGGTTGAAATGTTTGGCACTTTCAGTTCTTTCTGTGAATGCAAGGTAGATGGCTATGGTTTTCTTCTTTGTGATATTATGATAATCACCTACTGTTTTCTTTTAACATATTACAGGGGATTCCCAGTGTTTTCTGCATCATAATATAGTCAGTGCCTACTATATTAGGTGAATGTCTACTTCTGTATATGATACCTGGGCACCTACTGTTCTCTTGTCTGCCCTAGGAAGACTACTTCAGTTCCTTGTGGTTGTGGTCCTGCTATCAGCTGTATGAGCCTGTTTCCAATATCAGGATTGTGTAACACAGGATGATCAATTGAGGTATACTGTCAGTCAAGATATAGAAAATATAACTGGGAAGGTATGATTTCCAAGCAAGCCACTATGTCTTAAATATTACAAAATCAATGCAGATGCAAAAAGAGAAACCCACGGACCACCTAATCACACTCCAACATCAAAGGAGTCAGAGCAGGAACACAAGCAGCATCCTGGAAGCAGGAACACAATCTGAGGCCACAGAGAAAAGTTGATTACTGACTTGCTTCTCATGGCTCATTTAGCCTGCTTTCTTACATCATACACGATCGCCTTCTCAGAGATGGCTCCACTCACAGTAAGCTGAGCCCTCCCACACAAACCATCAATAAAGAAAATGTCCCACAGGCTAATCCAATAGAGGCAATTCCTCAGTTGAGGAGTCTTCTCTGGTGACTCTAGTTTGTCAAGTTAACAAAAGCTACGATCACTATTCAAACAGTAACATCATATCTATTAGAATGGCTCTCATAAAACAAGTAAAGCATCACAAATGTTGGTGACAGTGTGGAGAAACTTACCTCTTTTATAATATTGCTGAAATATAAATTAGTACACATATTACAGTTAAAAGTATGGGGTTTCCTCAGAAAGTTAAAAGCAGAATATCTGTATGATCCTGCAATCCCACTACAGGGTCAATATCCATGAGAACCAAGATCTGTGTGCTGAGGCGACTCCATCATCCCATGTCTATCGTGTTTTAGTTACAAAAACCTAAGTACAGAATTACCAGAAGGGATGCAGCTTCTGATGAGTGGACAGAGAAAATACTGTGTGTGTAAATATGGTGGATTTTTCTTTAGCCACAAAAATGACAAAATTCTGTTGCTTGTGACAACACATGTGGTATTGGGCATGGCAGTGTTAAGTGAGATAAGCCAGGCATGGGAAGCCAAGCACCACTTGTGTAGCATATAAAGAGCTGGTCAAAGTGCTACAGTCCCAGCACTCAAGAGGCAGAGGCAAACATTTCTATGTAAGTTTGAGGCCATACTGGTCTACATAGTTAGCTCCAGAACAGTCAGAGCTATATAGTAAGACCCTGTCTTAAAAAAAATAAAAAGATTTTTCATAGAAATTGAGAGTGGAATGTTGGTTTCCAGAGGCTGGGAAAGTTGAGGTAGGGAGGGATGGAGAGAGAGGTTTGATCCACAGGTGCTAAGTTATAGTTAGGAGAAACAACATCTTATGGTCTCTCTCACAGTAAGTTAAAAATAATGTTCATTGTCGACTGGATTTAGAATCACTGAGCAGATACACCTTTGGGTGAGGGTGTTTCTAGACAAGTTTAGCTGAGAGAATATTCACTCTGAATGTAGGTGGTAGCATCCCATGAATTTTTATCTGGCACTGAATAGAGGAGGGAGCACCAACTAAGCATCAGCAGTCATCCCTCACCTTCCCTAATTCCTGACTACAAGTACGGTGGTTGACCAGTTGTCTCTGTTACTGCTGTCATGCTTTCTGCACAATGAAGGACTATACCACTTCAAACTGTGAGCTGAAATAAACCCTTCCTTCCTTCCTTAAGTTGCTTTGGGTCTGACATTTTGTCAGAGCAACAAGCAAATTATCACCTGTAGTTTTAAACTGTATCATATGTTTCAAAATAACCAGAAGCTAGCATCTGGAATATTGTCACCACAAAGAAGCAATACATATTTAAGATAATAGATATACTAACTGTCCTGATTTCATGTATGGACATATTTAAATATTACACCCTACCCTGTAACTATTTCAAAATGTGTTAATCAAAAGATTTCCAATGCCAATTTACTAAAGTTATTAAATAAGGTATTTCCATATTAATATTCTTTCTATATTATATTCATACTAAAATATTTTAAATAGTGATTACATAAAATGAATTTTACTGTCAATTCCTCCTAATACATACTTAATAAATAAAATGTTTATTTATTTATTTATTTATTTATTTATTTATTTTTTCATCTATATTGTAAGTACACCAGTCACACTAAAGTCTGGCTGACTTAGATATTTTGAGGGAGATTGAGAGAAGTCTAGAATGCTTTATGAAGCCACCAATTACTGCACAGTTTGGGTCCTAGAACCCTGACTCAGGGCAATGAGGGAATGAAGAAAGGAAAGACATATGGACATGGAAAAGCTGGCATTGTGTGATATGTTCTCTCTGATGGAGAAGCCACAGCATCCAGAAGCTCAGTGTGTCTGTGACATACCATTGGACAGGGGGCAGGGTTATTGCATACAGCTGGACAGTGAAGCAGGGTCATGACACACAGATAAAAAGGAGTGGTCATACACAGCAGAAAAGAGAGTCCCTCAGTAGGAACAGTCAGTGGCAGGCAGAGAAAGCTATGGTGGACAAGAGCAGAGAGAGAGATAAATACACACATGTTCACTTTCTTGGGCTCAGCTAAATTTCTCTATTCTAATATTGTTCAGTACCCCCTGCCTAGGGAATGGTCCCATCCACAGTGGGCAGGGTCTTCCCAGGTTAATTAATAAAGACAATACCCCAGAAACATGTTCACAGGCCAACACATCATGGACATCTCTGTTTCTGTTGTTGTTTTACTCTTTTACTCTTTTGGAGGGCCTGCCACCCAGCTCCCAAATAAATCACACAGAGACTCATTATTACTTATGAATGCCCGGTCTTAGAATGATCTATTTCTAGCTAGTTTTTCTTAAACTGTCCTTTCTACCTTTTGCCTCTCGATTTTTTTCTCCATTTTTTATTTAAATTAGAAACAAGATTATTTTACATGTCAATCTCAGCTCCCTCTCCCTCCCCTCCTCCCCTGCCTTCCCCCAACTAACACCCTACCCATCCCATACCCTTTCTGCTCCCCAGGGAGGGTGAGACCTTCCATAGGGGGGTCTTCAGAGTCTGTCATATCCTTTGGGATAGGGCCTAGGCCCTCCCCCATGTGTCTAGGCTCAGGAATATCCCTCTATGTGGAATGGGCTCCCAAAGTCCATTCCTATGCTATGGATAAGTACTGATCTACTACAAGAGGCCCCATAGATTTCTGAGGTCTCCTCACTGATACCCATGTACATGGGATCTGGATCAGTCCCATGCTGGTTTCCCAGCTGTCAGTCTGTGGATCAAGAGCTCTCCCTTGTTCAGGTCAGCTGTTTCTGTGGGTTTCACCAGCCTGGTCTGGACCCCTTTGCTCATCACTCCTCCTTCTCTGCAACTGGATTCTAGTTCAGTTCAGTGTTTAGCTGTGGGTGTCTTCATCCACTTCCACCAGCTGCTGGGTGAAGGCTATAGGATGGCATATAAGTCAGTCATCAATCTCATTATCAGGGGAGGTCATTTAAGGTAGCCTCTCCTCTCTTGGTTAGATTGTTAGTTGGTGTCATCCTTGTAGATCTCCAGACATTTCCCTAGAGCCTGATTTCTCTTTAAACATATAATGGCTCCCTGTGTTATGGTATCTCTTATCTTGCTGCCCTGCCTCTCGATTTTTATCTTTATCTATTTCTGCATACCTTTCTTTACTTCTTACTCCATGGTTTGTTATATAGCTTGTGGCTGGCCCCTAGAGTTCTCATCTCCTTTTCTTGTTCATCAATCTTTTCTTCTCAGATTTCTCCTCCTATTTATTCTTTCTGCCTGTCAGCTGCGCCTATCCTTTCTCTTGTCTTGCTCTTGGCTATTCAGCTCTTTATTCAACCAATCAGGTGTTTTAAACAGGCAAGGTAACACAGCGTCACAGAGTTAAACAAATGCAACATAAAAGAATGCAACCCATCTTCGCATCACTAAACAAATGTTCCATAGCATAAATGAATGTTACACATCTTAAAATAATATTTCGTAACACAACTCCTCCTTGACACTGTCTTCCCAAGATCTTCTAGGTTGTGTCAAAAAATTGACAATTGAAGCCAACCATCACAGAGACCATTGTGGAAGAAAACATTCTCAGGACAGTGGACAGAGACAATTGTGTCAAAAGGCGTGAAAATGTGACTTTGCATCATTTGTAGGTAACAGACCTTAGAACTCTATTAAGTGGCTTGTGGGCAGAACTTCTTATTTCTGGCTTATTCCCAGGCAGAATCTCAGGGATAGCATGGAGGGTAATCATAAATCAAATACACAGCAGGTTAAGGAAGAAATTGATCAGAATGGTTCCTGCACAAACAAGCATCTTAACCATTTGCTGCCTCCTCTGCTTGCCCACTTCCTCTCCTCTCTGAGCTGACTAACTCTCCTTGACCTTTAAAAGACTCTCTAAGAAAGATTTGTTTATTTTTATGTACATGAGTTTCTTTTTGTCCATGTAAATATATGTGTACTATATACACGGAGGCCAGAAGGGGGTGTTAGATCCCCTGGAATTGGAGTCACAGATAATTGTGCCACCATTTGGACATATTAAATGTGGGCCCTCTGCAAGAGCAGCCAGTGCTCCTAACCAGTGAGTTGTCTTCTCTCCAGCCCCACATTTAAAAGACCTTTTATTGCTGTGAGTCAGACCTTACAGCAGACATGATCTTTCAATTCAGTTCATGGTCCTTTTCACCCAGCAGCCATTGTCTCCTAAGAGGTGCAAAGATTCCCATGCAGACTAATGTGACCAATAGTGTCCCACTTATGTCACCTCCCAAGTGCCCCTCATCTCATCCCCTTAACAGTCTTCAGAATTTTTTTTTCTTAAAAGGTCTTTTACCACTCAACTCAAAGATGATGGCAATATAAGGATGCTCCAACATGAGCAAAGTGATGGATGGCAATGGGAACTTGAGAGGAGGCAACAGAGTGGCTTCAGACTGTCCTGTCTGCAATCCTGCAAGCCTCAGTCACCGCCTCATAAACTCCATGTATTTTCATCACCTCTCTCACTTCCTGCCAAACTTTCCCCCCCTTTCCTAGTAGATTCTAGCATAGAACAAAGACCACCTGAGACATCCAACCTCATGGACCTAACATCTTGGATTCTTAGACAATCTGTCAACAGACAGCCATTGCTGGAGTAGATAGACCATCCCTATAAGCCACTGTAATACACCGTGTGTGTATGTGTGTGTGTGTGTGTGTGTGTGTGTGTGTGTGTGTGTGTGTGTGTGTGTCTCAGTTCTGACTGGAGAACCCTGACTAATATAGAATGCTATGGGATGCAAAATAGGTAGGCAATGTGAGCAGAGATGAGAACTCAAATAATAATAACAAAACTAATACTGGGGGCAAAAGAGCTGTAACAGGCATGAAGAATGATGTGATACACTTATCTATAAACAGAGCACGACTAAAGGAAGGCCCTTTGACCTTGAGTACATCTCCATAGAAATCTCTGAATTGACTTAGAGAGAGGGGACTAGTAAGACCAGAAATAGACTCACATAAACCCAGTATGCAGAACTTTTACAAAGGAGCAAAGGCAACACAATGGAACTAAGTCTGATTGTCAGCAAATGACACTGGGACAACTGAACATCTGCATGGGAAAAAAGAATTTAGTCACAGACTTTATATTCTTCACAAAGTTAACTCAAAATAGATGATAAATATAACTGGATGATGCAAAGCTATAAAATTCATAGGAGATAACATAGGAGAAAATCTAGACAACCTCTGGCTTGATTGTGAATTTTTAGACATAACATCAAAGGCACATAAGAAGGACATCATTAAAACTTACATTTTTGTCTCCACAAAAGTGGCTTAAAGGATGAAAAATAGTGAGGCATTTGCAAAAAGTATCTGCAGATTATTGATAGGAATGTGCACAAAACCACATGCAACTCTAAATACTCAATAACCCCTGCCTGCAACTCCACATTCTGTTGTTTCTCATTAATCAATCCTTGTTCTTTAAAGTCTTCTAGTTGTTCTTAGGGTCAGCCAGGATCATCAGCCACCTCTGTGAAACATTGCTGTCCAGGGGACAGAGCAGACTTTATCCCAGAAACCACCTGAGGTGACAAAGCAAAGTGACTACTTCTGTCAGGGAAAACTGTCTATCTCTCCTAGGACTCCCTTTCCTGAAGAGTGGCTCCCTGCCATCATCTATTTTTAGTTTTATGCCAGGGAAGAATATGTTATGGTCTGACTGGGATTTTCTCCATGACCCAACTTTCTCATTTGCCAACTTTCACTTCTCTGTTTCTCTTCCTCTCTGACAGGTGCTTCCCTGCTGCAGCCAGAGTGCCCTGTGGACAGATGGACTCTCAGTGTGGCTCCTCATTTGCCACCTCCTGGGTGCGCTGCTGTCAGCTCTGGAATCTCATGCTCAGTTCTGTGTCACAAATGGCCATTCAGACTCCACACTGTGCAGGACATGCCCTTTCCCTGTGAAGGGCATTGGATGGACCTTCAGAACCTGTAGCAGGAGCTTCGGCTCTCCTTGGATAATATGTGTCCATTTTGGAATTGTTTTCCTGTTGCTTTTGAATGGTTTCTGGAATTCTGCTCTCTGGAGTCAGTTCCCTCCTGTCACCTCTGGAGGATGGACTCAGGCTGTCACACCAGTGAACAGAGCTTTTTCCTACTGAACTATCTTGCTACCTGCAACTCCAATAATTTTAACATACACGAATTTAAAGCTGGAATAATATAGATGAATCCTATCTGGCACCTGGATTTAATTTTATTTGAAGGAGGGGAGATGAGACATGGGCAACTTGGGCTCATTTTTAATATTTCTAAGGTAATATTGGTCCTTTTATTGATAGCATTTATATTATATTAGGTATCATGAGTCATCTAGAGCTAAACTGAATTGTGTGAAAGGCTGTGTTTAGATTCTATGCAAATACATTATCGTTTGACACAAAAGACTTTACCATCAATGTTGAGGGGGGTCTGAATTCTACAAGGGTTTTCTTGCTGAGTTATTTCCTTTTGGGAGGGACTTAGGCAGGGTGAGCTGTGTGGGAATGCACACTTTACCCCAATGTCATGTCAATAATAATGAACTCTTTCCACAAAACATCATTCATCCACCATATGTTTTCATCACCTCTTGGTGCTTCTCAACACATAAACTTTGGGGACCATATATCTTACCTCCTTCTCATCTGTCACTGGGTTTCCTTCGGGCTGAGGTTATTTGTTTAGTTCAGGGTTGGTCTTCATCATCTCAACACATACTTTCCCAGGAGGTGACAGAAACTCATGGCTTTCAAAGGTGTGCTGCCGATGGGATATTAACTATTTCACACTGTATCTGGTCTGAACCAACCAGTTACTTCTACTTTCTCTACTCGTAAACTTACTGTCCTCACACAGCTTCCTGGCTGCTGACTTTGCACTGCTTCGTAGAATCCATTATTATTTCTTGTCTCTTTCTTGTGTGCTTAGAACATGCTG
Source organism: Cricetulus griseus (assembly GCF_003668045.3). NCBI lineage: Eukaryota > Metazoa > Chordata > Mammalia > Rodentia > Cricetidae > Cricetulus > Cricetulus griseus. Next base: position 216,295,074 of record NW_023276807.1, on the reverse strand, counting down.
AAGTCAGCCCATTCAAATTCATCAATTTAGACCTCAAGGGCCTTTTTGTGAAAGCCCAAGGTTTATTGAAATGGTAGCATAAATAGTAACACTGCACATGGTTAGGAACTTTGCCTTAAAGAGAAACTGATTGAGAACCTGCCATGCGGGTACTTGAGGACTGCAGAGTTTCAAACTTTTACCACAAGCCCATGTGTTATTAGGACTGTTGGTTGCCTCCCTTCTTTGGAAGCTTGCATGGTGCCTTCTGGTACCATGAAAGCTAGTCGACAGGCAGGAGAAATTCAAGCTAATTCCAGCTCGGGGGTGGGGGTGGGGGGCTCTGGGCCGTGTTTCTGAAGCGCGTGTTGACCTCAGCAAATGGACTTACTATCCAGCTCTAAAAGGGCAACAGCAATAGACTGTATAATTTTAAGAAGCTCTTGGACAGCCTTAGCCAACAAAAGAGGGCGTCTCATGTCTGGTGCTGGGTTTTGTTCTGTGAGCTTTGGCTCTTGGAGGAAGAATCGCCAGGCCATATGAGAAAGGTTCACCAAAACTATGTATTCTATTATGCGCAGAATTATGTATATTATAAGGTTGTTTAGGTAAATAGTGAATTGCATGATTCCTTATGGCTTTTGAGACATTCTTAATATTCGTTTACCCCCTCTCTACTTCTTTTGTATTTGTCTCCCTCCCTAAAGAGCACTTCCTTCCCAATTCCCCATCAGAGCACTTGTATCTTGCCATTCCCCTTAACTCTCCTATCTTCTGCATTCCTCCCCCACCTCCTTCCTAAGGAGCCCCCTTTCCCATTTCCCTGATCAGGTCACTTGTATTCTGTTCTTCCTCTCTCTATTGCTCTCCAAACCCTCCTTTCCTGGCAATGGTCCACTTTACTTTCCTGGTTTCTGTGGTTACTACAGGTTATGTTATCTGAAGATTTGGAGTGAGGAGTCCTCAATGAGAGAGGACATGCAATGTTTGTCTTTCTGGGCCTGGATTACCTCACTCAATATTATCTTCTCATTTTTCTTTACGGCTGAATAGTATTTCATAGTGTAGATGTACCACAGTTTCATTACACATTCACTTGTTGAAGGACATTTAGGTTGTATCCATGTCCTAGCTATTGTGAAAAGAGCAGCAATGAACATGACTGAGCGATGTTTAGTCCTTCGCACACATACCAAGGAGTGGTATAGCTGGGTCATATGGTAGATTTATTTTTAGCTTTTATAGAATTCTCCACACTGATTTCCACACTGGCTGCACCAGTTTACAATCCCATCAACAGCGAGTGAAGGTTGCAATCCCATTCTCTCTAGCTTTTGTTATCGTTCTTCTTCTTGTTTTTTTTTTGGTATTCTGGCTGGGTAAGATGAAATCTCAAAGTTGTTCTGATTTGCATTTCTCTAATTGTCATGGATGTTGAACATTTTTTTTGAGGTATTTCTTAGCCTTTCCCCCCCCCCTTCTTTTGAGAACTCTCTATTTAGGTCCCATACTCATTTTTTGAATGGGTGTTTTTTTTGAGTTATTTAAGTATTCTAGATATTAATCTTCTGTCAGATGTATGTCAGACCAAGATTCTTTCCCATTCTGTGACCATGATGTATACTCTTTTTGATGTATATACATATGTATTCTTTTTTAATGTATTTTAAGTATATGTTCATTAGGGATGTTGGCCTCTAGCTTTCTTTCTTTCTTTCTTTCTTTCTTTCTTTCTTTCTTTCTTTCTTTCTTTCTTGTTGTTGTTGTGTCTTTACTTGGTTTGGGTACTGGAGTGATACTGGCTTCATAGAAGGAGTTTGGGAGTGTTTCTTCTGTTTCTGTTTTTTTTTTTTTTTTGAATACTTTAAGAGGACTGTCTGTAGGTCTTTGAATGCTTTGTAGAATCCTGCTGTGGATCCATCTGGATCCAGACTCCTGTTTTAGTTGACAGGCTTTCTATTACTATTTTAGTCTCTCATTTGTGATGGGTCTGTTCAGGCTGTTGACGTCTTGGTTTAATTTTGGTGGTTTGGCTGAATCTAGAAATTCATCCACTTCTTTTAGGCTTTCCAGCTTAATGGAGTTCAGGTTTTAAAATATTCCCTCGAATATTCTGAATTTCTTTGGTGTCCGTTATATTTCCCTGTTCGTTTCTGATTCTGTTAATTTGGGTCCTCTCTGTCTTTCTTTAGGTTAGTTAGTGAAAAGGTCTCTGTTACCACCACAGCCAGCAGAGTAATGGTCCAAGGGAGATAAAAAGGAAGTTTGGTTCGACACACTCAGTAGGTGGTGTTGGTTCAAACCTCAAGAGTCTGGTACCAGGCAGTTTATTTTAGGCACATTTGGAAAAAAGTTTCTTATTGTAACACAATCCTGTGTGCACAACAAATCTTAAGACATGACTACATCAAAACTCTTATAAAGCACAAGCAATGTCATCCATAAGATGGCTTCTATAGATTAACTGAGGAAGCAAGCTCAAGGTGAAAAGCATGGGCAGTAACTTTTACTAGTCAATAAAAAGTAATCTCACCAACGCACAGGAGATCCAGAGAAAACAGACATTCAGGCAAAATCATAAAAGGCCTGCAGTAAGAAGTACATTTTGGGGCCAGAGAGATGGCTCAGTGGTTAAGACCACTGACTGTTCTTCCAGAGGTCCTGAGTTCAATTCCCGTCTATCACATGGTGGCTCACAACCACCTTGAATGAGATCTGGTGCCCTCTGCTGGCATGCAGGCAGAAGACTGTATACATAATCAATAAATAAAATCTTAAAAAAAAAGAAGTGCATTTCAAGGAAAACACACTCTTTTTAATTTATAGAACTAGTTAAAGCCTTAAAAATTTAAGGGGAAATTGAAATGTGCAGGCATGTATAAACATTCTGCAAAAGACTGCCATCTTTTCCTTGAGTGTACTAAAGTTACAGACGTGAGGTGACAAGCAGGCAGAGTGGGAACACTAAAGAGCATTTTCCCCCTTTCTACACACTGTTTCGCTCCATCTCCATGTTCCTGTCTGGAAATCCACCTCTGTGGAAAGGTGCTCAAAGATGCCATGAACTGAATCCCCCCTGCACCCCCCCACCTGTTGTTTGTAATCGGTTCCGACCACATGCTTGGGAAGCTTTCTGAGAGGGCTCTCTATTTAACCTGTCGGTGAAACTGTATTAGCATGCTTTCTCCTGCTACAATCACACTGCCCTGGAGACCTGGCCTGGTGTCAATGCCACACATTCCCACACTTGTAGTGAAGACATGACTGACTCCTAGCATTGTGTTCCCAGCTCCTTTACATTGGAACAGTCAAATAATCCTTCAGGAACTTTTAGCTGAAACCACTACTGTGACCACAGGGGAATTTGTAGTGAACAGTTGGCATCTGTGCGACCGTTTGTTCATTATTGATTGAGTCTGGCATCTGGGAAACCGAAGCTTGGAAGACTTGGATGACGCAATTGCACGTGTAATTGTGCTAAGACCTTGTAACCCGGGGCAGTTTCTCTTTTCTTGCCCAGTTTGCTGGAGAGCCTTCCTGAACACCTCTTTTGATGCAATCATAACATGGAGAAAGGGTTCTATATTCATTTCCTGAAGAGTTCTCTGTACTACTTGGTAATGAAGACAGTAGCACTTCCAGAGAGATGTGGTCCCCTGCAGGTCTGGCCACCTCCTGCTGCAAGGCATCGGTGACCACTCACTCTGTTGCACAGCCTCTCCTGCTTTCTTTCTGATTTTTTCTTTTTTAATGTAGGCACTTAGAACCCTAAATTTCCCTGGAAGGATTGCTTTCAACGTCTTGGCACAATTACACGTGCAATTGCGTCATCCAAGTCTTCCAAGCTTCAGTTTCCCAGATGCCAGAGGTTTCAATATGTCATTTTTTTACATTTCCATTTAGTTCCAGGATTTTTATTTCTTTCTTAATTTCTTCTTTGATCCATCCATTATTCAGTAATGAGTTGTTTAATCTCTGTGGATTTGTCTTATCTAACAGACATTTTTTTTTTGTGGTTAATTTTAAATTTTATTGCATCATGATCAGAGAAGCTACAGGGACTGATCTCCATTTGTTTGAATTTGTAAAGATTTGTTTATGTTCCAGGATTTGGTATATTTTAGAAAAGCTTTCATGTGCTGTTGAGTAGAATGTGGATTCTTTGATATTTGGGTGGAATACTGTGTAGATATCTGTTAAGTCCATGTGATGGATAATGTCAATTAATTCTGATGTTTCTCAGTTTATTTTTTGTTCAGATAACTTGCCTATTAGAAAAAGTGGGGTATTGGAATCACCTGCTATTTATAATTTGATGTTAATCAATGTCCTTAAATCCAGTGGTGGATTTTTGAGAAATTGGGCACCCCAGAGTTTGGTGCATTTATGTGTAGGGAAGTTAATTTATGTTTAGGGTAGCTAATTGTCCTCTTGATTAGAATGAAATGTCCCTCTTTATTTCTTCTGAAATGTGTTGGTCACTGTGTTGTTGATTTTGGGGCATACTGTTTCTGTTCTCGATGGCATTTTGTGTTTTAGTAATCATGGATTTGTACTTCTTTCTACAGTCTCTCTCGGCTATATTCTTCCTTTTCATCAGCCCCAAACATTTGTTTTTTAATAATTTATTGATTTGTATTTCATGTACAATGGTGTTTTGCTCACATGTATGTCTTTTGAGGATGTGGATTTCCCTGGAACTAGAGTTACAGATAGCTGTGAGCTGCCATGTGGGTGCTGGGAATTGAACCCTGGTCATCTAGAAGAACAACCAATGCTCTTAACCCCTGAGCCATCTCTCCTAGGTTGATTGTTGAATATAAATACTTTTTGGCTCTGTATGTCAAGGAAGGTTTTTCTTTTTCCTTCAATCATGCTAGATATGTTTTGCTGCATATATTAGTCTAGTCTGACTGTCATAGTCATTAGGAATTGTAACACATTGCTCTAGTCTCTTCTAGCTTTCAAAGTTTCCATGCAGAAACCAGTTGTTATTCTCATGGGACTTCCTTTATATGTGACTTGTGTTTTGTTTTTCACTTGCGGCTTTCATAATACTTTCTTTGTCCTGCATACTTAGTGTTTTAACTATGATATACCATCTGGATTTTTTTTTTTTTGCTCTTGTACTTTTGGCATTTTCTGTGCTTCTAGCTCTATGGGTGTGTCTTTCTTTAGTTTGGGGAAATTTTATTCTGTGAGCTTGTTGAATGGTCTATGCCATTGACTTGGGATTCTTCTCCCTTGTCTATGCCTATGAACACAAGGTATGTTTTTTTTTCATGTTGTCTCACATTTCCTGTGTATTCCTTTCTTGTGTTTTTTGAGTTTTTTCATATTCCCTGATTATTTGGTCTAGATCCTTTACTTGTTCTTCCAGTCATGACAGTCTATCTTCTGCTTGATTCATTCTATTTGAAAAACTTTCCCTTGAGTTTTCTAGTTGGACTATTGGGTTTTTCAATTACATCTTCATTTCAGCTTGAGTCCTCTTCAATGTTTACACCTCCTGATTGAATTCCATTCTCACATCTGGGATTGTCTTCATCATTTCTGTTTGTTGTTTCTTTGGGCATCATTCAGGTGTTTATTCTCTTTAAGCTCTTCTCATTAATTTCATTGAGCTGTTTCTTTGTGTTTTCTTTAAACTCCTTGAATTCTTTGATAAACTTTCTGCTTGTTCTTTTAACTTCTGTGTCCTGTGCCATCTAGGTAATTCTCATTGCAACCATTACACAGGACTGTAGGTTTTGGAGAGGAGATTCTGGCTTGCTCTGTCATATTGTTGGTGTATTTATGATGACATCTAGGTAGGTAGACTTATCTTGTTCTGAGTCCATTGTAGAAAGATCAGGTTGGGGAAGAAGAGAGATGTGTGGGAGGACTGTTTCTAGATGTTGGAACCTTCCTGGGTGGAATAAAGTCAGGTAGACAGAGGGGACTGGGTTGGTATACAGGGTATGTTTTTGTTCCAGGCCTGGAGTGTGGGATAGACACAGTTTGGTGGAAAGACTGGATGTGACATGGAGAGCCCTGTGGTCTGTGGGGTAGGCAGTGGTCAGACTAGTTGGTGTATTGCTTGTAGGACCCAGGTAAGATCTGAGGAGTTGAGAAAAAAAAAAAAAAGCATTGATGGGGAGGTCAGGGGAACTCACCCCGAAGGAAGACATGGGAAGTCTGGGTAGCAAGTGCAGGGGTTGGAAGCTGCACAGAAGAGAACTTTGAGTGGTTGCAGGTGGGGCAGGTCCTGGTGTAAGGATAAAGGTTTTCTGTAGAACATGCAAAGGTAGTCAGACTAGGCTTGAGCATGGGATGTGGGACCCTGGCTACACCCTGGAAGAGGACATGGGGAGTCTGGGTACTGAGTGGGGTGATGGCAACAGAACAGAAGGGACCCACGTATGATTTCAGGTAGTGTGGGACCTGGCAGAATACTAGAACTTGACTGTGGCCCAGGTGGGGGAGGCCAGACTGCTGGGAAACTAGTTGTAGGACCCAGGCTAGATCTGGCAGGTTAAGAAAAATGTGTGTTTGGGAAGGTCAAGGATACTCACCAGGCTAGAGCTGGGGGAGGAATTGGCAAGTTTGAGCAGTTAGTGGGTTGGTATAGGTGGCACGAAAAGCTAGAACTTAATTTTCATTTGAAGAACATTCATCTTAATTTTGTTTTGTTATTCAAAACTTATTCTCTAATGAGCCTGTGTCAAGTTTTATTGACCCTAGCAGTGTACAGTGTATAATACCCTCTCCATAGCTAGAATAACAGCAGGTTTTTTTTTTTTTTGAGTAGCATTCTTTTTTTTTTATTAGTTCAAATTAGGAACAAGCTTGTTTCACATGTCAATCCCTTCTCCCTCTCCCTCCCCTCATCCCTATCCCTCCTCCCCCACCCCAACTACCCTCCACCCCATCCACCCTCCCCAGGCAGGGTAGGGCCCTCAACCAGGGCTCCGAAAATCCACCAAATCATCCTGGGCTGGGCCTGGGCCCTTCCCCATGTGTCCAGGACAAGAGTGTATCCCTTCACGTGGGATGGGCTCTCAAAGTCCCTTCTTACACCAGGGAAAAATACTAATCCACTACCAGAGGCTCCCTGGAGTTCAGAGGCCTCCTCATTGACATCCATATTCAGGGGTCTGGATCAGTCCTGTGCTGGCCTCCCAGACAGCATCTGGGGTCTATGTGTTCCCCCTTGTTCAGGCCAGCTGTTCCTGTGGGTTTCTCCAACCTGGTACAGACCCCTTCGATCTTCATTCCTCCCTCTCTTCAACTAAGTTCCAGAGTTCAGTTCAGAGTATATCTGTGGATGTCTGTCTCTGCTTCTGTCAGCCACTGGATGAGGGCTCTAGGATGGCATAAAAATTAGCCATCAATCTCATTTTAGGGGAGAGGTGTTTAGATTATCCTCTCCACCATCAGCAGGTTTTATTTATGGCTATGTCTGAGGCAGGTGACTGGGCCTCACTGGGTGTTTTATTTTCACTTCCTTGATTATTGTTTAGATTGAGCACCTTTCTACCTTATGGTCCTGCCAGATTTCTTTATCTGTCAATTGCTTTCTCATCAGCATTTCTGTTGTGTCTTATTAGTGAAAACATTTCCTAAAACAAGCCAGGGTTTAAGGAGAGGGAAAACATACTTCAGTCTGAGATGGGTAGAGCAGCACACAGACTCAGAGGACAGGCAGGCACTGGGGGCAGCCTTCACTGACCATCCAGTCCACAGGCCAATTTTTTATAACTGTTTCTCTTGTTATTACGTCAAATTGTACCACAGTATCTTCCAAATGATAATCCTTTGTAATTTATGCAATATAAGCATTATTTCCTAGCATGAAGCCTCACACATTTTATTCCCAATTACGGCTATTGCTCTTATAAACTAACTCTGTGTTTCGGTGAAGGATATCTTTGCTAATTTAAAGTCACGAAACTTGTCCTTTTGTAAATGCTTTACATTTTGTGTGCATATTTGGATCATGAACCATTTGGTGTTTATTTTAGTACATAATTAAAAACTATTTCAGCTTGTTTTTAAAACAGCGAGCTGGTTGTCCCAACACAATCTGGTGGTGATTCCAAAGTCTATCATTGATTTGTAATGTCCTTTTGTAGAAGTTTCCAAGTATTTATGGATTCTTACTGTCTCTCTAGCTATAAATAGTGTTTTAATAACTGTGGACTTGAAATAATTTGTAAATGTGTTGAGAGAAGCATATGCTTCTATGTGAGCATCTGTGGGGGGTGCAAACGTCAGTTTGTGAGCATGTGGAGGCCAGAAGTCCCTGTTGCATACTTCCTTGATCACGGTCTGCCTTGCTTTTTGAGACAGGGTCTCCTATGAGCTGGAGATCATGGATTGGCTAAGTCCCCAGTATCTTCCCATCTCCACCTCCCAGCACTGGGATTACAAAGCATGCACTGAGACACGGGACTCTCACGGGTCCTGGGGATCTGAACTCAGGTGCTCATGCTTGCTCAGCAAGCACTTTACCTACTGAACCACCACACGATCCCTAAATAAGCCTGAATATTTTGTTGGGGAGCCCCCCTTTTCTTGATTTTTCCATGGTTATTTACCATTCTAAGTAGAATCTGTCAAATTCCAATTATTGATACTTTTGTTGCTACTGTATAAAAGTTAAAAATCTAATTGTATTGTGTGTAGTGCCAGTAAAAATCCTACCAAGTACCTCCCTCCCTCTCTCCCCCAGTTAAAATCCTACCAAGCATCTCCCTCCCTCCCTCCCTCCCTCCCTCCCTCCCTCCCTCCCTCCTTATCCTTCTTGATGAAATTGATGAATAGATTCTAAACTACATGAAACTGAGGTAGAAGGGACAGACATGGGAAATGGGAGGAGGAAGGTTCCTCACCCCAGAGGCTGCTTTAAGTTTCTCACCAGATGAGAGTCAAGACTTTCATCACAGTTAACAATGTTCCCTGTGAAAATTACAGCATAGAGACAATACTCCTTTCATTTAGAAATATTTCAAACAGTAATGTTAAATAACAAGGAGCCACCCTTGAGACCTGAGCATTTTTGGCTTTTCTTACTCTTTTCCTAGATGAGAACCTGTGAGGTCCTGGGAAACTCAAAGTGACAACACAATTTCACTTAGAGTAAACAAGTCTCAAATCCCTGTGCACTCTGATGCCCCTAACTTATGATGGGCTGTCTTGCTCTCTGCCCTCTTCCTCATTCCCTCTCCTTCCATGGTTCAGATGCCCACCACCAGACTGTATGTGACAGTTTTCTCTTTCTCTAATACTCTGAATTCCTTCTATATACCTTTTATAAAGCCTATTCATGGTTTCCACAACTCTGTCTTAGGATTTCTATTGCTGTGAAGAGACACCATGACCATAGCAACTTTTATAAAGGAAAGCACTTAATGGGGATTACTTACAGTTTTAGAGTTTCAGCCCATCATCATCATGGCAGGGAACATAGCAGTTTGCAGGCAGTGGTCTGGTGAGAGGCTGAGAGTTCAACATCCAGATCTGCAGGCAGCAGGTAGAGAGTGCTGCTGGGCTTCCTTGGGTTTTGAAACCCCAGAGCCCACACCAGTGACACACTTCCTCCATCAAGGCCACACCTACTTCAACAAGGCCACACCTCCTAATACCTCTCAAGTAGCACGACTCCCTAAAGACCAAGCTTTCAAATATATGAGCCTATAGAAGCCATCCCTATCCAAACCACCACATACCCTATGGTTTCTTTTCTTAAGTAGATCCTTGTTCTAAAATTATTAGACACCATTAGATATAAAATCTCATGAATCAAGTTTAAATGGGTCTGTACAGTTCAGCTATGCCCATGAATTTCATTATGTTCAGCGAAGCAAATAAAATCTGTTGTTACGAAAAACACTTTTTGTCAGCTCATAATTATATAAAAATAAATACATCTGCAGCCAAGGGGGACAAAATTAAGATGTCAGCATTGTCAGATCTCATAACTAAATCATAAGAAGCACTTGAAAACTCAGCAAGTGTCAGCAAAATAGCTCAACAAACAAAGGGACCTGCCACCAAGCCTGCTCATTCTCAGTCTCCAGGCCCCATGCCATTGAAGAAGTGAACTGACCCTGGCAAGTCATTCTGCCTTCACATACCCATCATGATACATGTGACACAGCACTCCAGGCACACTAAGTAAATAAATATGGAAGACTTAGAAACTGCAGTAACCTTTGCTGTTTTGTGTAGGCATACTAAAACAGCAACGATCGATTCTGCAGTGACTTGGGAGTAATTGGTTTAATTCTTAACACATCATGAAAGGATAGATTAACATGTGCTATAAAATCTGCTTGATTAAGACATGACAGACTAAAATGTCAATTTTAATGGAAGATAAATTTGACTTGAAACTTAGACTAAATTCCCAGGTTATCAGTAAATAACTAGTTCCATCCTCACTCACAACAAGGGATTACAACATCAGAACAAAAGTGCTACTCTGTAAGTTAATAGTTTATCACAAAGGTGGAAATGAGACCATCCAGCTAGCTTTTTGACTGAAACAAACAAGTTTGAACATATATATATATATATATATATATATATATATTATATATATAGTGTGTGTGTGTGTGTGTGTGTGTGTGGTGTGTGTATAGATTTAGAGTTTTAATGCAGCCATTTAAATCCTCAGCTAAAGAATAAGAGAACAGAAGCAGCTCTCCAACCTGTGTCAAATGCTCTAATCTCAGACTCCTGTTTGCTCACACTGAGCTCTGACAATGAAATAAAAGCCCATCAGCTTTGAGCCTAAAGTTCACACCTTGATGTGACAATCCCTGGCACATTTCCTTGGCCGCTCAGCATAGGCCTCCTCTTCTTTCCTAGGCCTGTCCCACTCCTCACAGTGTCACTCCTCCTAAGGAATGGAAATTTCTAGGACAGCCTATAAAAAAGGAAATATATGTGAGGCAAGGGATGTGGCTCAGTGTGTGGAGTGGTTGCTTCACAAGTCTAAGGCCCAGAGTCTGGATCCACAGGGCCCACATAAAAGCTGTAGCATGTGTCCACAGCCCCAGCTTTGCAGGAGAGATGGGTGGATTCTTAGAGCTCACTGGCCAGTTAGCCAGCCTAGCCAACTGGTAAGCTCTAGTTCACTGAGAGACCCTGACTCAAAAGGCACAGGACAATAGAGCAAACACCCGATATTGACCTCTGGCCTCAGACATGCACACACACTCTCATACATACATTCACAGACATAAGAACATGTCTGCACAAAGCTACACACAAAAGAAAAAGAAGTCTCTGTTGAGTTTTCACATTTTGGAAAGCGAAGCCCACCTTCTATAAGATGATTCCAAACAGTAGACCTTTTTATAATTATATGTTTTTCCAACAAATCCATAAACGTGGTCAGGACTAGAGTAGATTGTCTGTGCATACAATTTCAAGAGCATATTTGCTCCCTAAGCTTTCAATGGCAATATCAGTGGTACTTCCCACAGAAATCAGGAAAGAAGGTGTGTTTTTGCTACAAGTCTCCATCCAGGCTATGTTTATTGAGATTTTTAAAACTAAGTGGGGTTTTCCCAGTTCAAGAAGGCAACCAAGGACTATACAGGCATGGGGGGGGGCATTGCAAGTCTTCCTGCTAACACTGGGAGTTGGGGCAGGTGAGTCAGTGGGCTTCACCTCAAAGCCAGTCTCAGCTCAGAAGCTGCCACACAGGCTACCACCCGATGGACACAAGCCAGGCCTATTGCCACACGGGGCCAAGGTACTCTGCTATTTTATAAACTATAGATAAAACCTGATTAAAGACTTTAATTGCAGTTTTCCCTCAGTAGAGTCAGATTCTATATTCTTGGATTTAACCCATGGCAGGTTAAAAAAAATAGCCAAAATATCACACCTGCTCTAATCAGTGCTAACATTTTCCTATGCTCCTTAGACAACAATGTAACTATTTACACACCATTTGCACTGTGTTGGGATTTAAACAACCTGAGTGTGAATCAAAGTGGGATGCTGTGCATAGATTACATGCGTACCACACCCTTTTATTTGAGAGACTGGCACATACTTGGGTGTTGGTACCCTGTGGTCTTGGAAGCACACTAACATCTTATATTCAATGTGATGCTTGCTCTAAGTTCATTGAATACAGGGGTTCTGGGTAAAGATGCAGATGTAATCCCAGGTGACTGAAGAGAAGAGAGACCATGAGAGAAGCACTACTGTTCCTCCCAGGAGCATCCATTGAAAACTAGAATGGCATTGACATAGCTAGATTGATTTACATATTGAAAATGGTCAAGGTTGGACCTAAATTTTACTTTGAAAACTAAACAAAGCAAACGGCTCTTCAGATGAAAACATCTTCAGAAGTAGTTTACAATTTAAACACAGACTAGACTGTGTGCTGTTTTTGTTTTTCCAACTAGACACAAGCTAGAATTATCTAGAAAGAGGGAACCTCAACAGAGAAAATGCCTCCATCAGATTGGCAAGTCTGTGGTGGCATTTTCTTGATTAGCGACTGATGTGCAAAAGTCCAGTCCACTGTAGATGGTGACTTCCAGGACACAGCTTTAGCTGCATACAACAGGGTGTTTGTTTGTTTGTTTTGAGACAGGGTTTCTCTGTGTAGCCATGGCTCTCTTGGAAGTCATTCTGTAGACCATGCTGGCCTCAAACTCAGAGATCCACCTGTCTTTGCCTCCTGGGTGCAGGAATTAAAGGTGTGTGCCACCACCACCCAGCAAGAGGGTCTTCTCTAGTCTCTTTCCATCTGTCTCTGGGTAGTCACCTCTTCATGCTGATATCAAACACATTACACTTTTTTTTTATCATCAACCAATAGCACAATTACAGGTTCACTGTTTTATGCAATTGAATTGTAAGTCATGTATGGGAGGAGTGAACAGATATGGGATTCCACTGCCTTTATAGTCGCCATTTAATTAATCTTGGCTTGTGTTGTGTGTGGGTGTGTATGCTCATTTCATCTTTAAATCAGAGAACTACCTTAAGTGGAGAATTGTAGGTCTGCTAGTTCTTGTTCACTGTGGAAATCACTGACTTCTCAGAATAAAAGAGTCTGGGTTAGCAGAGCTTTGTTCCTCCTTCTGTGCTGTCACCAGGTCACCGCACTGTCATCTGGCTACAGGATGTCAATCTTACTGGAGTGCCTTGTAGCTCTTGTTGTTTCTGAGACTTATCTTTCTTCAGTATTTTAATTATGCGGTGTCCTGTGTGGATCTGTGCCTCTCCTGTGCTTTTTGTATAGGTAGATAAATGCTTCTTTAAAGAACAAAAACAAGCATCGGGGAGTTTTAACCATTTTTTGATGTCCCACCACCTGCTTTCTGTGTCTACACTGTTGCTAAGTGTGTGCTTGTGTGGCTAATGGTGCCCTGCACATCTCTGAGATTTCATTCATCCTTTCCACCAACCCTCCCTCCATCCCTCTCTTCCTCTCTGTTTCAGTGCTTGAGATTAAAGCAGAACCTCTCAGGGTAGCACTCTGCACTGAGCTACACCCTCACTCATGTGTGTGTCCCTCTTAAATTTATCTTCTCATTCATTTGTTCTTTTTTCTTCTGTTTTTTCTAAATATATTTATTTTTGCAATGTACTTGCTATTAGTAAATTCTGTTCTTCCATATTTTTATACATGTACACTATATTTTCTGGCCCCTCTCTCCCCTACCTCTGCCCATTTTCCTCTCACCCCTACTAGCCCCCCATCTCTGTTCCCTACTAACTAATTCTAGTTTTGTTTAGTGTCCCTCTAGTTTAACTAGGGCCATCAGTGTGATCCTGAGTTTAGAGCTAACAATCAGATCAGGGGAGGACCCTGTGAGTCCTTCCCTCTCCATACTGACTGTTAGGAAAGCCTGACTTTCGTGACCCCCAGGCCAGTCTGCACAGCTGCTGTGAGTTTGTGCTTCCTAAATGCATATGGTGCTTAAAAGATGGTATTTCTTAGCCTCACTCCCCACCCTGACCCTCCTACATTCTTCCTGCCTCTTCTTTCACAACAATCCTGAAGCTTAAGGGGTAATATAAATGTCTAGTCTAGGGCCGAGCCCTCAACCATTTTTTATTCTCAGCATCTTGTACAGCCAGGGGTATTTGCCTTATACCTGTTCATTGTAAGGAGAAGCTTCTCTGTTTAAAGCTGAAATTAGCCTTTGTTTGTGGATATAAGCATAGATATTTGGTTTGATGGTATAGCAGTTCCAGCTAAGAAGCTGCTTTAGGTTCCTGTGCCCCCAACCCTGGAGACTAATACTTCCTCAGTAATGGCTTTGGGTCAGATTTACAATATTAGGCACAGAAACCCTCTTGTAGAGCCAGCCCCAAACCTAACTATAAAGTGTTTGGTTGCCCCTATGACAGCTGTGTCTCACTTGCACTAACGAGCACATCTTGCCTGGCAGGTTGATGTTATGGTTCTTAACTAACTTTAACCATCAATGCCTTTATCCCACAGAAGCTTGCATATCATCTGGCTCGCAGGGAGGAAGCTTCCAGCCTAGTTCCAGCTTGATTTATCTACATCTTGCATGCAAAGCGTGTGGTGACAGCAGCAGTAGGGTCTTACCAACTAGTTCTGGTGCAACCAGGAGGAATGGCAAGACCCTGTATCATCTGGGGGCTCCGTGGTCTCCCTGACCAGTGACTCCCTGAGTTGGCACTGTGGCTTTCATTTAGTAACCCATTGCTTCTAAGATTGCCATTGTCTAATAATGCAAGGGTGACTGACTTCAAACTTTCTTTAATGTTTAATTGGTGACCTACCAAACAGTAGGTTACTGAGTGGTTTTCTTACACTGCCTTCATTTTGTTTAACGCCAGCCCCGTTCCTTCATCTCTCTATCATTTCAGTTTTATTATATGTTCTGTTCAAGGAATACCCAAATATAGAATTGAGCATCTCTGGTCAGTTTTCCATTTTGGTTACTTACATATCAGTAGCAGAACTTCCACTTGACTGTGTTTATATTTCCTACTGCTTTTCTGTTTGCTGTGACAGGGCTGCCAAACCTTCCCAGGTGGCTTCCTTTGTTAATTCTTTAAACATGTTTGCAGTGGCAACTTTGGTGACCTCAGATACTCAGCCCACACCCTAATGGGGTTGCTCTTGCATGCTTGTTCCTCCTGACCCATAGATAGGAGAGAGAGAGAGAGTCCATCCTGTTGGTTTGGTTTTTGTTACCATAGTTTATAATTTTTGTTGCAAACTAGACGTTTTAAAATAATTACAGAAATTATTAATTTATTATCCTCTGAATTATCGTCCTCCAATCAGTTTCAAAACTGTAGTCTGTTCCTTTGTTTGTGTGTGTACAGGTGTGTTTCTGTGTATGTATGTGGCATATGTGCATAGTGTTTACACATGTGTGTTTCTTTGGGTATGGCTCTCATGTATTCCAGGCTGGCCTCACACATGCTGTGTAGCTGAAGGTGGCCTTAAACTTCTGCTCCCACTTCCACCACCCATCACTGGGTACAGGTATGCACCAGCATGTCTGGTTTTATGTGGATCTGGGGATGGAATTCTGGGCCTCAGACATACAAGGCAAGCACAATACTGACTGAGCTACATCCCTAGACTGTATGTTTGCTTTGTGACATATTTGTTTGGTGGTTCGCTGGTCACAGTGCGGGCAGTCTATTTCCTCCTCCGTGTAGTCTCTGGTGTGCATACCCCTTACGTTGCAGCCTGGGCATCTAATGCCTGTTCCTCAGATAACTGTGCTTTGCCAGGGTCTTTTTGGCTCTTAATCTCATGATTACACCATGTGCCTGGGTCTACCATTTTTTATGGTCACAGCAAGTTCTGGATTGGGAAGGGATGGAGAGATAGGCATAGTCTTGGCCACACCCGCTTGGCACAGCCTCTATCACACTGAATTAGGAGTTGGAGGAATCAGTGGGTCTTGGTTCAAATATTGCAGACTCACCAAGACTTAGAATATTTTCATGAATAAATATTTTCCCATTTGCTGTGCCCCAGACACTCTAAATGCATTTTCCTTAGCTTTTACCAGGTGCAGCTGTTTACTGTATAGAGGCTGTGCAGGGCCTTCTACGGCCATTCCAGTCTGTCCTCTGGTCACATGTACTTCAATTTTTCCTTTTGAAACTCCACTGTTTTACAATGCAAACAATGTCTTCATAATATAGACACACTATGCTCATGGATTCATATCACTTAGTGTACAGGGACTGGGTTGTTCTGAATCCCTTTTACTGGTGAAATATTCTACCCAAGCAGTTGGGTGAACTCAAATTTTGCACAGCCACCTGCTTTTCCGGCTCCTTAGAGTGATGGATCTCAGGGCTTTCACCATCAGTGGAACAAAGCTGTAACCAGTTATTTCTTTCTGAGCCAACACAAGAATAACTTTGTCTCTGAGACCATGTTCATTCTGATATACATGAATAATTTAGTAAATTAGTTAACAGGATCATATGATCTACAACCTTCACAGGTGTGCAGTTTAGTTTGCATCAAATTGATACAAGTTAAGAGTCCCCGGGAAGAGAAAATCTCAATAGAGAGAATTCCTCCAAGAGATTGGCCTGTGGGCAAATCTGTGGGGCATTTTTCTTGATTAATGACTAAGGTGGTAGGGCCCAGCCCACTGTGGGCAGTGTCGTCCTGGGGCAGGCAGTCCTGGGATATATGAGAAAAGCTGAGCTAGACATGGACAACTGTAGGGAGCCGGTTCCTGCATTATCCATTACAATAATGGTGCCTGAAGACACCAAGATGTAAATTACTTCAACAGGCGCTGGGTAATCTCCATTCCTTTGATCTCTGCCTATCCCGTGGCTCATTTAGCCTGAGGAGCTGAAGCCATTCATAGGGTAACACGTCCCAGGCGGCTGGCCAGCCTTTATAAGGGATGGTTTTCTTGGTTCAGTGTCTCCGCTCTGGTCTCCGCTCTGGTAAGCTTATGCATTAAAGCTTGTCTGCAGAAGGATCCGAGTGTCCTGCGTGTATTTCTTGCCGGCCGAGAAAATACAGAGCGCGCGGGACAGACAACAAGCTAGGAAGCCATGCTTCTCCATGACCTCTGCCTCAGTTCCTGCCTCCAGTTTCTTGCCTTGAGTTCCTGCCCTGACATGATGGACTGTAAGCTGTAAGATGACATAGACTCCTTCCTCCCCAAGCTTCTTGTCACAGTGCTTATCACGGCAGTAGAAAGCAAACCGGTACAACAGATTAGTGTGGGCATCTTCAGAGTGTTAATTCACACTTATTGTCTTCATGTTGCCTGTGAATTATGTAGAAAATCATCACTATGTCCTCTATAATACATCCATCTCCCACCCTTTGTTAGAGCAATATTTTATATATTTTAAGGTTTTATTTATTTTGAGGTGCTTTTCTTACTTGTACATCTGTGTGTCACTAATGTGCCTGGTACCCTGGAGGTCAGAACAGTGCATCAGGTTCCCAGGAAGTGGAAGGAGACAGTTGTGGGTGTTGGGACTCAAACTGAGTCCTCTGGAAGAGCAGTCAGTGCTCTAAGGCAGTGAACCATTGCTCCAGCCCCAAAAGTAATTATTTAAAAGAACAGTTATGGAGACCATGTGTTTGGTGCAGTTGTAATAGTGAAGAAAAGTCCACTGGTCTTTTCCAACAAACTAACTGGATTTCTTAAACTGTGATCTAAAACTTGGAAGCATTTGGGCTGCAAACTGTAGATGTTTCCATTTTATTACAAGAGAAACATTTCAAATGCCTCCAGCAGCTTTGTTACCCGGTTACTCTAGACAGCATTTTTTCTTGTTTGAAATCATAAAGCTCACCGGTGTTCCCCTTTCAGGAACTGTGTGAAGATCTGCGGCACATTCACGGAAACATCTTTCCATACTCCGGCTAGCCACAGGAAACTGCTAACAGCAAGAGGCTTTCCCGCGGGGGCCCCCGAATGTGTGTATCGTGAATAAATAAACAACACACTCAGGCACCAATCGCAGCTCACAGCATCTCTTCCCGCTGTGAGAAAATTACAAAAAAGCAGCTTCTTGCAGTTACCGGATGAGCAACCAAGCCTTTCCCACTGTCGCCTCTCACGCCCAAGGGCGTCTCCTGGTGGCCAGTCATCCGACCTCACTGAAGGAACATAAACTGTGCTATATTGATGACCGCTGTGGAGTTCTGGAGAGGCCCGATTGGGGAAAGACTGCAAATCAAGACGCTCCAGCATCTGGGCCCCTTAAGATCCAGATAACCCGAGGGAGGGTTCGTGCAGCTGATGATTGCACCGGACCGAAATGGGACCACCTCTGACTCTGCGTCCTCGCTGCAAGTCCTCAAGTTGGGCCGCCACTGGGACCTAAGTCAAATATTGGAATGCCTGATGTTCCCACACCAGGAGCCTAAGAGCCAGGCAGCGCGACTCAGGGAGCAGAGTCAGTGCACAGCCTGGGAACCCACGAGGGGTGTGGCGGGAATGTGGCTGCTGTAGGGGCCCAAGGGTGTGGGAGTCCCTGGCCAGTGTGGAAGGAGGGCAGAGTTGATGGAGAGAGGCAAGGACTCTTGGAGTAGGGGGAGCCCTGGGAACATCTGCAAGTGCCACAAGCAGTATTGGTGCCTAGGAATCGCGAAGTAGAGCAGCTGTCTCAGGCCGGACACCGGCGCGAGGGTGGGGGTGTGGGGGCGGGGGCGGCGGAGGGTCTTGTGCGGTGCAGGGACTTAGAGGATCCTGGAGGTTAGGGAAGGAAAGATGGGACATGCCACCAACTCGTGACGCAGTCTGGGTTCCCAGGCTGTGAAATGACCCCCATCCCCACCCCTCTCTGGGGCAGCTGCTCCTAGAATCCACGGGGATGTGCGCGCCTACGTCGGGAACCGCCCCGCCTGGAGCAAGGAGGAGCCAGCCAACATCCAGGTTGTTATGGAGCAAGAAAAGAGTCTGCATCTGGAGTGCAGGGGAATCCAGGGCTGTTTGCACCCCAGACCCCAAAGCATAACGGCATAAAAAAGGACCGCCACCATCCACCGCTCAGCCCAAACAGCCCTCTTCTTCAGCCTCCTCACCGAGGGCGAAAGGTAAGGGTCCCAGTCTGGCTTTAGCCTTCCCCAAGACCTCCCACCACTTCCGGCCCGCCCCCATCTCTGTGCTTCACAGCCGGCTCCTCTGCTGAAACCTGGGAGGGCTGGGGACAGTCCTGCCATGAAGTTTAGGTTGGGCTTGTTTTGCCTAAAGACTGCTGTCTGAAATGCACTCTGAGACAAGACTTAACTCCTTGTGAATGCTGCGTCTCGTGAGAGAATGAGGGTGAATCTGTCCTCTGTGAATGGTAACGAAAATAATTTTATGGCTGGGGTCACCAGAACTTGAGGCACTGTATTAAAGGTGTGACTGGCTGAGAGACATGTGTAAGAACAAGTGTTACTTGTTACTCCACAAGTGTAAGAACACTGGTTAACTTTGAAAATCACACAGTTCACAGAAGGTATTTTGAATTCCTTGAACCCTGCATTTACACAGGAACCAACAGGTAACTGTGGGAATTCAGAGTCTGCACTAGGGGCAAAGGTCCAGGAGGTTTGCTTTGGGGTCTTGAAAGAAACTGGAGTCCCCAGAGTGCTGGTGGCTACTGTCATCTCAGGCTCAATATCCTCTCTCAGACATGCTCAGCTAACTCCAAAGTTTGCTGTTTATGTAATTGCATGCTCCAATAAGAAGATGCTGCTTTTAAAATCCTATTGGATAAACATCCCTATGGTTACAAACATTAGTGTGCTCTCATTTTATCAGAAAAGAAACCACTCCTCAAGTGATATTGCAAGGTAGATTCCATAGTTAGGACTGTGCAAGCAGGCTCAGTGTCCTCAAGTGATATTGCAAGGTAGATTCCATAGTTAGGACTGTGCAAGCAGGCTCAGTGTCTTGTCTTTATGTTCCTAAAGGAGATAAACCAGTGTGTTTCTGGCAGACCGTGTGGATGATTCTTCCTGAGCATGTTGTAATGAAACTGTCAACAATACTGCACACTGTTACCCCAAAGAAAGATACTCATGCTGAAACCATGAGATGGGAGAGTTTACCAAAATGCTAGGCCAGGCGTGGGAACTTCCTTTTTTTTTTTTTTTTTTTTTTTTTTTTTTTTTACAACAGTGCACCTTTGAATCTGTGCTTCTCAACCTATGGGTTGAGATTCCTTCGGGAGATGAATGACCCTTTACAGGGATCACCTAAGACCATCAGAAAGCACATATTTACATTATGATTCATAACAGTAACAAAACTACAGTTATGAAGTAGTAACGAAAATAATTTTATGGCTGGGGTCACCAGAACATGAGGCACTGTATTAACGGTGTGACTGGCTGAGAGACATGTGTAAGAACAAGTGTTACTTGTTACTCCACAAGTGTAAGAACACTGGTTAACTTTGAAAATCACACAGTTCACAGAAGGTATTTTGAATTCCTTGAACCCTGCATTCCTTTTACTTTTTAAAAAATTATTTTAATTTCATTTTGCATTCCAATCACAGTTGTCCCTCCCACCCCCTCCTGTCCCTCGCTGCCCCCCCCCAGCTTACCTACCCTGCCTTCTATCTACTCCTCCCAAAGGGTAAAGGCTCCCATGGGAAGTCAACAAAGCCTGGCTCATTAAGTTGAGGCAAGACCAAGCCCCTCCCCCTGCATTAAAGCTGAGCACTGCATCCCACCATGTGGAATGGGCTCCCACTAGCTGGCTCATGCACCAGAAATAGATCCTGGTCGTACTGTCAGGGGCCCCTCAAACAGATCAATCTACCCAACTGTCTCCCACCTGCAGAGGGCCTAGCTTGGTCCCATGGAGTCTCCATAGTGGTTGGTCTAGTGTTCATGAGTTCCCACGAGCTTGGTTCAGTTGTCTCTGTAAGTTCCCCCTTCATGATCTTGACCTCCCTTGCTCATATATTTCCTCCTCCCTCTGTTTGACTGGATTTCCAGAGCTCGGCCTGGTCCTTGGTTGTGGATCTCTGCATCTGGTTCCATCAATTAGTGCATGAAGGCTGTATGATGACAGTTGGGGTATTCATCGATCTGATTACAAGGGAAGGCTAGTTCAGCACCCTCTCCCACTATTGCTAGGAGTCTTAGCTGGGCTCATCCTTGTGGATTACAAACATCACTCTTTACAATAGCTACAAATATAAAATATCTTGGGGTACTCTAACCAAACAAGTGAAAGACCTGTATGACAAAAACTAAGTCTCTAAAGAAAGAAATCGAAGATAACAGAAAGTGGAAAGATCTTCCATGCTCTTGGATAAGTAGGATCAACATAATAAACATGGCAAACTTACCAAAAGCAATCTACAGATTCAATGCAATCCCTATCAAAATCCTAACACAATTCTTCACAGACCTTGAAAGAACTCAACTTCATATGGAAAAAATGAAAAACCCAGGATAGCCAAAACAATCCTGTACAATAAAGGATCATCTGGGGGTATCACCATCCCTGACTTCAAACTCCTTTTTCTTTTAATGATTGTGTTGCAGAATTAGACACCAGACTCCATGGGTAGCAGATGCTATGCACAAATTCTAACTAACCCATGTGGCACTTACGTACACATGCAAAGAGGGTTCCAACTCACCATTGTCATCTCTGAGATTAACTCTAACCTCAGCAAAAAGACAATCACAGTGATCCACTGAGCAAAACTCCACAGGCGGCCCTAGGAGAAATAAGCAAACTCTCATGTTTGCTTCCATAAAACCATCAAAATACCACTCAGAGAACAAAGTGATAGTAGTATATTCATTCTTTTTTAAAGAAACATCTAGATAATTGTGATTAGAAGCATATTTAAAACTACCCATTTCACACAATCATGCAGACTATACGTAGAAACACATTTGAATTAGCAGTGTTTTGTTATCTTGGGAATTTCTCTAATTTACCAGAGCATCTTTTAGGTATCAACCATGTCAGGCTGTCCCACTGGGGTTGCTGGCCTGTACTGTAGGTAAGAGAAATGGATATTGTTTCAATGAAATGAAAGGGCTAAACATAATTCTGTTCTTTTTCTGGAATTATATTAGTAGAAAGTGACCTGTGTAGACCTGGTAATGTTGTCATAGAGATCTTGACAGTCTTTGATCTGAAGATGGGGGCAAAAGCTGTATCTTAAGATGCCCATTTCCCTGTGGCTGAATTGATGGGATGTATAAAGCATGTTTTCTCTTCCAGTAGCCCCAGTTTGATGTATTTCCAAATGCCACTTTCCTGGAGCTGACACCTAAATTAAGAAATGAAATTATTGCATTCCAACTTGTGTTTGATCATGTCTTTTTGTTGTATGCCAAGGAAATATCCCACTGAAGTAGGAGACAGGAAGAAAACTGGAATATAAATCCAACGCTTCTTAACTGCTAAGGCCACAGGCCCCTTGGCACTCATAGACCTGCTGTCTGCCCCCACTTAAAATAAAAAGCCCGGACCTAACACTTCATTTGGAAGCCACCATACCTGGCTGACTGTTTTTTCTAAGATTAATAATTCATTCACAATAATAATAATCAGTGGCCTGAGGAAAGAGAAGACAGGAAATATGAAAAGTGTACAGAAGCCATGCCTGTCCTCATGCTGGGGTTTAAACTGGGGGTCTCCATCCTGAACCACCCCTCTGGGGACTGAAACCAAATTAAACATTAATGTTACTGAAACCAGCTGAAAGCCCTGCAGAGCACTCCCATCCTCCTGCTGGGCCAGGCTCTCCTGACCAGTCAAGTTACACTTCAGTTCCTGTGAGACTCCTGACTCAGTTTCTCTTAAAATATTTACTATTATTCGTATGTGACATGCATGTAGAGAAGGGGAGTGCGTGTGCCCTGCGGCATGTGTGGTGGTTAGAGGACAACTTTCACAGGTCAGTTCTCTAGTTCACCTTTGTCAGTAGCCAGGCTTATACAGCAAGCACTTTACCTACAGATGATCTCACTGGCCCCTTGACCCTTTCTTTATAAACCTCCCTGAGTCCAAATGATCCAGTGTAAGTGCCCAATCAATTAATTCCCAGACAACTTCTTATCTGTGTGTGTGTGTGTGTGTGTGTGTGTGTGTGTGAGTGTGTGTGTGTGTGAGTGTGTGTGTGTGTGTGTGTAATGGTGTGTGTGTGTGTGTGTGTGTGTGTGTGTGTGTGTGTGTGTGTGAGTGTGTGTGTGTGAAGCTTCATGCCTTTCCCTCCCTGTGCCCCCACTCCCAGAAAGGAAAGATGCTGTGAGGATCACATTGCTCCAGCTTCTCTGTGAAGCCAGGTACTGTGGCTATATCATTTCATCCACCTGCATCTGCACCCTTAGCTATGGACCCCAGCATCATACACAGGTGGTGGTGCCAGAGCCTGTTGTAAGTTTCAGAGCTGGTACCACACCATCCATCCTGTTAGGTACAGCATCCTAGACAACTGTCACTCTTCCTTTGAGAGCAGACTGTCTCAAATGAGTGCTACTAACCCATCTGAATCAAGAGAAAGGAAGGCCTCACTTTCAAGTGGAAGGGGTGGTCCCCTCAGTGGACAAAGTGCTTGCAGCCAATCTGCTGGCTAGTGTTTGATCCTGAGGATACACATAGAAGGAAAGAACTTAATCCTGCAAGTTGTCCTCTGACCTCCACACACCTGCCATGACAGGAGTGCACTCGTAAACACACACATGCACACTCACTAAATAAAAAATAAATAAGATGTCAAGAAATGTTAGCAGGTCAAGCATAATGAAAGGAAATCAGTAATCTAAGATCCTTGTAAGCAAAGCTGGCACAAGTCTGTAACCCTAGCCCTGGGGAGTGGAGAAAGGATGATTCATAGCTCACCGACCAGCTAGTCCTTCCAAATCAATGAGCTAGCGAGAGACCCTGCCTCAAAAATCAGGTTGAGAGTGATTGAGAAAAACATCTGAGCTTGACTCTGGTTTCCATACACACATGGACCCATGTGCACACACACTCATACACAGGTGCACAGACATGTCACATACAAATGCATATTACATACACACACCCCAAATTTTAATACACCATATGTAATCTATAAAAATTAAAATTAACACAAAGAAGTAGATGCTATTCTTTTTTGGAAAAATAATATTTTCATGGAATCATCTGTGTGAATGTCTTATGCACTGTGCTACATTACATCATTCTTTAATTTTATCATCAAAAATTGCATAATAACTCAAAAAGTAGGAAGTTACAAGTATGCACAATCTGTATTTCAAATGTGTCAATTGTATTGTTCTAATAGTAAATATAGTAGTTTGTGTAGATGTTATTTTATAATTTTATTACCTCTTCACTAGTTAAGCGAAGTGGGCGAAGAGGTTCTTTAGGAAGAATAAACAGAATTTATGTACATGAGCTAGAAGTAAGATGGAAACGTGAGAACAGTTTGCAAATGGTGCTTCTCGTGATTGGTGAGAGATTTTGCAATTTCACTAAATAGTCTTAGTCTCATACTAAGATGGGCTGCACACTTTCCCCTGATGCCTAAATGTAAAATTCTTAACTGATTATTTGGAGAGTAATGTTATAATTTTTTTACCCATCAAACAGCCTATATTTTTCAAACTCTGGATTCTGGTTATTTGTAGTTGTTTTTCCTCTTTAAGTAGAATAAGCAGCCCAAACTAAGGAGAACCTTCTGCATGTATACTTGTTAAGACTGTTTCCATGGAGAAACATGCATTACAGTAGTTAATTACTTTTTCAGGTTTTTGTTTGTTTGGTTGTTTGGTTTTGGTATCTCTGTGTAGCTTTGGATCCTGTCCCGAAACTCGCTTTGTAAACCAGGCTGGCCTCAAACTCACAGAGATCCATCTACCTCTGCCTCCCAAGTGCTAGGATTAAAGGCATACACTATCACTGCCCAGCTACTTTTTCATTTTTTTTTTCTTTCTCGTTTTGAGACAGGGTCTCATCGTGAAGTCCAGGTTGGTTCTCAAACTCACAGCAGTTTTCCTGCCTCTGCCTCCCAAGTGCTGGGATTACAGTCATGTACTATCTAAATACTTTTTTTTAGATGTAGAAAGTGAATCCGAGGTGCAGGGGCAGGCCTGTTGCTCCCTGGATAGAGGTAGGAAGAAAAGAAGTGTTCACCGTTTGCATCATGAAGAGGTATATTCAGTGTCTGGTCAGAATCTGAGTTTGATAGACGAGGGGTTTCACCGACCTTGAGTTAAGGAAGTAACATTAAACCCTAAATGCTGAGCACAGTAAAAATTTTCCTTACAGGGCTGGGGAGATGGTTCAGTGGTTAAGAGCACTGGCTGTTCTTCCAGAGGTCCTGAGTTCAATCTCCCGAAACCACATGGTGGCTCACAACCATCTATAAGGAGGTCTGGTGTCCTCTTCTGGCCTGCAGGCAGAACACTATATATATAATAAATAAATCTTAAAATTTTTTCCTTGCTATAACAATTTGACACAATCTCTGCCCTGTTTCCAAGATACAGCTCACATTTGTTAGTCCCAGCCTCTATTAAACAAACAGGAAACTCCAAAAAAGGGAGGTTAGACTTTTCACTATCATTATATGTACTGTATAGTCATGTTCTTAAGACTTCTGGCCTTAACATCAAGTTGCCTGCTCCCATCTCCACCCAATAATTCAGCCCAATCTATACCCTGTCTATCCACAATGGAGTGTGCCAGCACTTATTCGAAATCATCCCTACTCTGGGTGGTTAATGCTGCTGTTCTTTCCATTGTGATTCACTTGGACCCAGTGGTTAGGGTCCCAATATTCTGTCAAAGGTATGTGTTAAATGACCTAACTTTCCCCATACAGGATCTGTCACCAAAAATTCTGCCATCTCCCCACAGCATCAAGATAAGGACCAAGCTTGTAACTCGTGGGTCCCAGGGGACACTCAAGATGCGAACTATACATGCATGAGGTCCAGGAAGCAAAAGACTTGTGGCATTATATTGAGACTAAAAAATTTTGGATTTTGATGCATTACAGATTTCAGATGGTTGGATTATGGATTCTCAACCTTCATCAACCCAACGATGGAAAGCTTAAGTCAGTCTGTTTGGGACCCTTTTGATGAATATTTGTTTTAAAATAATAATGAACATATTTTAGTATAATATTGAAACATTTCAGCAACAACACTTTAAGCCAAGTTTTGAAAAGTGAAAGGGCATGAAGAAAGGAATATGGAGCCATTGTCCACAAACTAGTTATTGAGCATGTAGCAAGTGCCTAAATCTTCTGGGAAGAAGTGTAGGGGAAACTGTAGCCACGCCTACTTAGGGTGACATAGAGTGACTGCATTTTCTCTTTCGGTTTCACTTTGGTACTTGCTGGACAGACTGCTGCCACGCCGGCTGGCTAGGTCGCTCTGTAAGTAAGGCTTTTCCCTATTAAATGCCCTTATATTTCTACCTGACTCTGTATTGGTAATTTCTCACTATAAAGAAGATCAAGATGGAGAACAGAACCAGATTAATATTGTTGACATATGTTGAATTCTTAAAGCAAAAAAAAACTTTTCTTGTCAATAGCATATGCTTCAATAATGGTAGGTTTTTACTTTTAATTAAAACATAACCAGAAAAATTATATTCCTCCTGGTGTATAGTTTGGATCTCAATAGCTGACTGTGTTCTGGAAGTTTGTTGGAGAGTCTGAAAATATCTCCTCAGAAACCATCCACAGTCTCTTATGTTCTAAGAGACTCTTATGTTTGAAACAGTTTGACCCTAACTTAGCTGAGTAACCACACTATGCTCTGGTTTTCCACAGAATTCAGATATCGTCCACAGTACCTAACATCTCTGTCCTTAGTGCCAAGAATAAGTCACAGCATGTCATGCTCATATTTGGCCCAGAGACTAAGGACTCTTTCCTAAGAAACACAACTAAGATGAGACCAATAAAAGCAAGATTGGATAGTCTTGGGAAGAGGAGACAGCCACCCAGGTCTAGGGCATGGCCACCTAGAATTTGCCCCCACCAAAAAGAGAAATATTACCTGTATTATTTGAAACCACCAGTTGCAATGTGCTTGTACAGCGCATCTTGGATGTGCTGTTTTAAAAAAAATAATAATTTCTTTAAAATATGCCACAAAGGTGTCACCTTGGGAACTTAGAAAAAAAGACTACATTCTACTGGTTGAAATCAAAGTCAAAATTGACAAAGCCTTCAGTCACACTCCTGGGCATAAAGAGGTATTGAAGATAATGGTATTGTCCCCAAGAGAGCAGTCTGTTGTCTGTCACTGAAGCCAGAGGAATTGGTGTCCTAAAGATCCATGTACTGGATGAATGGTCATCTTCATTTTCACTCTGAATTCCAAGCTGTGCTTGAACTTTTCCCGAGGAAGTCATTGTTTCTGTACATTGAAGCCAAAGCCTGTGTTCCCCAAATGCATGTGTTGAAACCTTACTCTGTTCATCCTGTGGTAGAGTTGGGATGTTGGACCTTTAGTTGGTGCTTAGATCATGAGGACAGACCCTTCTTGAGCAAGAGTACCCTGATTAAAGTGACCAGATGAAGTCACTTTGACCTTTTGCTCTGTTTCAAGAAGCAATGAGACCCAACCTTTCTACCCAGAATCTGTCCATGTTGACATCTTGTTTTAGTTACCAGGATCATGAGAAAGAAACTTTGGTTGCACGCCTGCAAGGGGCTGGCTACAGGTGTGCCTGACCACACCTGCGAGGGCGTGGTCAGGGTTTAAGAGTGAGGGGCGATCATGTGGGCTTTCCTTCTTCCATTTCATCTTCAGCTTGCTGTACTTACTGCTGATCTGCCGGATGGCTAAGTCTTTCTGTAAGTAAGGATTTTCCCTAATAAATCCCCTTGTACTTAAAAGAAAGAAAGAAAGAAAGAAAGAAAGAAAGAAAGAAGAAAGAAAGAAAGAAAGAAAGAAACTTTGGTTGTGGATAGAACACCCAGCCTCAGGCATATGAGTATATGAAAAAACAAAACAAAAAACAATCCCTCCAGGAAGAAGGATCCAGAAAAGAGCAGGCAGAATGGCTGTAAATAGCTTATGCAAATACTCAGTGGCCATATAGGTATCCCTGTGATGTAACATGGGATGGCAGACTTCCAGCAAGGACCGGTAATGTGAAATTATTTACACACTGACTTCCAGAAACCATTCAAATGCTGTAGGAAAACAAATTTAAAATGGACACATACTGTCCAAGGACACAGTATATATCCAAGGAGAGCTGAAGCTCCTGCTACAGGTTCTGAAGGCTGCATCCGATGCCCTTCACAGGGAAAGGGCACGTCCTGCACAGTGTGGAGTCTGAATGGCCATTTGTGACATAGAACTGAGCATGAAATTCAAGAGCTGACAGCAGCATGCCCAGGAGGCGGCAAATGAGGAGCCACACTGAGAGCCCATCTGTCCACAGGGCACTCTGGCTGCAGCAGGGAAACACCTGAGCAGTGAAAGTTGGCAAGTGCAAAAAGGCAGGTCATGGAGAAAATCCCAGTCAGACCATAACATATTCTTCCCTGGCATAAAACTAAAAATAGATGATGGCAGGGAGCCACTCTCCAGGTAAGGGAGTCCTAGGAGAGATAGACAATTTTCCCTGACAGAGGTAGTCCCTTTGCTTTGTCACCTCAGGTGGTCTCTGGGATAAAGTCTGCTCTGTCCTCTGGACAGCAATGTTTCACAGAGGTGCCTGATGACCCTGGCTGACCCTAAGAACAATTAGAAGACGTTAAAGAACAAGGATTGATTAATGAGAAACAACAGACTGTCTGGTGGAGTTGCAGGCAGCGGTTGTGACGCATCTCTGAGGGTGATCCCAGCATCCCTCATGACTCAGCTTGCAGCTCCTCTGCTCCTCTCCAACTGCTCCCCCTCTCTCTGTGCTACAATCTGCTTGTGGGTGAGCGTTCTTGTCTCTGCACTGTCACCTCCCGCCCGAATCACTCCTTGTTTGTCCAATTCTTTTCTCAACACTATATTTTAGAGCAGTTTGGGGTTCACAGCAAAACTGACCAGGAGACACAGAAACATCCTATCACCCCTTCTTTAGACTGCAGAGCCTTCCCCATTGCCCACATTGTCACTAAAGCACCACAGGCATCTCAGTCCATGAACCTGGGTTGGCACATCACCCGCAGCCCACAGTGCACACTGGAGTTCCTCCCTTCAGCTGTGCAGGCTGTGGGTTTTGAAAAACTCAAAGTAACGTATATAATATATATCACAATTTTTACAGCCCTAGCAGACTTCTGGGCTCCCTGTGCCCTCCTCTCTGCCCCCCACCATGAAGTTTTGCTTGATCAGAATGCTAGACCGGAATTCACACCGCAAGCCTCTTCAGATCGGCCCTTTTCATTTAGCAATTTGCACTGAAGTCCTCCATTTCTGCCTCTCCTCTGATGGATAATCTTCAGTGTCAACCTGACAGGATCTAAAATGTACTAAGTTCTTAGTGAGTCTCCTTGTTGGGTGTGACTGAAAGGATGTTTCCAGACAGTGTTAACTGAGGGAAGAAGACCTGCCCTGAAGATGAGAGCTGGCATCCCGTGGACTGGGGCCAGATGGGATAAATAAGGAAATTGAGAAATCCAGCTGAGCGCTGGAATCCCCATTTTCTCCATTTCCTGATCTGTCCAGAAGTGAGCAAGCTCCTGCTGCCTCAAGCTCTTCCCGTCCGCCAGCATGCCTTCCTGGATAGAACAGACTGTATACCCTCAAACTGAGCTACAAGAAATTTTACTCCTTTGGGTGCTTTCTCTCAGATTTTTTGTCAGCCATAAGAAAGTAAGTCCTATAGTTTCATAACTCCTGCCTTTTCAGTGCTGAGTCATATCCCATTGTCTGTATATACCACAGTGTGAATGAATACTTGCCCATAGAAGGAATAGCGATTGCTTCCAAGTTTTGTTGGTTATGAATAAAACTACCTTGAATAAATATTCATGTGCAAGTTTTGATGTAGATGAAGTTTTCAGCTCTTCAAGGTACATGCTAAGGAGCACAGTGGCTGGATTGTATTGTGGAAGACAATGTTTAATCTTATGGGAATCTGGTCAACCGTCCTCCAAGGTGGCTGTGCTATTAGCCCTTTCCACTTCATGAATGAATGCTCTTCCGCTGTACATCCTGGCTGGTGTTTGGTGCTGTCCATGTTCCGACTCTGTTCTTCCTAATGTCTTGCTGACATTGTTGCTTCCTAACATTGCTTCTCTGATTTGCATTAAGATGTGATGCAGTGTATCCTTCCATGTGCTCATTCATTTTCTGTATATCTTATGTATAGATGTCTTTTACAATCTGTCCCAATTTCCACTGTGTCTGTTTTTTATTGTTGAGTATTTAGAGTTGCATGTGGCTTTGTGCACATTCCTATAAAAATATGCAGATATTTTTTGCAAATGCCTCACTATTTTTCATCCTTTCAGCCACTTTTGTGGAGACAAAAATGTAAATTTTAATGATGTCCTGCTTATGTGCCTTTGATGTTATGTCTAAAAATTCACCATCAAACCCAAGGTTGTCTAGATTTTCTCCTATGTTATCTCCTATGAATTTTATAGCTTTGCACCATACAACTATGTTTATCATCTATTTTGAGTTAACTTTGTGAAGAATATAAAGTCTGTGACCAAATTCTTTTTTTCCCCATGCAGATGTTCAGTTGTCCCAGTGCCATTTGCTGACAATCAGACTTAGTTACATTGTGTTGCCTTTGCTCCTGTGTAAAAGTTCTGCATACTGGGTTTATGAGAGTCTATTTCTGGTCTTACTAGTCCCCTCTCTCTCTCAGTCGATTTGGAGATTTCTATGGAGATGTACTCAAGGTCAAAGGTCCTTCCTTTAGTCGTGCTCTGTCTATAGATAAGTGTATCACATCATTCTTCATGCCTGTTACAGCTCTTTTGCCCCCAGTATTAGTTTTGTTATTGTTATTTGAGTTCTCATCTCTGCTCACATTGCCTGTCTGTCTTGCATGCTGCCTTTCTTTTGTTTCTCATATCCCATAGCATGCCATATTAGTCAGGGTTCTCCAGACAGAGCTCTCCTCTCTCTCTCTCTCTCTCTCTCTCTCTCTCTCTCTCTCTCTCTCTCTCTCTCTCTCTCACACACACACACACACACACACACACACACACACACACACACCCTTTGCCTCTGCGTGCTGTGATCAACTCTTGAGTTTGGATTCAACTCTTACCAGGTACCTCAGTGTCTCCAGCAGACCTGGAGAGCTACTTACCTGAGTTCAGAGTCTTCTTACTCACCTCTATTGGCTCCCAGTTCTGCCTCCCAGTCCTCTTAGAAGATCCTTGAAGTCTGCAGTGGCCTTTTTAACACTGTAGCCATTCTGTAGTGTGTGTGTGTGTGTGTGTGTGTGTGTGTGTGTGTGTGTGTGTGTGTGTGTAGGCGGTGTTTTTACTGTGTGGCAATAAGATGTGGTTCAAGAATTAACATGAGGAGCCAGGTGGTGGTGGCTCACACCTTTAGTCCCAGCACTCAGGTGGGGAGGGGCAGAGGCAGGTGGATCTCTGTGAGTTAGAGACCAGCCTGGTCTACAAGAGCTAGTTCCAGAACAGCCTCCAAAGCCACAGAGAAACCCTGTCTCAAAAAAAAAAACCCAAAAAATTAATAGGTAAGACATGAAAAAAGAAACTGTCTCAGATAGCTCTCAAAGAAGTGGAGATTATTCAGCAAATTGAAGACAATGACACTGCCTTATCTAATTTTTTATTAGTTGATAAATTCTGATATAGTGGAAGGACACAGACATGTTTGCATATTTCTGATGTAGCATACTCTTGACATAGGTCCATTTTCATTGATTAATTTGTGCCTTGATTTCTTTTAGGATGTGGTGAGTGTTTGAACCTAAGTCCTCCCTGTGACATCACTACCAAAACTTCTGATTTCACTAGGGTTATCCAGCCTGAGGAACCTTGAAAGAGAGGGACCAGGACAGGGGCTATAGGCCTCTAGGCACTGCATCGTAGTGTAAGATTGGGGAAAATGAGATAACACCAGGCTAGACCACGAACTATAATGGCCATGCATGGAAGACATGTATGTACTGAATAGGTATGGAAGCCCAGAAGGCTTTCTAGTCCTTTCTACTCATGTCTCGTTAGCCATGGAACCTTGAACACATTACTTGGCTTTAGAATAGAGTTACTTTAAGGTCTCCTCTCTTTTTAAAATGCTATAATTCCATAGAAAACATATCTTATGTGAGTTTCAGACTTAAGCTAGACCTACGTTAGAAATACAAAAATCTTGTTACAATAATTTCAATTAACCTATAAAATCAGACATATCTTTGAGTCATTCTCACCTGGAATATGGATGTAGACATTGATAACATGAAATTGCATAAGTGTGAGTGGAAAACATACATAATGCTTAACTGACATAAAAAAAAAACCCATCCCCAATGACAAGTGCATCGTTACAAATCCCATTGACCTATTGATGAAAAGGGCAGTGTTAAAATCTTCCAGTGTGTCACCTTTCAATCAGAAGACACAGTTAGGACTTTCAAACTTGTATTTTTCCATCAGTGTATGCCTGGAAGGTGAAGGTGGCACCCTTGGCACACAGGTGAAGTTTTTTTTTTTTTTTATTAAGAATTGATTGCTCTGCTCTGGTTTGCAGTTTGAATTGTGTGCTGAGGATCCTTGAAGGAGTTGTGAGTGCCCTGTAAATATAAGATTAGTTGAAACTGCCCTGGTTTAATTTAAGGCCTGCAGCTGTTCCTGTAGAGAAGCATCAAGTTTCAAACAGTTACAAAGACACGGTGTAAATAAACAGAAAGGGGAGCGGCTCCCAAGGAGAAAGTAAAAGTGAACCATGTGCATCCTTGTGGCACTGTCCCTTCTATGCAAGGTTTGCGGCTAAGACATGCATGTCAAAGTATGTAATTTAGTCTGTTTTAGTTTATGCTGCCAGGCAGCATACAAATAGCTCAAAATAAAAGATTAAGATTATTCAAAAGCTTGATATGTTTATGCCAGATAAAAACAGGCACCCACAGCTAAGCACTGAACCTTACTCCTAGAATCCAGTTGTGGAGAGGGAGGAAGGATGAGCAAAGGAGCCAAGACGGTGCTGCAGAAACCCACAGAAACAGTTGACCTGACCTACTAAGAGCATGGAGACCCTTGTCATAAAGCTGGGGAAACAACATCGGACCGCACCAAGCCCTCTGAATGTGGGTGCCAGCTAGGAGGCCAAGACAATCTATGGGACCTCTAACAGTGGAGCCAGTCTTTAACCCTAGAGCACAAATGGACTTTGGGAGCCCATTCCCTATGGAGGGATACTATTGCAGCCCAGATACAGCAAGGAGGGCCTGGGCCCTCCCCCAAATGATATGGACTTTGAAGGTCCCCTGTGGAGGGCCTCACTATCCCTGGGGAGGAGTTGGGGGATGGGTTGGTGGGGGGGTGGGGAACAGGGAAGGATGGAAGGGCGAGGGAATGGGAGGATAGATATGTAAATATGAGTAGTAACTAAAGAATAAAAAAGATAAATTAAATAATTAAATAATCAAATTACTTATAAATAAAGATAATTTAGCATCAGATGGTTACATTCACATAATTTGTTAAATGGATATATTATCTTCCTTGAAAAGAGCTATCATCACTTTAATAAGTAGTTTATTTACCTTCGGTTTCTTATGGTAACCACGATGTAAATTTCTTCTCAAATAATAAAGTTTTTCACTTACAATGGGACTTAAGGAAAGTGTTTTTCAAACACAGACTGTTATTGGATAGTTTCCCGTCTCTGGGTAAGAAAAGGGAAGCCATAAGTCAGGGAAGTCCATGTTCTGAGCACTGCTAGCTACTCCGAAGCCACTGAGGTGAGGGTTGACTTGGAGCCCACCAAAGAAGCCCATATACTCTTTCTCCTTCAAGACAAAGATTCTTTTCAGAAAGTGGGGCAGAGTTGACATGTCAGGGTGCTCGCTTTGCAGGAATGTTTGCGATTATGTGTGGCTCTGGCTTGAGTTTGGCACACCCGCGGGTGTGCACTGGAATTGCTTCCCAGTTTTAAGAGAGTCTGAGCCATTGAAGTCACTGGATAAAATTAGATTCGCCTGTTGCTACAGGAGGGGCAGAAATCTGAGCCAAGGGAGCCCTTTCTCAAGGCAGAGCCAGAAGTCGGTGTCCACCTCACACTACACAAATGGGAGTTTAAATCTTTCCACTCCCGCAGAGCTCGGTCCCTCATCAGGAATCAGTTCATCGGTGTGGTTTCTGAGTCGCTAAGGTAAGCAATCAGTGTCCACTTGGATTTTATAAGTCAAATAGGGATTTTTCTCCTCCAGTGGTATAATGGTTAATAATCCAAAATAATGCTGAATAAATTCTCTCAATTATATTTTAATTATTAACAAAATCCAGTCCCCCACCCCATTTCACCTGTGTTAGTTGTCCCAGCAACTTCTGAGCTATGCATTTAGCATGGCTGTGTTGCTGACATTTGCACACTTGTCATGACAGTGTGACTGGATCATGGAATGTTGACTCTGACAGTTAAACAGAGACGGTGTACCCTTTAAAGTCATCTTCAGCTCTCCCCAGGCCTTTTTGGTAGACTGAGTCTGATGCTTCAGACTTTCTGGGTGGTTTTCTCAGAGACACTAATAGGCACGAATGGGAACGAAGGTCAAGGTGCTTTATAAATTAAGAATGAAAAACATAAGAGCAAACTGTCGAGCCAGCTCTGGAACTGCTCTTGGACTGTTTCCCTCACAAGGTTTGGAAAAAAGAAAGTGAGATGCACAGACAAAAGCCACTCTGTGGGGTAACTGTCAAGAGGAACTGTGATTTATGACTGCTCAAATTAGGGTGGTTTCTTTGTGTTACTAAGTTACTATGTGGCGATTGGAAAATATGAGTTACTTTTAAAGGAATGAAGAACAACCAGGGAAAGAACAAACTGGCCTGGCTGAAAGATTACCCCCAGGATGGGGTGAGTCTGGGTTCATAGGAACTACAGAAACCTGGCCTATTTGCTTTTTGCCTCTTTTCTTGGAATAGCTAGATACAAGGAAATTCACTTTGGGAGTTTCAAAAGTAGTGGTTCAAGAGGAGTTAATTTTGTGAGTTGTAGAATGGTTTGAGATTTTCTTTCAAATCCAGAGACAGTAGTGTCTTAGATTGACTAGGTCTGTGATTCTGAAGACCACCAAGTCCAAGTTTCCAAGTGGCCTTCACAAATATGGCAGTTAAATACTGAAAATAACCCCTTCCACTTTGTCCTATAAAAATACACTTCCTGGGGCCTGAGGTAAAGTTCTGTGTTACAGTACTTACCTGGCATGTGTAAAATCCTATGTTCACAAGTAGGTAAATGATGATAGAAGATAGACAGACTGATAGATAGATAGATAGATAGATAGATAGACAGATAGATAGATGATAGAAGATAAATAGATAGATGATAGAAGATAGATAGACATACTGACAGGTAGACAGGGGGAGGCCTTAAATGCAATATGAAAACTAACACTGATTGTAAACTATAGCAGTGCCAGCTCCATTCTGT
Organism: Cricetulus griseus; assembly: GCF_003668045.3. Classification (NCBI taxonomy): domain Eukaryota; kingdom Metazoa; phylum Chordata; class Mammalia; order Rodentia; family Cricetidae; genus Cricetulus; species Cricetulus griseus. Next base: position 216,259,577 of record NW_023276807.1, on the reverse strand, counting down.
GCTGTGTTCTATCTACCTGTTCTGCTTCAGCCCCTGCCTTCGCTCTGGCCAACCATGACCCCTTTCTGCTTGCCAGCCATACCTAACCTCACTGTGGCTTCCTAGAGAAAAAGGACAGAGCCCTGAGGCTGTCTGTCATTTCTCCATTCCTTCAGGCCATGTCTTCTTTCCACCTCCCCTCTTCTCCCAATCAGTATCTGTGTAGCTCTACCCTTGCCAGGCCCCATGACAAAGCTCTATAATTCAACTCTTGGTTTTGGGTTCAACTCTTACCACTTGCCTCAGTGTCTCCAGCAGACCTCCAGGAGAGCTAGTCACCTGACCACCGTGGAGCTTCTTCCCCACCTCATGAGCTCCCAGCTCCGCCTTCCAGTCCTCTTGGAAGATCTTGACTCTGCAGTGACCTTTTTAACACTTTGTAGTCATTCTGCATTCTGTACTTTCTCTCTCTCTCTCTCTCTCTCTCTCTCTCTCTCTCTCTCTCTGTGTGTGTGTGTGTGTGTGTCTGTGTGTGTCTGTGTGTGTGTGTGTGTGTTTACTGTGTGAGGCATAAGGTGTGGTCTGAGAATTATCATAAGTAATTAATAAGTAATTAAGACTGGAAAAAAGATGCTGTGTTTGCCTCAGCTGACTGTCAAGGAAATTGAGATTATTGGACAAAGTGAAGCCAATGAAACTATCCTACCTTCAGCTCTATGACCTTCTTACGACAACTGTAAAACCTGTCCCACACTCTGTTTGTTCCCCTACAGACAGACAGCTTTTAATTTTGTCATGCAGATAATTTTCTGGGGAAGACTGTACAGAAGTATATTTTTATTTTGTAAGGAGTAAGTAAAGTCCTGAGTGAATATGTGTTGTCTGATAAGGCACAGCCATGTCAAGGACCCTAATGGCTTAGACCCATAGGAAATGGCAAGGCCTTCCCAGGGCGAGGCTCAGAGGAATGGCAAAGCCTTGCCACAGTGGTCTCTGTGTGGGTGTTGATACTGTGTGGAAAAAAAATGTCCACCATAACTTTCTCTGCCTGCCACTGACTGTTCCTACTGAGGGACTGTTTTCTGCTGTGTATGACTGCTCCTATTTATCTGTGTGTCATGACCCTGCCTCACTGTCCAGCTGTATGCAATAACCCTGCCCCCGTCCAATGGTATGTCACAAACACAAACAGCTTCGGGGATGCTGTGGCTTCTCCATCAGAGAGACCACATCACACAATGTCAGCTTTTCCATGTCCATATGTCTTTCCTTTCTTCATTCCCTCATTGCCCTGAGTCAGGGTTCTGGGACCCAAGCTATGCAAGGACAAGGCAGTAATTTGTGGCTTCATAAAGCATTCTAGACTTCTCTTAATCTCCCTCAAAACATCTAGGTCAGCCAGACTTTAGTGTGACTGGTGAACATGCAGCATAGATGAAAAAAGGGGGAAAAAACCTTAAAAAACACTGTATTATGTATTTGGAGGAATTGGCATTGAAAATCATTTTTATGTAACCACTATTCAAAATATTTTGGTATGAATGTAATGTAGAAAGCATAGTAATAAGTAAAATCTCTTATTTAATCATTTTAATAAATTGGCATTGGAAAGACTTGATTAACACATTGTAAAATAGTTACAGGGTAAGGTGTACTTTTTCAATATGTTTACACATGAAATCAGGAAAATTAGTATATCTATTGTGATAAATATACATTGCTTCTTTGTGGTTATAACATTCCAGATGCTAGCTTCTGATTATTTTGAAACATGTGATGCATATTTAAAACTAAAGGTAATAATTTGGTCATTGCTCTGATAAAATATTAGACCAAAGGCAACTCAGGAAAGAAAGGAAGGAAATAAGGAAGGGAAGAAGGAAAGAAGGGTTTATTTCATCTCACAGTTTGAAGCAGTGTAGTTCATCATTGTGGAGAAGGCATGACAGCAGTAAGAGACAACTGGCCAACCATCGTACTTGCAGTCAGGAATTAGGGAAGGTGAGGGATGAATGTTGGTGCTGAGTTGGTCCTTCCTCCTCTATTCAGTTCAAGATACAAGTTCATGGGATGCTACCACCTACATTCAGAGTGGATGTTCTCTTAGCTAAACTTCGCTAGAAATACCCTCACCGATAGGTGTATCTACTAGGTGATTCTAAATCCAGTCAGGTTGACAATGAAGATTATCTTTAAACTTACTGTGAGATAGATCATAAGGTGTTTCTCCTAACTAATACCCAGCACCTGTGGGTCAAACCTCTCCATCCCTCCCTATCTCAACTTTCGAAGCCTCTGGAAACCAACATTCCACTTTCAATTTCTACGAAAAACCTTTTCTTGTCTTTTCTTTCTTTCATTCTTTCTTTCTTTTTTGGCTGGTGAAAGGGTCTTACTATATAGCTCTGGCTGTTTTGAAACTAATTATGTAGACTCAGGCTGGCCTCAAACTTACAGAGATCTGCTTGCCTCTGTCTCTTGAGTGCTGGGATTGTAGCCTCCACCACCACGCCCAGCTCTTTATATGCTACACAAGTGGTGCTTGGCTTCCCATGCCTGGCTTATCTCACTTAACACTGCCATGTCCAATACCATCTGTGTTGTCACAAGCAACAGGATTTTGTCATTTTTGTGGCTAAAGAAAAATCCATCATATTTACACACACTGTATTTTCTCTGTCCACTCATCAGAAGCTGCATACCTTCTGGTGATTCTGTACTTAGGTTGTTGTGACTAAAACCCAATAGACATAGGATGCTGGAGTCACCTCAGCACACAGATCCTGATTTCCATGGATAAGAAACCTGTAGTGGGATTGCAGGGTCTCATGGATGTTCCCATTTTAGCTTTCTGAGGAAACCTCATACTTTTAACTGTAATGTGTTCTAATTTACATTCCACCAATACTATAAAACACGCTCCAGTTTCTCCAACTTTTGCCATCCTTCATCATTTTATGATAGCTATTCTAATAGATATGATGCTACCATTATAGGTTTGTATAGTGATTGTAGCTTTTTTTTTTTTGTCAACTTGTCAAAAAAGAGTCACCTGAGAAGACTCCTTAACTGAGGAATTGCCTCTATTGGATTAGCCTGTGGGCATGCCTGAGGGACATTTTCTTTATTGATGGTTTGTGTGGGAGGGCCCAGCTTACTGTGGGTAGTGCCAGCTCTAGGAAGGCAATCCTGCATGATATAAGAAAGCAGGCTAAATGAGCCATGAGAAGCAAGTCAGTAATCAACTTTTCTCTGTGGCCTCAGATTGAGTTCCTGCCTCCAGGCTGCTGCTTGAGTTCCTGCTGCTGATGGAGTGTGATTAGGTGGTCCATCAGTTTCTCTTTGAGCATGTGCATCAATTTTGTAGTATTTGAGACATCGTGGCTTGCTTGGAAATCATGCCTTCCCAGTTAAAGTCTCTATTTATTGACTGACAGTATACCTTAATTGATCACCCTTTGATTACCCTGATATTGGAAACAGGCTCATACAGCTGATAGTAGGACCACAACCACAAGGAACTGAAGACTTTCCTAGTGAAGACAAGAGAACAGTAGGTGCCCAGGTATCATATACAGAAGTAGACATTCACACAAAATAGTAGGCACTGACTATATTATGATGCAGAAGGAAACACTGGGAATCCCCTGAAATATGTTAAAAGAAAACAGTAGGTGCTTACTATAATATCACACAGAAGAAAAGCATAGGCATCTACCTTGAGTTCACAGAAAGGTATGAATGTGTTGCACCTTTCAACCACCACACTAGACTGCTGTTTTCAAATATATTTTGTATAATACTAACCCGAGAAATAGTAGATATCCACAAAAACACAAAGAAAACAGAAGGTACCCATTGTCACAGGATACAGGTAAATTAGGCACCCTCTACAATGACTCAGAGAAAACACCAAAACAGTAGGCATTCACTGTCCCATGACAGAAGGATGCACTCAGTAGTAGGTGCCCACTATTGCCCGATGCAGAAGTGCTGTGTCTAAGCCCTCAGCAGTTGCCCATAGCATTTTGTTACCACCTGCTGTGGACAGTTACAACTTTCCTGTCCCCGTGTGATGCATGTGCAGTAATTCAGGGGCTGATGTTTCCTATTATAAGAATGGAAGCCAAGTTGGTACCAAGTAACACCTGGTTGTGTTTAGGGTTAAGGAGGCTGAGTAACAGGGTTTTCATTATGGCCCTTTAACATATGCACTCTGAGGTGACTTAAGTGCTGTTCTTATTTGGTGGCTGTGCTTAATGGAAATGTGTGTCCTTTCACCAGTCCAGCCTCTTAACATATGCACTCCGAGGTGACTTAAGTGCTGTTCTTATTTGGTGGCTGTGCTTAATGGAAATGTGTGTCCTTTCACCAGTCCAGCCTCTTGTTGCTGATGATTCCCTGAGCCAAGCACTGTGTGCTTACACAGTGAAAGCTCTTGGTTTCTGAGTGTACCGAGTGAAAACCAGGACAAAGCACTGAGAGAATTTGAATTGCTTACTTTTGGAAACATAACACTGTGTTTTGAAATTAAGCTGTAGCTGAAGTTAGACCACAGCATTATAAGTTAATAATGTTAGGTCAGTCAGCTGGGCCTTTGGCTTGTCCCTTCTGGTTCTTCTACAGTGACTTCTGTTTGGGTTTGTCAGGGTGTGAGTGCTGTGTTCTTGTGATTTGGTATACTTATCAAGGGCCTTTTCTTTTTTAAACTGCCATTTTAAAAGTCAATCCCACTATCAAAAAAAATCAAGAACAGTTTTATGGTCTTTTAATGTGGATGTATTTGTAAGCATGCATAGCTGGTGCACTGTGTTCCCCGTATGCGTATATAACAGGATTATGTTTTATTTTGAAAATAGGACTGCTTGGATGGAGTCCAGAATTGTGATCCAACAGCTTCTCTGTATTTAGGTGTACCATGTAAGGTGACATAGGCAAAAATGAAGCACAACTATCCCTGAAACTATTTGGTCGTTGAACTGTGGTCATGAATTTGGGACAATGATGAAAACAGATTCATGTCATTCATTTTACTATGAGAAGGACTACACATACATAGATGCACATGCATACTTATAGCTCAGTCATTTCAATCCATGAAGAGAGGATGGCAGCTTCCCCAAAGCATGAGTCAAACTTGTGGTACATGTTCACACTTCAGTCCCGTGTGGATGGAGCAATAGGGGTCAGGGAGAAGTGATGTTTTTAGACAAGCTCACAGACTAAATTCAAACTCAGCATCCTCCTGCTACAGCTATCAGGCCATGCTTCTCTGGGATTTTCTAACTTCTACCTTCCAATATACAAATTTTATTTTCAGCTTGTCCTGGTTTGCTCTCTGTGGTGGTCTGAATGAGAATGGCCCCACAGGCTCATTTAATTGAATGCTTGGTCAACAGTTGGTGAACTGTTTAGGAAGGATTAGGAGATGTGGCCTCGTTGGAGGAGGTGTGTCACTGGGGAAGGGCTTTGAGGTTTCAAAAGCCCATGCCCGGCCCCCCTGTCTGTCTGCCCATCTCTCAAGATGTAAGCTCTCAGTTCCTGCCAAAGTGCCATGGCGGCATGCCTACTGCCATACTCCAGCATAATGGACTCTAATCTCTGGAACTGTAAACCCCAAATAAACTCTTTCTTCTATAAGTTGCCTCAAACATGGTTGCATAGAAGAGTAATAAGACATTTTTTATTGTTGTGATACAACACAAAAAGTGTTCATTTGGCTTAGAGGTCCTAATCACAGTCCATCAGTCAGGACAGGAACTCAAGGCAGGAACATAGAGACAAGAACTGAAGCAAAAGCCATGGAGGAGTGCTGCTTACTGGCTCCCTCCCAGGCTCAGGTTCAGCTTATTTCTGACCTAGGTGGCCCACTCACAGTGGGCCCTATCAATCATTGGCCAAGAAAATGCCCCCCCCCACTGATTTGCCTATCTAATGAGTCAATATCTCAGTTAAGAGTACTTCTTCCCAGATGACCCTAGTTTATGTCAAGTTGTTTAAAACAAAACACAAAACCTTACCAGTGCATAGCTATGTATAACTTGTCAGATATGTGGAACTCACCCTTTTGAGTTCTCAGACAGAATCAAATTTGTAAGTTTTCAAGACTCTGACTAGATTTATTTTTAACACCCCTACCCTTATGAAACCTTGGTGTTTTGTTTGTTTGCTGTTTTTGTTTGATTGAAAGTCTGTCCCTGTAGCTTAGGCTGACCTTGAACTCAAGTCCCTGATGTCTGAGGTTCTGGGTAACAGGATTGTAAGCGTATACCCCCACACCTGGCTCCCTTTCAAAGCTACATGCTATGAACTCCTTTTGAGCATGACTCATGTATTAGTCAACTTCGTGTGCGTGACTCCTGGAAGTGTCTTGTTTGGAGCAGATATGTAAGTAAGGGCTGCTTGGAGTACAGAATGTCATTGATCATCCATTACTTAGTAAGACAGAACAGACAATTCATTCAATCATTTGCCACATAACAACAATCAAAGGTGGGACTGGAGTGATAGCCCAGTAGTTAAGAGCGTTTGTTGCTCTTCAAGAGAATCTGGGTTCAATTTGCAGCCCCCACACGGTGGCTCACAAGCGTCTGTAACTCCAGGTCTAGAGGATCCTACACCCTCCTCTGGCCTCCATGGGGACTGAGTTCACATGACGCACAGACATGCATGCAGGCAAGACACTCATACACGCAAAATAAAATAAATAATTTCTTTAAAAAAGAACCAAAGAATGAGTAAGATAGAATAATCACCTGTAAGATGTTTTGCTTAAATAACAAAAGGGAGCTGTGTATTAAAAAACATAGTACATCTGATGTTTTCGTAGAAACTCTAGTGATTTATATCTAATGAGTGTTCTGTAAATATACTGGTATTTACATTTGAGTGATGCATTTAATGTCAATAATAATTAGGCATAATATCAATATACTTTGAAGGATGATTAACAGGGAATACAATATTTAATGATAACATCAATTATTTAAAGCTAGTTTATGAAATTAAAACTTGTTCAGTATACACATATTAAAATGCAGCATTATTTCTATGTCATTGAATGTAAGTACGAAGTACCAGACTATTCACTCTCTCTCTTGCTGTTGTACAAGGTTATAAATAGTCACAGAGTGCTCTGTGTTTTCAGATCAGTACAATCTCTTGCCAACATGAACTCCACCTTGCACGACCTCAAAGTACTGGGGACTGCCGTTCTGCTCAGTGCTCATTAGAATAAATATCTGATATTAGAGGAACTTCTGGGGTCCTTTACCACAGGTATTTTGATAGGGGAAGTCCTTCTGTGTATGTGTTTGTCTTATTGGTTGATAAATAAAGCACTGTTGGCCAATAGGAAAGCAAGTTAGGCAAGACTAGGGGAGAAGGAGGATTCTGGGAAATATAGAAAAGAGAGAGTCACCGTGTGATCTCAGGAAGAGAGGACGCATGCCACTGGCATCCTCTATAGGAAAAGTCTTTATAAAATATATAGATTAATGGTTATGGTTGCTACTTAAGACAGAGCTAGCAAATAAGAAATCTTAGTCATTGGTCAGCAGCATTGTAACTAATATAAGATTCTGTGTGTTATTTGGGTGTCCTACCGTAGCGGCAGAACTCAGGTGGCTGGCGGAAAGAGTTATCGTTACAGTATTTGGTGTCAGTACAAACAACAAAATCAGCTCTTCAGGAAGACTTTATATTATATACTACCTGCTCATCAATTCATGCTTCTCTGGAGGAAGACCTTTTTAATCCAGTGCAGCTTACGTCAGCAGGCAACAATTTAGGCCAAAAAAAAAAAAAAAAAAAAAAGTTAAAGAAGCGATCACCAAACATGAGAATGAGGCACAGTGGATCATGGCTGTAATCCCAGCACTCGGGAGGCAGAAGCCAAAGGCTTGCCATGAATTTGAGGTCAACCCAGGCCAGAATGAGTTCGAGGCCAGCCTGGGCAACAGAGTGAGATCTTTTTTTTTTTTTTTTTTTAAGTAAATAAGTTAAGGCTGCACAGATTTAACAGCAGAATGCTGAACAGCAAATGGGAATGGGAATGGTTCAGCTCAAAAGAGGGAGAACAGGAAGTGTCCCCAAGCTCCTGGCAGTGACGTGCAGCACATGAGTTGGACTCAGGAAGTGGGCCTAGCCCCTCCCGCCTGTGAGAGATGCAGTTGCAAAGGCGAGGGTGAGCATAAGGCACGGAAGGGTCCTCTTTCAGGGAGAAGTGCCAGGAGAACAGTGAACTAGGGAGACTCCTCAGGACCCAGCTCATCACCTATACATGTACAAATGAGAAAATTCAGGCCTCTAACATTTTATTGCTCTGATTCAGTTTAAATTCAAATAAAATGCTCTGGGTGTTTGTGCATGTAATGTCTTCATCTTATTCAGCAACTATTTACTGAGTTCATATAATACAGCAGATGCTATTTAGGTGTTGGGGCACAACAGAATGACCAAACAGTTGGGGACCCTACCTTCCTGGGGATTATATGTGGTGACTGAAACAAATACAGAAAAATATCCAGATAAAATGCACACTAACGCCTGTAGAGTTAAGTGATGTGGAACAAACTTAACCCAGAAGGAGCTTAGCATTATCTCAGCGGTGTGACTGAGCAGGGACTGCAGGGAAACTTCTGCACAGAGGACAGAAGCTACCGAGGCAGGAGCCACACTTGGGGTACATATTCATGCCTAAAACCGGTGGGCTGGAACAATAGGGGTCAGGGAGAAGTGACAGAGGTTGAAAGCAGGAGGAACCCTGTCAGTGGCAGTGAAGACATGGCTGTGAACTCCCAGACAGAGAACTATAAGAGGTAGCATAGAGATGGAAAGTGACCATGCTGTAAAAGGCCATCTTGGGGCTGTGGCAATAGCTCAACAGGTAAAGCACTTGTCACACAAGCATGATGACTGGAGTTCACACCCTCATGGTCACAAATGCCAGGTGGACTAAAATCCCAGACTGTAAGAGGCAGAGATAGGGTATCCTGGAACAAACTATAGTGGCTACCCAAATCAACAAGTTCTAAGATCAGCAAGAGACCTGTCTAAATATGTAAGAGAAAGAACAACTGAAGGAGACACCAGAGGTCAACCTACACACACACACACATATACACACACACAGAGGCACACACACACACACACACACACACACACACACAGAGGCACACACATATCTACATGGGAACACACACATAAACATATACACACAGGTACATACATGGGACACATATGTCTACATGGGAACACACACAAACATATACACACAGGCACACACATATGTCTATGTGGGAACATATACACATAATATATATATATATATATATATATATATATATATATATATATATGCAGGAACACACACACAAAGGAACACACACACAAGAATACACATGGGAACATACCTAGCACACACAACCACACATGAGAACACATATACCCATTTGGAAACACAGATGCATACAAGCATGTTTCACAGGCACACATATGCGAAAACAAGCATAAAGACAGTCTCCAGCCTGAATATTGGAGACTAATCATGTGAGGCTTGGGAGTGGAGGCTGAAAACAGTCAGGTGGCCACTAAAATAATCCCAGCAGCAGTGGTCAGACATTGATTGAAAAGAGTCCTGCCGAGGCTTATTGATGGATTAGATGTGAAGAAAGAAGAGAATGAAGGTAGACTTGACTCCAGGATGTTTGGTGTGAGCCACCTGAAGAATGAAGCTGCCACTAGAGGGATGAGAGAATATGTTGCTGAAAGGAGTTTTGTAAAGTCTGAGATGCCCTGTGGATATTGGAATCCTGGGTTCAAAGTAAATCAGGCTAGGAATGAATGTGTGTGTGTGCACGTGTGTGCATGTGTGCATGTGTGCATGCGTGTGTGTGTGTGTGTGTGTGTGTGTGCGCGCGCGCGCGCGCGCGCGCGCGCCGCGTGGGGCAGGGGGGGGGGAGGGTGTCAGAGGACAACTTTCAGGAGTTGGTTTTTGCTTTCCACCCTTTGGATCCCAGAAATCCAGCCCTGGCCATCAGGCTTGATGACAGGTACCCTTACCGACTGAACAGGGTCCCAACATTTACTTTCTAAAGCATTCTAATGACACTGTAACGTAGAAACATACTAATTTTATCACAGTCTGCAGGAGATTCTGGGTGAACTCACTTATCACCATTTCGTCAGACGATGCCACGAAGATTCAAATCCCTTCTTAGTGGGCTCAGCAGTTCATAAAGTGGAGAACACCTTGTTCCTGTCATACCTCACAAGTGACTACATCATCCTGTCATGCCTCAGTGGTTATTTGTCATTTATTTAATGTGTATATTTAGTGTGGGCCAGAGTTTATGTATGTGTACTATGTGTGTGCATCAGATCCTCTGGAACTGGAGTTACAGGCAATGGTGAGCCATACAACAATGTGGGTTTGGGGATCAAACCAGGTCCTCAGCAAGTGCTCTCAATTGCTGGGTCCCTCTCAGTTTTATATCGTGAACTTTGTATCATTTTAGAGCAGAGACATTAATGACTTCCAAAGATGTCTATATCCAACACTTCAAACCTAGGCATGTCCCAGCCTTTCATGGAAAGAGGAATTTGGCCTATGTGATAGTGCTGGCTCATGAGGTGGGAAAATGATCCTGAGTTCTCTGGGGAGTCCAAAGCCAACATGAGATGGGATGTAGGGGTTGGGCAGGGATGACCAAGTCAGAGAAGATGTGCAGATGGAAACAGCCTGGAGGCCAGAGCTTGGGGCAGATTCTCAGCTAGATCCTTCAGAAGAATGTAGCCTGGCCACACTGAGTTTTTGACCCGCAGATGCATTTTCTGATTGCAAGAAACAGCATGTACATAAGCCAGTCAGCTTGGGATAATTTGTGACATCACCAACGGGAAGTGTTATGTAGAGGAACATAAAGAAATGTGAACACAAGTTCGTATACTCTTGCTGATTTTATTGTTCTTTAACAATACTATAAAACAGTATGCTTACCTGCCTTCGATGCAGACCCTCAGGACACCCTTCCCACAGAATCGCACAAGCTCAGTGACAGAAACCCTCCCAGGGTTATCCAACCCAGTGGCCAGGATAGCTATGGATAAGGCCATCACAAAGGCTTAGCTTACTTACAATATTGTGGGATTTTTAAAATTCTTTTTTATAATTCGATTGTGTGGCAAAATGTTGGGTATTCCCTGGGTCTAGACAAAGAGAAATAATAGACGGAGTGAAAGGATTGAGCACTGCATTGGCTTCTCTCAGGAAAGGATTGCAGTGGATGGAGGGAGGAGATGAAGTCAAATAAGCATATAGGGACCAGCTTGCACCCAGCCTCTCGGGTGAAGGATGCTGGCGTGTGTGGCGGGGAGCCATCATAAGTTTGTAAACACCGTGACAAGAACTTCCTTACATTTTACACATTGGCTAGTGGGTAGGGAAAGGTGCCTGGAGTAGAAGAAAACAAAGTCAGATTCTGCCTTTGTGTGGGTGGGACAGTCTGTGGTGGCTTCCATTGCTGGCTGCCACATCGGGCATGTGCAGATGGCGGCAGAAGGCAGAACTAGTAAGAACAGCTGGACAGGGGCCAAAGGGAAGAGAGCAAACCCAGATGATGTCAGTTGGAGCAAGGGAATGAATGGCAGAGGCCTTTCTGATATAAAGAAGACTGAAAAAGAACTGAGGGAATAGCACCTGGTGAAGCTGCCAGCCCTTGGTGCTCCACAGCTCGCAGGGTCAGTCCTGAGGACTTGGGAATTCTTTGTGATAGAAACACACTTTTGCCTTGTCACAACACTGGAGAAATGTCCAGCATTAAATGGGAAATAGACAAAGAACTATCTGGACAATGGTTCATTTTTGGTATGGCTGCCTCCAAATCACCCCTAAAAATGAACATACACCTTATTCGTGAGGTGTCTGACAGGAGACCCTCTCAAGTGGTATGTAGGCATATGTGCCGTTTCTAGTCAATCTTCAGCATTCATGACTTTCACTGATGGAGAGGAACATTTTCCTTTATACTTGGTGTAAAAGTAAAAGATTTATTTTTAATTGGAACTTGTTTGTTGACAAAAACAGTAATTGTAAACATTTACTTTCACACATATTATAATCTACCTTAAAGTAAGTCAGTTCTTGACAAAGATGTGTTGCAAAATCCTTCATAATTCTGGATAATTTAGCTGAAGGAAGACTTAAATTTAACTACTCAGAGTCAAACTGAGTAATTATATTAAAATATGGATACCAGCTTGATCTTTCTTCCTATTTGATAACTTGACTTAAAGATGACTGCTTCAATGTCAAGTTCAGCTCTGCAGAGTTTTGAAAGCCACAGGTGTGGAGGCGCGCACATGTGCACATGCAAAATTGATTAAAATCGGAAAATATGGCCACTGGATTTTAAGTGGATTGGTCACATCCAAACTATCTAAAAAGACAAGTTAAAAATCTTCTTGTGGTTGAGACAGTATAACATGTTTCAAAGTAATAGTACCTCTCTCTCTCTCTCTCTCTCTCTCTCTCTCTCTCTCTCTCTCTCTCTGTCTCTCTCTCATATTTGTTGTTCCTTTGAGACAGGGCTTGAGCTCACTATGTAACCAAGAACTCCTTTGAACTCCCGCCCCCCCCCCAACCCCGGAGCTCTGGGATTGTAGGTGTGCACCCGATACCCAGATTCTGGTCTCTTAAAAATTATTACTTCTAGAAATTTAGGTCTGGGGTAAATTTGTTTTCTAGACTCATAATAAATCAGTACTGACAACTAAGTTTTCTCTCCCCCCTCCTCCCTTCTCTCCAGTCTCTGCCTCCTTTACTCCCCTAGAAGATGGTACGAGAACAGTACACCACAGTCACAGAGGGCACCCACATAGAGAGGCCCGAGAACCAGCACGTCTACAAGATCGGGATTTATGGCTGGAGGAAGCGCTGCCTCTACCTCTTTGTTCTTCTCTTGCTTATCATCCTTGTTGTGAATCTTGCTCTCACAATCTGGATTCTGAAAGTGATGTGGTTTTCTCCAGTGAGTATTGCCTTTTCCCGAACATGCTCCAAATGTGCTGGATTATTGTCTTAATGGTTTGTGGATAGAAGTTCCCTGTCTTTGTCGGGATTTTCTGTAGCTAAATGGCATTGTGCTCTGACTCACTGTAAACTACGATGTGTTGATTGATTGGGTGAGGGGTTCTTATTGCACTGTATTTTTCGTTAATCATTATCTCTATAGGGTAGGGAAAGTCTAATCTTTGTGACTGGTTGAGTCAGCATATCTTAATGATCATTTGTAGAATGTAGTCTATAGAACTATATAAATCACAGATTTTCCTAATGCCATCGTCCTATATGTTTAGCATTTGCACGTCTGCTGTTATTAAGTTTATATTTCTATAAAATACCTTTTGGCTAGTTGTGTTTATTGTCACTTAGTGTTGTCATAGGTGATATTACCCTTTCTTTCTAAGAGGCCGAGACCCCCAGGTGGATTCATTCTTACAAGGATTTGAAGTTAATTCCCTTTACTGTGCAGCAGTGGGATCTGCTACCCAGGACTGTGCAATGAAGAGCCTATCACTGGGCAGCAGTGCACAGTGTTTTTAGCGGCCTCTGGGGCATTTCCTTAGATGAGTGTTTATCATTAAGTAGCTGGTGATTCTTCACTGGGAGCTGGGGAGTGGAAATAGATAACATCTTGGCAATTTTTATTTTGATCTGAGATGTCATCATTTGGAGAGAATTAAAAACTCAGAAAAGAATGCAGCTACACAGCTGATCTTTGGCTTTTGGCGAATGCATGGTGATCCTGGGAGAGCATCCAGATACAACATTTGAGCCAGGCATGGTGGTGCACATGCTTAATCCAGAACTCAGTGGGTAGAGGCAGGAGGCTCTGGAGCTCCAAGTGATCCTCGAGTGTATAGTGAGTTCAGGGATACCACAGACTGCATGAGACACTATCTCAGAGAGCCAAAAATGTCTGTGTGTTTGGCATGGAAGACAGCTCAGTGAAGAGCACTTACCAGCATGCATGGAACTTGAAGTGAATGTCCACCACCTCAATCCTGCCAATCACCACTGTTTTTTTTTTTTCCCTAAAATCCCACTCACAACTCTCAAAATCTCCTTTAAGTTGAAATCTACCTCAGTGTTACAACATCACCAATTGGTCTAGAGCAGGATCCTGTCCCACCCCTGAATAACTCAGATCCTATGCACCAACATGAATGGCATTGTAAGTTCCCGGATGGCCATGGTTTTAATGCTGTTATTTGCTGAGTCAAAGCAGCTGAAATTGTAAGCAAGCTCCATATCATTTCCTTGGAAACTTTGCTTATCTTTCTGAGCTTGAGACTCAGAATGAGCAAAACCACTCCCCATCAGAACCCTACGGATATATTCTTCACCCTAGATATTTCAACCGGGACCCAATCTTTTCAGTGAACATGCTGGTGGGGAACTGAGCACAGATGGACCTCATCTTGTGATGGAGCCCAGTAGTACAGTGCCTGAATTATGTTCTCCACGACTGTCAGCAGTAGGGGCAGTCGGCTTCTTCCATTTCTCCAACATGTGCCAAGCCAGAACCTCTTCTGTGTTGATATTGAAGCCCATCAGAGGGCTCTCTAGGACCCTTCACAATAGACTTGTGTCCCTTCAGACATATGATAACATGTTCTAGAATGTGATAGTCAACAGGAGATGCAGTGAAAATCAAAACTCTTTCTAAAAAAAAAAAACAAAAAAGAGTTGCACAACTCAGTGTGGAATGAAGTGTGCATCTCAATGCCCTTTGCCTCTGTCTTAGTTACTTTTCTATTGCTGTGATAAAACACTGCAACCAAGGTAATGTATAGCTGAAAGCCCAGAGACTCAATGGCAAACACAAGACAATTCACTTCCTGTCTTGTGTTTGCCATTGAGTCTCTGGGCTTTCAGTTTCTTGCCCTGGCTACCATGCCTGCCTGCTGCCATGCTTCCCCACCATGATGGTAAGAGTCTTCTCCACCTGTAATGTAAGCCTAAATAAATTCTTCCTTCTATACATTACCTTGGTTGCAGTGTTTTATCACTAGCAGTAACATCCTCCCTCCTAAACCTCCCCATACAGTGCCACCTACTGGGGACCAAGCATCAACTTCTTGAGCTTGTTGGGGTGTCTCATTCAAACCACAACAACTTTTTTCTTCACTAGTGTACTTGATAGAACAAATGATTCTGAGGTCCCTCCTGGTATAAAGTTGATGTTGCTATGCCCAATGAACTTTGCTCGTGGATTTTAAATGTTAGCCTCTTATTTTTGTGGACCCAGATTCTCAATCACATAAAACATTTGTTGCTCTATTATTGTACGGACATAGCACTGAATCCTAACTTTATGATTATTTGCACTTTTTTTTTTATAAAATCAATTAGAAGATTATCATAATAGCCACTAAATACCTTTATATTGTTAAAAATCTTTCCTTTTAAATGCCTTTATTTCCTTCTCAATAACCTACTTGACAGAATTGTAAGATGTCCCCATGATGTCCACCCACTGGGTTACAGCCCCTGTAACCCTGCCTTTGAGTGTGGGTGGGCCAATGGTTTGCTTCATCCAATAGGAGATGGTGAAAGTGATGGGGCAGCCTTCCTTCTGTTACCTTATAATTATACCAGGGAGGAGTCAGCAGGTGTAAGTAAGGCTTCAAATCAGTTGATTCTGAATTCATGGAAAGGACTATTCTTGGTGGGTTGGCCCTTGTTGTAAGGACTTAGATCCCTGCTATAGGGATTCTTGTAAGACAGCAGTTCTCAACCTGTGAGTCATGACCCCTTTGGTGGGTCAAGCTACCCTTTTATGGGGTTGAATATCAGATATCCTGAATATCTAATATTTACATTATGGTTCACAACAGACACGAAATTATAGTTATGAAGTAACAATGAAATAACTTTATGGTTAGGGTCACCACAACTGTATTAAAGGGTATGTATTAAAGGAACTGTATTAAAGGGTGGCAGCTTTGGAAAGGTTGAGAACCACTGTGGTAAGGTGTTCCCCAACTGACCTTGTGTTGCTGTGCTTAGAAGGTTCCTGGAGCAACTTAGTATCTCCCTCTGTGTTGTCTTACACTCAGTAGGCAAGTGGACTTGCTATTAAGCCTGACAAGCTGTGTTGGATTCCTGGGACCCACAAGGCCAAGGGAAAGAACCAATTCCTGAAAGTTGTCCTCTGACACAGACTACGGCACATATGTGCCCACATGTAATCCATCCACACATACATACATATCTTTAAAAATAAAAGAAAAGCACTAATAATAAGGTTTATTTTCTTTTATATGGGCATGGGATCTTAGATGTTTATTATAAAATGATTTGTTAAATCTTACATGAATCTCCCAAATAGACCCTTGTATTTGCAAAAGATTTTTAAAAATGAATATTGAATACAGACAACTAAAGTTTCAAGTAGACATTTAGGAGAAATACAGAAAAATAAATGGAATATATGGAGATGTGGAGATGTGTGTGTAATTTTAGTTAGCCCAAAAGAAGGGAAAAATAAAGCAATGGAAAGCTCATATCTCTTTTTCTTTAACAGATAGGAATGGGTCACTTGCATGTTACACAAGATGGACTTCGCCTGGAAGGGGAATCAGAGTTTTTATTTCCACTATATGTCAAAGAAATACGCTCCAGAGTGGTAAGAAGACTGTGTCTCACGTGATTTGTAAAAAATAATTAATGGTTAAGCACAGCAATTCATGGTATGTCCAATCTAACACATTCATGGTATGTCCAATCTAACTGTGTGCTACTGGACAACCTTACTTTACAGAATATATGCTATAAGGATTTTACTCTTAAACATTTCAGCTCTGAGTTTAGTAGCCTCAGCAATTTATTCCATAGGGGAAAAACATAATTGAGAATGAAAAATCTTTACCCAGAACAATTGACTATCCCTGCATTGATATTGTGGGATATTTGTTTAACTAGGTAACGTTGTGTTACATTTGTTTGTGTTGCAGAATAATTATTTAACTATGTAAAGATGTGTTGCTCTTTCATCCTGCCCGCCTAAGGCACCTGACTGGTCTAATAAGAAGCTGTATGGCCAATAGCTAGGCAGCAGAGAGATAGGTGAGGCTTGTGGGCAGATAGAATAAATAGGAGGAGGAATGTAGGCTGAGAGAGACAGAAGAGAAAAGGGAGAAAGCGAGGGAGATATAGTGGGAAATTACGAATACGGAGCCAAGTGGAAATATAAGGGTATTTAATAGGGAAAAGTCTTACTTACAGAGCGACCTAGCCAGCTGGCGTGGCAGCGGTCTGTACACAAGCCCAAAAGTGAAACCGAAAGAGAGACCGAAATCCCATGCAAATCTCGCTCTACGTCACCCTGACCACGCCCTTGCAAGCGTGGTCAGGCACACCTATAGCCAGCCCCTAAGTAGGCGTGGCTACAGCTTCCCATACAGGGAGATACCTGGGCCAACCAGCCAGGCAGCTACCAGCCATTTAGACAGAGTAGGACATACAGAAGGAAAGAAAGGTAAAAAGCCGTGAGGCAAAATGTAGATGAAGAGAAACAGGTAAAAATAAGTTATAAAAGCTGGCCAGAAATGAACCTTGCACATTGGTGCAAGCAGCTTTAAATAGACTTGAAAAGACAAAAGAAATTCCTGTCACAGAGACTTTCTGCGTTACTTGCACTGCTTAGAGGCTTGTGAGCCTGAGATTTGCCATAAGCCGATCCAAATCAGGCCCTTCGAAATAATCGTGAACTTGAAAAGCAAATCAAGATTTGCCTTGCCTCCCTGGAACTTAAGAAAGGGATCACAGGGACTGAAGTAAAGATATCCCAAAAGAAGCAACAGGCCTTTCACCAGGGTCTCCTTCCAGCAACAGAGTGACAGCATGAGAGCCACAGTCAGACATGACACAAAGGGAGGTCCTAGAGAGGACCCAGCATAGGGGAAGTCTTATCCAGGGTTGTGTTGTATTATTTCTAGGAATCTTGCTGGCAGGAGGGGCATTCAGATGACCTGTAATTCAGGCGGATTCATGCATGAGTCAGATGTAACATTTTTTCTGGCAGTACATTTACATTAACCCTAGTAGCATTTAGACGTGTTACACACACTGCAGTATGAAGACAAGGAAAATTAGCACGTGTTTTTGTTAGAAAGAAAGTCTGGTGTGAATAAATTAACATATGAAATCTTATTCTTCCCCATTTCCCAATTTAGGGAGTAACAGACAGCAGGGCCTGATGACTAAAGTCAGGTAAATAGATCATAGCCAATGCGACCTTCTAGAATTAACAACTTTTAGTTCCATTTTGTCAGGCTGTCATTTCCAGAATGCTTTAAAAAGAACAGGTTGTACAAGTAGAAAGAAAGTCAGACGACCAACCATATATTAGAGGCTCACAATGTGACATCAATGTCAATCAGGGCATAAAACTACAGAAACCATGAACAGAACAGAGCTGTGCAGCAGTTTGTAACAAATGTGACTTCCCAAGGGTAGCATATGCAGAACAAATCTCCCCTCAGACACCCGCCTGCAGACAATGTTAGTTATGTTTTTTCTAGGGGGCAGTTTTCTATAAAATCCCAGCGAGTGGGCTGCCTCATCAGTCTGAGGAGTTTGCCATTCAGCAGTAACCTGCAGTGCTGAGCTGAAGGAATGTCTTCCTCATGAATGCAATTCAGCATGTGACTTGCCTCTGACTCTAGCTATGTAGTGCCCTCAAAAGCTGTGGGGCTGGGAGTGAGTCAAATGTCTACATCACAAGCATGAGGACCTGAGTTTGCACAGTCATGGTGTCCCACTCTCAAGCTCATACTCAGGAACACCAAGAAATACATGTTGCATACTTTTCAAAATTCTCATTCACTACTATGTGTGCGTGTGTGCGCCGGCTTGAGTGGCGGGTGCGAGCATTTGTGCAGAGGACAACTTTCAAAAGTTGATTCTCTCCTTCCGTGATGGGGTCCAGGGATTGAAGTCAAGTCATCAGGCTTGTGTGACACGCTTTTATCTACTGAGGCATCTCACCTCCCCAAAACTTACATATTTATGAGTACCCTGGGATGTTCCAATACACACACACACACACACACACACACACACACACACACACACACACACTGGGTGATGTTTAAAAGAGATCAGACATGTTTCCTCTAAAGTTTAGCATGTCTTTATTGTTGAAACACTAAAAGTGATGTCTTCCAGTCTTTGAAATGTGTAGTGCCTCACTGTTAACTATGGTCCCTGATGCTCCACAGCTCCTGACGCCTTCTTGTTCTTGTTAAACTGTAACTCATACCCACTAAAGAACCTCCTCCACCCTCCCACCCCACCACCAGCCTCCTCCACCCTCCCCACCTTCTAAGTGACCAGCTTCTTCAGACCACACAGCTGAGGAGTCCTGTAGGACTTGTCTTTTTCTATGTTAGACTTTTTATTTTTATAGTGAGAAGCCGTTGCATTTTGAAAATAAGCAGTGTGGTATTTCTTGTAAAATATTAAACCATTCTCCAATTTATCCCCTACAAATGCCTTAAACATAAATAACAATGACAACCAAAACTGTGGATGTCTTGACAAGGATAAAACACTAATTAGAACCTATTTTCCTTGAGAACTAATTACCATGTTAGGAACAGTATTTTCGAACATCATAAAATGAAAGGATTATTATAATCTGTTCTTAGAAGTCAATGCATTTATACCCTGAAAATAATTTAATTCTGGTTATTTAAAAAATTTTCTGCTGTAAGTGTAGAGGATCCAAGGATCTGACATAGAAATTATAAATATAAATTATATATAAACATAAAGATATATTTTGCTAATTTTGAAAATCCTTCCCAGGACTCATCTCTGCTTCTGCAGTCAACTCAGAATGTGACAGTCAATGCTCGCAACTCAGAAGGGGAGGTCACAGGCAGGTTGAAAGTAGGTGAGTACAACACCCTCACTTGTTTCAAGTCTGTGGAGGGTGCCGAACAGATGGAAGCTTTCATCTAAAGAACTGCAAGTTTATTTCTAAGTAATAAAACATGAGTTTTCTAACCTTCATGCTGTGTATAGAAAGAGGCAGCGGGGCAGTGTGAAGGTGTGTGTGTGTGTGTGTGTGTGTGTGTGTGTGTGTGTGTGTGGAGGGGGGTAGTGTTAAACCTGGAAATAGCGAGGAGAAAGACCAAATCCACATTATCTAATTAAAACAAGCTTTATTAAGTACTGGCCAGGTTGATGGACACTGGCCAGGTCCATACCCAGGGTTCCCAGAGAATGGCATGGAATTAGGTTAGTCAGGTGCTCATAAAGGCAAACCCCACAAGATTATGTACTCCTCACCTTCATCCAGTAGGGGGCAAGCATAATCCTGATGTACTTCCTGTCTACATAGCTCCTGCTATGTGTGATCAAGCACATCCTGTGCTGTTGGCCAACCAACCTTGATTACAGAAGTGAAAACACATGTTACCTTACATGAACAACAGCTGCCGGCATTCCAGGAAGTTATCTGTTCTTGGGCAAGTGGGGCTTACAGGTTAGAGGCATTCTTGTTTTATAGATCTCTTAAGCACAGTAATTTAAACTTCAAATACAATTTTAGCCCTCACATTCCCCACTTGAGTTGTATCCTGAATCAAATCCTTGACTCTGTGGTGGGTACCTATACATATTGAGATCTAGTAACCATCAGTTTAATAGCATCCAAATGGAAATGTATGCATCTAGTTTAGGCATTAATGATGCAAGAGCCAAGACTAATTAGCAGAAACCACAGGGCCAAAGGTGATGATCTGTGGTGGTTGAGGGCGAGAATGGGAACTAGCCATTTTTCATCTTGGGTTTTTTTCTGCAAGTTTTTGTTTTGCTGTTTTTTGTTTGATTGCTTTTTGAGTATAACCTGGTTATCTCTAATGATTCCTAAGTGATTTGCATGGAAACAACAATTTTCTCTTAAAGTCACATAATACCTCCTTGTTCTACATGGAACAGGTCGAGTATCATATGTAGAACTAATTCAGCTAATTAATCTACCTGTTGATGTATCTGGGTCTATTTGATTTTAACAGGCACCTTTCCTGGTATGCCAATAGGTACTATGGGTAGCCATTTTGTCACCTATGATAAGGAATTTCCTTTTGACACAGGGTTGCCTGAGATCATCAGAAAACACAGATATTTACATTATGATTCATAACAGTAGCAAAATTACAGTTATGATGCTAGGCATTCCAGGGTCACTGGCATCTCTTGTGTATATTAGTTCCTAACTATATCTGTCACCAAAACCAATAACACAAGTTTCTGCATTGTTATTGTGGTAGGGATGGGGAGGGGCATGCTGTGGGACACACTTGGAAGCCGGCCGCATTCTGTGGTTTGGTAGTGACACAGCAGTTGTGAAAACAGAACCCATGCTGCTTCCAGCAAGCACTTCTAATACCCTGTGCTGATTGGCCCTTCAGGTCCCCAAATGGTAGAAGTCCAGAGTCAGCACTTTCAGATCCGTTCTGAAGACGGCAAGCCACTGTTCACCACCGACGAGCAGGGTGTCACGGTCAGCACGGGCAGACTGCGAGTAACGGGTAGGTGGTGACTACTGGCTGCAGCTGCGTTCACAGCTCTGCTCTGCACTCTGTAAGGAAAAGCATCTGGCTGTAAATGCTTCTTCCTGGCATTTCCTTTGACATTCAGTTTGTACCTGACAGATGATGCCTACCTCATAGAGCTTTTTTCCACTTTCTTCTTTATCTCTTTTCTAGTCGCTGTAGCCAACAGCTTACACCTCTCTCTGTACAGTTCACATATCTGTTTTATCCCCACAATGCCAGATACTTGAATACCCCAATGTGCCCACAAAACAGTCTTTCCCTGGTTGATTCTAAAGTGGAATCAAGCTCTCACTGGGTTCACCGTCCGTATAAAAAAATTCTATGGGAAACATTTCAGAACCTGTTGTAAACGTGTTTGCTATGCTTCTGGAAGACTAGAGGCACAAGCAGACAGGTGTGTTTAAGACCCTAGAAGAATTTTTTCTGCACTAATCAGAAGATCAACAGTAGCATCATTCTCTCTTGCAGTGTTCCTAGGAAGGAGACTCAATCCCTGATTGCGATGTATACATCATTCCCAAGCACTCCCTAAAGTGATGACCTGATGTTGCAGACTATGCCAAGGAAGCACCAGCTTCCTTTCCTTATAAAAGATACTAGGTTTGCAAAAGATGAGGAATTGAAGCCGGTGGGAGGAGCAAGGCAGGTGCCTATAGTCTAAACACTCAGGAGAGAGGCAGAAGATCATGAATTTGAGACTTGGGCTACACGATGAGGGTTGTACACACACACACACACACACACACACACACACACACACACACACACATTGCTTAGTAAGTATGAGAGCAAGTAGCTAAGTATCTGACATAGAAACCAATGGCCCAAAATACATATGGTTTAACTTGTCTGCCTTGTAATGAGGGAGACACAACACATATTTAGTAGGAACCAACTGGAATTTTTTCTTTTTTTGGTTTTTCGAGACAGGGTTTCTCTGTGTAGCATTGGAGCCTATCCTGGCACTCGCTCTGGAGACCAGGCTGGCCTCAAACTCACAGAGATCTTCCTGCCTCTGCCTCCCGAGTGCTGGGATTAAAGGTGTGTGCCACCAATGCCCGGCTCCAACTGGAATTTTTATTGTATTCATTTTCTGGACTAGCATTATGTCATCCCATCCTTATGGCTGCACAGCTACAGTGGCCAATACTACACCTCTTAGTCTTGAATACAATTGAACTGCTTCACTCTACAGTGGGCTGTGCTGCTGAGATGGCATGGTTGGTAGGTAGATGTTATCTTCCACTTGGGATATTTTTAGTGTATGGCATGGTTATTGGAGCATAGCACCATTATGAGTTGAAGACAACCTGTATGGAAACATTGGATTTCTTGGCCTTGATGCTATTTCTATACTAGCTACATGCAAATTGTCGGTAGGTGTGTCTCTTGATGTGTAGGAGAGTGTTGGTACCACTAATCTACTCTTGCTGATGGATCAAGACTAATATACACAAAGTCGGCATAGCTCTTGGGAAAGTATCATTGTACTATTGTGCTGCAGGCTGTAGAGAAAAGAGTATAAAAAGACACTTGTATTTCATCAAACCCAAGTCCCTCTGTGATGGACCTGGAACTTTAAGCTAAAATAAACCCTTTCCTCCCATGTTGATTTTAGTCATGGTGTTTATCAAAGCAATAGAAAACAAACTAGGTAACAGAAATTGGTACCAAGGTGCCCTAGGCAGGGGTATGCCCTAGGCATGGGGTGTGCCTAGATTGAGGATGGGGCCTGGTTATAGGTGAGGTCCAGGCAGGGTGTTTCCTAAACCTGGGAGGGACCCAGTCAGGGGTCTAGTCATGGGTGGGACCCAGGCAGGAGTTAAGCTTTGGTCTGGCAGAACCTAGGCCAGGCAAATCTTATTTATTTGAATAAATAAACCTGGATAAATGAGAGTGGGTGTGACTAGATGAAGCGCTGCTGCTAAAATCTGTGCATGTGCCCATAAAACTCAAGGTAAGAAATACTTTCACTATTACCTGAACCACGGATGTGTGTCGCCCTGCAGAACCTCTGTGTCATAGTCTGTTCTCATGTGCTCCGTGCCGTCTGCCCTGCTGCTTTGCCTGGTCCTTACCTGCAAATGTTGAACGTCACAAATGACTGTTTATCGAAAGATTTGCACTAACCACCATGTGCCATAGTCTTCCCTGCTGCCTTAAGGTTGATAAGTAGCTGTGCTTTAACCACAGCCTGGCTTTCCGGCCCACATGGCTCGTTACTTAGGTAATGAAGGCCCATAGCATGCAGACTTAAAATGCAAAACACTGTTCTCAAATGATAATTAAACATAGGATATGACAAACAGTATGTCACCTGCTCCTTGTATCTTTGCACCCTACACACAGGCTTGCCTGTGATCAAGTTCTCTGATAAATGGACTGAGGGGGATATACTAGTTCTGGAAGCACAAGGGGGCTATTTCAGATGTTTAGAATTTTAAAACTGGTCCTTAGAAACAAATAACATAAGACACAACTGTTCTACACACACACACACACACACACACACACACACACACACACACACACACACACACACACCAACTTAGTATTACTGAAAAATACTTGGTAGATACAATGTCGACATGAGTTGTTTATTTTTTCACTCTAATGACTAGTATCTGTAGCTTGAAGGTGATCATCTGTCTAATAACGGGGTTCACGAGCTTGTGTTTTGATTGCAGCCCATCACATGAGGTAGTGTTGAACTTTCTACTCCCAATGGTTAAGCCAATCCTCAAAAACTCTGGATTCTGGGATTAGGGATGCTCAGCCTCTTGGCTGGACTGGCTTTTGATTTGGCTGACTCCACTTCTTGTATTTTGTTCTGATACGTCTCTGGGCTTTGTTTAGGGCCGGAAGGAGCTATTTTTGAACACTCAGTGGAGACACCCCTTGTCAGAGCTGACCCATTTGAAGACCTTAGGTAAGGAGTTTGCTTCCAATATAATCAAACTTTCTTATAACAAACAATGAGGTGTGCCTCACACAATGAGGCAGATGCTCACAGTGTCCCCAGATCAGTTCTGCCTTAGTCCCCTTTACTATCAGGGCTTTCAGCATGTAACTAACTGGTTATTACTTATTAGAACCCAAAACAAATCCAAAACCCTGTTGGGTCTAAACTTTGTTATGGTTCCATGGCTCTTCCTCTCTTGTCCCCACTGCCTCTGTTCAGGCTCCATGGGACTGTGGGAGTCTGCTGATCCCACTTCTGTCAGAGAGACATTGCTCAGTGGACACTGTTTGAAATGCTCTGTTGCTCCCACATCAGCCGTGGGGGGATAGGTGGTGCTCAGGGCCCTACATGGGTAGGGCTGTGCCTGGCACTCCTCTCCCTCACATGTCTCTCAGACTTAGCCTCTACTACCCCTTCCTACCCCAGGCTTTTGACAAACTCTTCCCTCTAAGGGGGTCCCTTTTGTTATGGCATCCATCCCAACCCCACCTGAAAAGAAGCCAAAGCCTCGTGGAAGAGAACAGTGCCCCACATAGACTTTGAAATAAGCATTCTTGAAAGTGCCAATTTACTCAAATTACAGGTGCCCTCCTGTGTGTGTGTGTGTGTGTGTGTGTGTGTGTGTTTGTGTGTATGTGTGTGCATGTACTTTGGTATCTATGATAAAAATTTACATTATTCATAAACAAACCTCTTAACCATTTTTAGTGTGCAGTTCAGTGGCATTGAGGACATCCCAAGTGTTTTTGAACCATTGTCACAGTCCATCTCTTTTTGAACTGAAATTCCACCCCCCTTAAGTAGTTCTGTTTCCCTTCACACTTGTCTCCCTCCCTCCTGAAATTGTTAGTTCCATTCTGTTTTTGTATCACATACAGTGACTGCGCATGGTATTACATGTGGCTTTTTTATCTTTCTTTTCCTCTCCATTACCCTCCCTTGTTCTCCCTATCCTCTCCCAGCATCCTTCTTCTATTGTCATGTGACATGAGAGAAAGCACGATCACTGTGATCACGATCACAAAGCATCTGGCTTTTTTCACTTAACATGATCTGCAGTCCTATCTATTTTTCCTACCAATGCCATAACTGCATTCTTTACAATGAATAAAGATCCATTGTGTATATGTATAACAATATAATAATAGCAATAAACATGGATGTTGAAATGTCCCTGCAGTGTGCTGGCAGGGTCCTTTGGGGACATACTGAGGTGCAGCAGAGCTGGGTCATGTGGTTGCTCTACTTTCAGGAACTTCCATGTTAACTTCCGGTGACTGGACAACTTTACATTCCCATCAGCACTGTAGGAGTGTTCCTCTTTCTCTAGATCTTTGCCATCACTTTCTCCCTTCTCCCCACAAGGTCTGACCATTTATTTGCTGCTTTATAGTCTTTAATATGACTTTCATTTTTGACTTGATTTAGAAATAGAAGCTCTCAGTCACAACAGTCCAGGTCTCTTGGTAATCTGTTCCTGGGGTATTTCTCTAGCTTCCTTCATTTTCTTGGTCAAAAGGCTAGCGTATTCTGTAGTCCCCTCTTCATTTTTCTTACTGTATTGTTTCTTCAGAGCAAAGCATGGGCATCTGTGCTGCAGGGCATGTGGAGTGGCAAGACACTGAGTCTCAGGTGCCTGGGTCCTGAACTTCCTACCTCTTTATTTAAAGACTTTCACACACATGTTGGCAGACATCACCACCCTAAGAGAGACTGAAGAGTTTTCATATTCTGCTGTCTCTTTTGGGCCCCAACTACTGGTGGCTGGGAAAGAGATATTCAGTTTTATCTTGACACAGTGGCCCACCTAGGCAAAGGGGACTTTGTTTTCTTTGGTCACTGTTCTGGCTGGGATCATATATAGCCATGATGCTGTTTTACCTTGCGTTTCTCATTGGGTGCTGCCCTAATTTTTTCTCTTGTCTTTGTGATAGACTACCCTGACACAATACTCAGGGAAGAAAAGGGTTACATCAGCTCATGGGAAGTCGGGGCCAGCCATGCCTGAAGCGGCTGGTCTGATTTCTCAGCCCACAATTAGAAAGTGGATAGGGATGGGTGCCTGTGCTCAGCTCACTTGATCCATTTTGTTCAGCCTAGGACTGGCCCCAGGAAATGAGGCCACACTCAGTGAGCAGGTGTCCCCACCTCTGCTAACCTAATATAGATAGCCCCACGAGCAGCTCACAAACCAACGGTAACTCCAGCTCCAGGGGATCCAATCCCCTCCTCTAGCCTACTGAGGAAACCACACACATGGCAAACACAGACAAACAGATGGACATGCAACCCCCACCACCGCACACACAAAATCTCTCTCTCTCTCTCTCTCTCTCTCTCTCTCTCTCTCTCTCTCTCTCTCTCTGGATAAGTACTGGATAAGAAAAATAAGTGCATGGGCTGGAGAGGGGGCTCATCTTCCAAAGGACCTGGGTTCCATTTCCAGCACTCACATGGCAGCTCACAACAGTCTGTAATCCTCGTTCTAGGGGGTCTGATGCCCTCTTCTAGCCTCCAAGGCCACTTATGTGTGCTCACAATCATGAACGCGATCGCGCACGCACGCGCGCACGCACGCACACACACACACACACACACACACACACACACACACACACAATTTACAATAAAAAACAGTGTCTTTAAAGATATTCATTCTGGAACATTTTGATTTTCTATAAAAAAACCTACTTTTCTTTCTTTCAGAATCCTTTAAAGACTTTTTTATTCATCTCACTGATCTGTGTGGTGTGGGGGTGGGTGTGTTTTAACCTATCTGGGGATATTGCTGACTGACCGGGACCACCAAGTTGTTCTTGGGTGACAGGACCCAAAGGGGGCTGGCCAGGGATGAGAAAATAAAGAATATAGAAAAGTTGGGACCAGGAAATGCTGCATATGCTGATGGTTTATGCCAAGCAAGTTAATAGAATTGCAGCATCTTATATACAGTTTGCAGGTGGGTGTGGGGCAGGGAGGGAGGTCAGAGATAGCAGAAAGCTGTCACACATGGGATGAAGTCAGCAGCAAGCTAATGAAGCAAGGTTGCACAAGGGGAAAACATATCTTAAGTATGTCACAGATTGAGCACACAGTAGCCTGGAATTGATAACTCTGGTCTCTCCAGGGAGAAAGGCCAAGGTCCCAGGACCAGAAACCTTAACTCCTTAGAGGCCCTGGCAGCAAGTCCACCCCTTGGCAAGGACACAGACCTAGGTTCCTTGTCTTTCCTGGCGGGGGCGGGGTGGGGGGGAGAGGGGAGGGAGCTCTGAGAACATCTGGTCTCTCCCTTGATCTCAGCGGGAGATCTTTTTCAATCTGAGGGGTTCCCACTGCTTTTATGATTCTGGAATGTCAGAACCCTTAGCTCTCAGTGTGTCTTCCTTGTTGTCTAGAGGTGTGCAGTCCTTTGCTTCTGCTCTTTGAACTCCTTGGGAGATGGGGGAATGAGGTTTGGTGCCTTAGTGACCATGGCTGGGAAAAGCCTTCCGTATTTTCATGGATTTGCAGCTGGAGTTCCACATACCCTTTAGGGACTTACAGCCACAATCCTCGGTGACCTCACCAATAGGAGTCAGAGGTATTTCATTTGAAAGTTGTGGCGGGTGTCTCAATATGCCGTCTGGCCTCTGCATCAGAATTTTAATTCTTGCAAAACCCACTGCTAAATTTTACCAAATGTGTAGCTCAATAAGCTCTTAAATCACTACCTCATGATTTTGAATATGTCATTCTTGCACTTGAAAGTCTGCAATGTCCTCTGCAGTTCTGTTTTATTTTATGTGTGGAAAGTATTAAATCCATAGACTTCACTAGAATGCCAAAGACTCCATGCCTCCCTGGCACCCATTCCAGAGCCTTCCCCAGAGCGCCGCCCCCGCCCCCCAGCGTTTTAGTGGTTTGGATCATGCTTTATCTGCACTTAGTAACTGATCTTAGGAAACAGACCCATCTACACTTCTTCACCAAGACTGTCAAAGCCACACAGGATTTGCCTGAAATGCAGCAACTATGGGAGTTGCTTCAGTGTTTTTCCTTCCAAGTGAGAAAAATACAGGTCACAGCAGAGCACCCATGACCCAGATACATGAACAAGCAGCCAGAGCAAGCAAGTGAAGATTCACCAGTGTCAAACAGTGTCAAACCTGATTAGACCAGCAAACCCCATATATGTCCTTTAGGGTATTCTTGCATTCAAAGCAAGATTTCAACATATTCAGTACTCAGATTTGACATGCTCCAGTGTATGAACAAAAGTGAAATTTTGTCTTCTGTTATACATAGTGATGGAGAGTACAGGGTGCTAAAAAGAGGGTAATGGGAGGTGAATATGATCAGAGTACATTATATGTGTGCAAAAGGTCATAACAAAACCTATTTCTTTGTACAAGTAATACATGCTAATTAAATGTAGGAATAAATAAAAACAAGACAGGAATTTCAATTAAACATGTATCCATCTGATTTAAAAGTCTCTCCAGGGCTGGGGGAAAGGTGCAAAGGTCAAGTGCACCTTGCTCAGCAGGCGTGAGGTCCTGGGTTTCACCCCCAGCACTGAAAAGCCTCCACTAAATTCATTCCTAGGGCCCTTCCAAAAGCATGCCACTCCTTCCTAATCCTCATGAGGCTGGTGCCATCCCACAGCAGGCACAGTTCCTGGACCACACAGCTTTTCCTGCCTGTTGTCCCTCTGACTGGTCCTATATTTACAGGTTTCTGTGAAATCAGGCTGTAGCTGTGTGGCTGGGCTGCTGACCAACAACTGCATTGTGCCCTCTGGTGGAATCCATCCTTTTCCAGACAGAGGCAAACAACAGATACTTTCTGGCACATATATTTATGGTTCTTAGGTTCAGTGCAATCCCAGGAGAGACTGATCCAAAGCCAGGTGGGGCCAACAAACACCCTGTCTCCTAACCTCATTATTTCAGCATTTTCAAAAGAAATCCTCCCAGCTGCCCTCAGATCAGGCTGAACTTAAAGAGACTTTTAGAGGGGAAGCTGGAAGATAGCTGTCGGTAGAGTACTTGCCAGGCAGGCACGATAACTTGAGTTCCGTCCATAAAACCACATAAAGGAATCAGGGACAGTGGTATGTGTGCCTGTAACCATGGTGTGAGGAAGTGGCAGGAACATCTGTAGCATGTTCCTGAAGCACGGTGGCCATCCAGCCTTCCCTAATCAGTGAGCTCCAGATCAATGAGAGACCACATCTCAGAAAAATTAAAAGTGGACTGTTGCTAAGGACCAATACCACAGGTTGTCTGCTGGTCTCCACCTACATGTATGTGCACACACATGCTCTCTACTGTGTGTTGAGAGTGTGAGATCATGAGAACATATGCATGCGTGATCATACACACATGTAGAAGACAATTTCAAAAGATTTTTTTAAGAAGTGAAAGCTAGGCCAAATTTTCTGATCTCATGGGAATGTGTAGCAAATATATTTGTCCTTAAACCTGTCTCTTTTGTTCCTTCCTTGTGAGTCTGGACAATAACTAAATAGTATTGTTGTTTAAGCTGTTCACCTATGGTATGGTCTTCTACACAAGGTAACAGCTGCTGCTGATTGTAGCTGTGGACAGAGGGCACTAATTTCATAGGCTGTCATTGGTAGGACACTTATTTCTCTGTTACTCACTGTGTAGGATAGTTGCTGTCAACTAGACACACACTGGAGTTACCTCGGAAGAGGGACCCTCAATTGAGGAACTGCCTTCATCAAATAAACCTGTGAACTTTTTGTGGGGTATTTCTTGATCGATGATTGATTCTGGAGGACCTGGCCCACCATGGGCATGCCATCCCTAGGCAGGCAGCCCATGTAAGAAAGCAGGTTGAGCAAACTATGGAAAGAGAGTCCGTGGACAGCATTTCTCTGGGAGTTCAAGCCTCGAGTTCCTGCCCTGGCTTCCCTCAGCGATGGACTGTAAGCTGCAAGCTGAAAAAAAAAGCCCTTTCTTCCCCTGGTTGCTTTTGGTCAGTGTTATATCACAGCAGTAGTGAGAAAACTACAACACTCATTTCTAGATGTATGAGATAGAGCAGGTCAACATCCAGAGTGACGTCAAAGTCTCTTGGAGTATCTACGTCCCTTGTTAGTGACACTTTCTATATTAGACCGCATGCTGAAGGATTGATATGGTAGTTTATTGTCCTCCTTCAGGCTGTTTGTCCTCCCTGGCTCAGAACTGCCCACCAGAGCCACCCTCCCAACTCAGGCTCTGAGCAGCTTGGGATTGAAGCGTCTTGGCTGTTGTCCCCAGCTCAACATTTATTTTTCTAACATTTATTTTTTTCTCATTTCAGGTTAGAATCCCCAACCCGGAGTCTAAGCATGGATGCCCCAAGGGGGGTTCACATTAAAGCTCACACTGGGAAAATGGAGGCCCTTTCTCAAATGGACGTCATCTTACAGAGTAGTGATGGAGTGGTGAGTTCAAGGACAGAGCTCTGACTCTCTGTGCTGATGAGGCACCCGAGTGCTGCATCCACCAGGGTGTCAGTATGCTAACCTTCTGCCGGCTAGTGATAAAACAGGATGACAGGCGTAGCACAGACAGTGTGGGGTAAGAACTGAGCACACGTGAGGATTGGAAAGGGTCACAGAAGGATTACATTCATTCCATAGTGGGCTCACTTTCTTACACTGTATTCTGCATCACCAAGTCACTTGGTATTTTCAGTTGTGAAAATGCACTGCAGACATGTGGGACATGCAGACATCGAATTTTGCATTTCCTAGTGACTCAGTGTTTCACAGCATGGGGTTATGTATCAACAACAACTGTCCCCTTTTGTTGCCCAGAGCACTCTGCCTGCTTGTACAGAATTGAGTGCAAAATAACATGAACAAGGAAAAACAAGTATTTTTCCAAAGGTCAAGTACAGTAAAGGCTGCTTTCTCAGACTCAAGTCCAGAATGACAGTAGAATAGACACACCCTACACCATGATTTGCAGAACTTTCTTTATTGAAAGAAGGCAAAAGCTCAGCTTCAGTCAGTGGGGAGATCAGGAATTCCAGGCTGCCTCTGGAGTCCACAGAAAGGTGACAGGTTGGGGTGGAAGCTGATTGTAACCATTGTAGAACATATTGCACAGATTGGAACCTTGATTCTCTGTTCATATAATGCATAGGCTCATGAAGTCTCTTGAAACAGCCCCACCATAATGTCCTTTCGTAGTGTAGGTATAGCTGTGTGCACTTACACTCCTGTTTCCCGTGTGTGTGTGTGTGTGTGTGTGTGTGTGTGTGTGTGTGTAGTGTTGTTCTACATCACTAGCACAGTGGGGTGCATAGTTACATGCTTCCTCCCAAGCTCTGCCCCAGGCTTGCACCAGGGATAGTTAGCAGAGACTATAAAGTAACAGTACAAGGAGTGTTGGGTACAGGAGAGTTGCAAGTCTGGAAGCCTGGGCCCCTGTGGGTCATCAGTCCTCTAATTCAGACAGGTATTTGAATTCTGTAAAGTTAGCTGGTCCTCTGTGCCTGTCTCCTTGTTACACAAATGGGGGAAATACTTGCTTAATCATGTCTTGTGGTCTCTAGGCACTAATGTAACATTTTGAAATGACCTTCATTTAACATGAATAGGAAAATGTAGTTAGGATGCATGGTGCTGTCCTAAAGAAGGTCATGAGAAGCCACTTAAAGTATGTGGACAGAAGCTAGTCAATGAGCACCCACAGGGAGGACATGAAAGTTATCCACAAACTGAAACTTAGGAGCTTGTGAGATCCAGAGCTGGCCAAGTTAGAGATGGAGTCAAGGATTTTGTAATCTTACTATGGAGACATGGCATCACCACACACTGCACAAAGCTTTAGTTACCATGGAAACACAGTATTACCACCCACTGCACAAAGCTTCAGTTACTATGAGACAGTATCACCACACACTGCACAAGGCTTCAGTTACTATGGAGACATGGTATCACACACTGCACAAGGCTTCAGTTACTATGGAGACAGTATCACCAGACACTGCACAAAGCTTATGTTTTTAAATGGTCATCTTTCCTTCTGTGAATAAGGCAGCATTTCTGCAGGTAACACACAGTAGGACCTATAATTCCAGCTGCCATTCCCCATGGACAGAGTGAGGATAGATGTTTGGACTCCAGCCTAACATGCTGACAGCAAAACAATATGGGCTGTCAGTGGAGGAAAAGAAATGGCTGGACAAATTAACCTACTAACCACAATACAGGACAGGGCAGAGAGGCCTAGGTAACAGCCTCCCAGGGGAGAAAAAGTACTCAAAGATTGCCTGGCATGGCATGGTGCCCACTGGACTGCCTCTGCTCTGTTGCTATGCAAGGCCACACAGTGCAAGCTGTCTGTCCTGCAGCTAGCAGTGCTCCAGCAGCTCATTAGAAGGGAATTCATGGGTGAGAGCTTTCGGAATTAAAGAGAGCTCTAAGCTGGTTGACAATGAAGACACTATGCCAACCTACAAAGCACTGTAACTTCCTTTTGACAAGGGAGTGTTGGGAGGAAGGGGCAAGCTGCCCCAGGACAGTTCTCATGTCCCTAGGAGAATGGTTCCCCTGCCTCATCAATGGCTCTTTGCTTATGCTATTTAACAAACCCAGTGGTTTCCATGGCGCTTGTACTAGCTTTAGTCTTCAGGCATACTGCATTCAGCATTTAGTAGAAGATGGAATGGTTTCAAATAATGTTAAGAGTTTAGGGAATGGTTGCCAGCTGGTAAGGTGAAAGAAATCAGTTGTCTCCTAGGAAAAAAATCACAGATAAAGTCAGGATAAAGTTGGACATCCACAGGCAAAAATAAGGATGAACCCATTTCTGTGAATTTCATGTTATCCCGATGGGAAGGAGATAATTTAGCATAACCTCAGTGTGATCACAAGTGTGAATTGGTATAGAAATTCTGTCGGTTTTGTTAAGTAACTTCAAAAACTTCAAAAGGCATTTTTTTTGGAGTGTGTAGTTGGTTCTTTTTACTCTTAGTTCTTTGGGGGCCCCCAACCAGCTCTCAAATAAAAACATGGAATCTTATTCTTACTTATGAATGACCTGGCCTTATCTTGGCTTGTTTCTAGCCAGCTTTTCTTAAATTATCCCATCTACCTTTTGCCTCTGGGCTTTTATCTTTATCTTATATACCTTTAGTTACTTCTTACTCTGTGGCTGGCTGTCTACCTGAGTGGCTGATCCCTAACGTCCTTCTCCTTCTCCTTTTCTTACAACTCGATCCTCTCTTCCCAGATTTCTCCTCCTATTTATTCTCTTTGCCTGTCAGCCCCACCTATCCTTTCTCCTGCCTAGCTATTGATCATTGAGCGCTTTATTAGACCAGTCATGTGTTTTAGGCAGGCAAAGTAACACAGCTTCACAGAGTTAAACAAATGCAACATAAAAGAATGCAACACATGATCTTTGTATCATTAAACAGATCTTCCACAGCATAAATGAATGTAATACATCTTAAACTATGTTCCACAACAGAATTGAAAAGCAATCTAGTTTACTGAACTAACTGTAAAACAATTGATCAGTTTTCCCAGCTGGGGAGTAAAAGAGAAAATAGGGCATCTTTGCACACTGGAGGAGCTGTCTGCCCAGTCTGCACAAAGAATGGAAGAGGCCATTTTGAGAGGACTCAAGTATAGGCAGGTACCCAGCTACAGAGCTGGGATTATCCCTTGGTACAGTTCATTCATATCCCACTTTCTCTCAAACAGCTGGTGCTTGATGCTGAAACTGTGGGTTTGCCCAAGTTGGAGCAGGGGACACCGGGTCCCTCTGGCAGCTCTGAGGGATTCTATGAGATTTGTGTGTGTCCCGATGGGAAGCTGTACCTGTCTGCGGCTGATGAGGCCACCACCTGCGAGGAACACAGTCACATCTGTCTCTGACCACTACCTCTTCTGCAGAACAGCTGTTATCTCGGTGAGCTGAGAGCTGTGGCCTCAGCCTTCATGTCCCCAGCATCTGGGTGGGAGCTGGAAGACTCACTGCTAAAGCACTTAGAAGATTGCATGGGGAATGTGTCCTTGGAACCGTTGGGCCTAAAGTGTCTGTTTTCAGCATGGCACAAAGAAATGTCAAGAACTTAGTCGCTGGATTTTCATCTTTCTGGCCACCTTCCACATCTCTCGTGTTGAACTGTTGTCTGGAAGTACTCAATAGCAGACATCTATCTCCTCACACACTGACTGGTGGATTCTAAAATGCACCAATTCTGCACAGCCCTTCCTTTACGTTAAGCCTCAAGTGCTCCCTTTAGCCAAGTGCAATGTGTCAGGTTTTACCAAGAGAGATCCAGGGCTTGAAGGGAGTTTGAAGTTGATAGATTGTTAATATGTAGTTAGGGGAAGAAATTACACAAAATTAGTCATGCTTTTTATATACATACCAATAAGCAATAAAAAATGACATTGGTTTTCAGACCAGAGTTTCAAAATGTGTTACTTTCCTTAATGCTCATAAAGTATTAATATTCTAAGGTATTAATTAATTAATTAATTAATTAATTTTCCTCAAATTATTGGTGACAAAGATTCAGGCCAGTCAGTCATAAGGCACAGGGTGCCAGGTAACTACTGAGATTAACTAAAAATTTGACCTTAAATTGGTATGGCCATTTTCACTTGGAGATCTCTGATGACTCTGATATACTCACTCCACCCAAAGCACCAACTATGATAGCTATGTGTATAGATGTATGACCTAATTGACACATTTAGCAGGTATCCAAGGGCTTTTGTCTCCCAGGACCATAGGGAGTGGAGAGCTTCTGCCTTCCAGGCCTTGTGCTGACTTCCACAAACAGTGTGTGTGTGTGTGGGGGGGGGTGGCTGGGTGCAGCTGCACTGAAGTAGCCATGCAACTTCTACAGAGGAGGCTGGGTGCAGCAACATGGAAGCAGTCATGCAGTGTGTGAATGCATACAGTGCCCACTGTTGCATAGGTTGATAAAAACAAAACAGTACCTACCTAGGTCTCTGTGGAGGCCACTCACTGACAATGAAAATGTCCATCCTGGATCCTGAGATAATGGCTCAGTGGTTAAGAGCGCACACTCGCCTTGCAGAGGGCCAGGTTTGCTTCCCGCACTCATTAAAGTGGTTCACAACTGCCTGTAACTGCAGGTCCAGGGGTCCCTGACACCTCTTGTCCCCACCAGCACCCACACTCACATGCCCAGACCCCAACACAGACACATACAAGTACACATAATTTAAAAAGTGTTAAGTCTTTTCAAAATGCCCATCATTCAAGGGAAGGTGATGGAAGTTGCTTGTTTTGACCAGCTATAGAAGAATCTCAGACAGTTTAAGATGGAGTGAGACCACCTAGCTGTCCTGCAGCTTCCCGCCCACAGATCTGTAACACTAACGCAGCCAAACGTGCCTTCTCATCTTAGAGTCAGGAGAAAGAAGGAAAGTGAACTCTTTTAGTGCAGTTTTAATAAGGTGCTTATCTAATGCTCTCTTCCAAAGCCCATTTTAAGGACTATCACACAGCACACAGGAAACAACAAAGTTAAAATACAGTGCTCCCTGTGAGTCTGGAGCAAACACCTGCATGGACACTGCTCCTGTGTCACAGCCATGAGCATTTTCATTTGGGTTAAATATTGATTTTTGTTTTTAATCTCTGATTTCTGTGAAATGTCTCCTGTCAAGGTCAGTCAGTCATCTATTTTGTCATTATTTACTCTGCTGTCCCATGCTTTTGCCTAACCAATGTCTTCAAGCCCACATGACCTAACACAGGATCACATTTATAAGTAAACTTTGTTCTCATACAAGTCCACAAAGGCTCCGATGGTAAAGTGAGGCCAAAGGAGAAGCATGAGGATGGAAGATAGGATCTGGGGAGGTGGCTCAGAGGGCTGGAGTCCAGATGCCCAGAACCCACTAAATGGCAGGTGGATGTAGCCATCTGCCTGTAATACCAGCCTTGGAATGCAGAGGTGGAATGCCCAGAGTAAGCTAGCTGGTGAGACTAGCCCTACCAGGGAGCTCTGGGTTTTACTGAGAGACCCTGCCTCAAAAATGGTAGAGCAATCAAGGAAGATTCCTGGCATAAAAATCTTGAGCCTGTGCAGGCAGACACACATTGGTACTAGTGTGTACTCAAGCACACACACAGAAAAAAAAGAATAAAAGTTATGAATAAAATGTTTAATTTTGTGTTCCTTGGCTTTATACTCAGAAGATATTTTGCATAGAGTCCATTCTCTGGAGTGATAAATACTTTATCCTTTGTTAGGACCAAAAACTTCAGATGGATCGTAATACAAAATATAGATATCTTATAATTAAATTTGTCTCACATTCAAGAACATACCTAGAACACACCTATGCTTATAAAGGCTAATGCTTGGTTCTAGGTTTCTTTTTGTCAACTTGACACAAGGTAGTGTTATATTAGATGACAGAATCAGACCTGAGAAAATCCTTTCATAAGATTGCCCTGAGGACAGAAAGATTATAGGAGCCAAAGATCAGAGTTTGCTATGAGACTGAAAGAAACTATGAGTTTGAGAGAGAGCCAGGAGGGGTATATCTGAGGATTCATAGGAAGGGAAGAGAAACGATGTAATTACATTATAATCTCAAAAGCAAAGAAAAAACATTGGCTTGTAAACAAGCCTAGAGGGCATTTTTTAAATTTGTGACTGATGGGGGCGGGCCCAGCCCACTGGGGTGTTGCCAGCCCTTTACCTGGGTTCTATAAGAAAGAGATCTGAGCAAGTCATGGAAAGCAAACCAATAAGCACTGCTCTTCCATGGTCTCTGCTTCAGTTCCTGTCTCCAGTTTCCTGATTTGAGTTCCTGCCCTGACTTCCTTCATGACAGATTATGATGGGGACATGTAAGCTGAAATAAACTCTTTCCTCCACGAGTTGCTTTTGGTCATGGTGTTTCACCACAGCATTAGAAACTGAGGCAGAAATGAACAAAAGGGGTTATTTTTGTGACAGACCAGGTCACATGTTTTGGGAAGATTGTGGACGGGCATTGGAACATTGGGCTAGAAAAGCCACTGAGAGTCCAAGGCTTAATGAACTGTGGTGGGAACTCAGATGATGAGACTGAGAGAGAGCAGTGTGAAGCTTCAGAGGGAGTCTGAGAGTCCTTTAAAGACTTTATCAGGGCTGATTATGTACTTTTGAGTTAAAAACCACTCAGGTGAAAGCTTTGCTTTGCTGGGACAATAAATACTGGTCATAGGGGCCTGAAGAATCAACTGTGACTAAGAAGAGACCACAGCATCACCGAGGCAAATCTTCTGGAAGAGCCTTGCCACACTCCAGATCACAGTTTCTGTGTGTGCTGACCCCGAGGAAAGAGGAAACATTTCCTACAAGATTTTGCTTCAGTTATGCCTCTGCCTCCGCCCCCCCCCTCTCTCTCTCTCTCTCTCTCTCTCTCGTTACACTCAGCACACAGAAGCTGTGATTCAGAGGGGCCAGGCTGTACCTGTGCTGGCAGGTGAACTTGAACTTG
This sequence comes from Cricetulus griseus, assembly GCF_003668045.3. NCBI lineage: Eukaryota > Metazoa > Chordata > Mammalia > Rodentia > Cricetidae > Cricetulus > Cricetulus griseus. The sequence continues at coordinate 216,221,514 of NW_023276807.1, read as the reverse complement.
GTAATGTGTAAGAGTCTCCCAGGTCTCTTCTCCAAAGCATGAAGAGGTCATTGAGAACATCTGAGGCTTGGTACCAGGAGAGGCCATTGGTGAAGCTGCAGCCTCAATTGCAGTAGACGTCCCAGTAGTTAAAGAGGGCATAAAGAGAAATTGAGGTTTGACACCACATGACAGGGTCAGGATCCCCAAGGAGAGCCCAGCAAAGGCTACTGATGAAGGTACAGCCCAAGTGCAGCCCAGAATTTTGGAGATGCCAGTACCATGAGACAGCCACCAAGGACAGCAGCATATGTGAAGTGGAACCCAGCTGAGCCTAGAAGACAAGTCACATGTGCTGTGGATGGCAGAGCTGGAGAAAATGGTTGCACAGGCAGTGGTTTTATAGCCCAATGAACATAACAGAATCCAGGCTCCACCTCTGATAGCATCCTGTGAAATGGACACTCTGATGGTTTGAAGAAGACTGGCCCCCATAGGCTCATACATTTGAATGTTTGGTCATCAGAGTGGTACTACCTGAGAGAGATTAGAAAGTGTGGCCTTGCTGGGTAGGTGTGGCCTTGTTGGAGGAAGTGTGTCTCTGGGGGTGGGCTTTGGGATTTCAAATGTCCAATCCAGGCCCAGTGGCTCCCTCTTCCTGCTGCCTGTGGATGCAGATGTAGAACCCTATCTATTTCTCCAGCATCATGTCTGCTTGCATGCTGTCAACTTCCTGTGTAACCCGAATTAATAAAAGACCCAGGAACTGATAATGGGGTTCAAACTTCAAGCTGGCCACTAGTTTCTTACCTCTACCTCAGGCTGAATGGGCTGGTCCTGTCTCCACGAGCTCTCTCCAAGCCTCAGACTGTAACCTCTCCTCAGCATGGCTGGAGAATGAATGCTCCTGTCTTCAGTGTGGCTGGAGAATGAATGCTCTACTGACTACTGAAGACCCTGCTCCTATCCTTTATACCCATCTAGTGCTGGAATTAAAGGCATGTGGTCTGTTACTCTAATTTTAGACTGATTCAATCTCATATATCCCTGGGTGGCCTTGAACTCAGAGACATCCGTTTACCTCTTAATCCTAAATCCTGGAATTAAAGGTGTGTACCACCACCTCCTAGCTTCTGGCTGCTGGGATTAAAGGTCTGTGCCTGGCATCTATGACTTGTGGCTGACTAGTCTTTCTGAATCCTCAAGCAAGCTTTAATGGACTAAACTTCTGAAACTGTAAACAAGCTCTAATTAAATGTTTTACTTTGAAAGAGTGGCTGTGGTCATGGTGTCTCTTCACAGCAATAGAACCCTAAGACAGAAGTCATTTACTAAGACAGACACACATTGTTTTCTGAAGGCTGCCAAGTTCTTATGATAGGGCAGAGCTGTGATGGCAGAGCTCTCCCTCAATTCACCCATAGCTGTCTCGGGGAACAGCAAATGAATGTAAAATGTCTGACATATAGCATGGTTTTCAGTGTATCTGATTTGTGTGGGTGTTGTCCCTTCCCTGATTTAAAATAACAGTGGGTGTAGATGGGCTTCAGCCACCCACTACATGTTTTAAGTTTCACTATCTACATTCTTATAGCTTGGAACACAATGCACTTTGCATCAAATATAAGCCAACAATTTAAATAGTGTGAGCACTGCATACGAAAAGCACACTGTTAACAGAGTAGAGCACAAGTTCATTTCTGGCTTCTTAGAAGCTATGGCTTGTGGTACCCCCTTTCCTTCATGGTCCATTGGCCACCAGTCTGGGGACAAAGGGGTGAAAGACCCGCTCGGAATGCTTCTGCATGCCCCCTGCCCCTCTGTCTTCCCCGCCTGTGCCGGTGCTGGGTGTTCTCTCTGGAGCAGGCGGGAGGAGCAGTTGACTGAGGGCAGCGCGGTGGGGACTGAGCAGGGCAGGGCCAGGGTTCGGCCAGGGGCTGGAGAATGCAGCGTGGGCGGCGCCTGGAAGGGGAACTTGAGCTGGGAGAGCAGCGGTGCTGCTTGTCCAGGAGCTGCGAGCGGGGAGCCGCCTCCAAGGCCAAGGACACGGGGGCCGCGGAGCTGCCGGGGCCTCCCAAGCTTTCACCCCGGCAGGGCTCGCGCCCCCGGCCCACCCCGCCTGGCACCGCGCCTCGGGGCTGGGGCCGAGCAAGGAGCCTGCGAGGAGGCCCCAGGGCGAGCACCAGGTGGGCCGGCACGAGAACAAACACCAAGTGAGCCGGCCTGGAGCCTTGCCCCTGAGCCCCTGCCCGATGAGAAACACTCCGTCCCAAGGTCTCCGCCCCCAAGGTCAGCCATCAGGACGCGGAGGGGGGGAATTGAGTCTGTTGTACCAGACACCAGACCTTGAAAATATGCTGATCTGGAATGGCTCTGTGTCTCATTTGAACCATCCAATAGAAATGATTCTGTATTTCGCCTCATTTGAAAAACTCTGTGTTTCACCTCATTTGAATGACTCTATACTTCGCCTCATTTGAATAACCCTGTATAGCGCCTCATTTACATTGACCAATGGGAATAGCTCTGTACAATGCCTCATTAGAATTATCCAATAGAATCCCTGCTTCTAGCTTGCACCTTTTTCCCTATATAAGGACCCCTTTCCCTTGGCTTGGGGCGCTTGGCCTCACAGAAGCTAAGTCGCCCGGGTACCCATATCTCCAATAAAGCCTCTTGCAGTTTGCATCCAAGTTCGTGGTCTCGCTGATTCCTGGGTGCGGGTCTCCTTCTACGAAAGTACCTCTTCGGGGGTCTTTCAGGGGCAGAAGGGGCAACGGAGAGCTTTGTATGGACTGTGAACAGGAGTGGAAATAAGCTTTCAGGAGATACCTTCAGTGAGACAGCTCAACTTTATTCCAGAGTGAGGAGAGATATAAAGGATGGGGACACAGGCTGGGACATCACCTATTGCATTAAACAGCATGTTCCTATCATAAGGCTCCTAATGTCTAGTTACCATATGGGCAGCAGAAGGAAAGCTTCTGCAGGGGACTGTGTCAAGGGTCACACTAGGGATAAGTCAGGCATCCAGGCCTACAGACATTCTCCAAATAAGGGCAAGTAGAGAGCAGAAAGTCTCACTGGGGAGGGAGTCCTCCAGGTTACCAAGCTTGGAGAGAGCTGCCTGGCCATGGTAGACTGCAACTTCTCACCAGTAGGGCCTCCCAACAATTGCTTTGTATTAAGAGGAGGTAGGAAAGGACATAATTTCCTGAACCCTGTTCCACTATTCCTTTTTTTTTTTTTGTAAATGAAGTATAACCTTAAGTCATATTAAGACAAACAGGCAACAAGTTTAGAAATCAAAGTGTTGAGAAATCCGATCTCTAGAATATGCCTCAGCTTCTCAGCCTTTCCAGCCTTTAGGTGGATCATTAGATTCTAGACTTCTGCCCAGTCACCAGGCAATGCCAGGCAGTGAATCTCCTCACACACACACTACTGGTTCTGACTGGTACATGATAACTATGAGCTACCATGACTGTCATTTTCTACAGGAAATATAGATGTATTATGGGGTGGTATAAGATTCAAAGAGCACAGACTGTGAGCAGCATTGATGGAATAAATGTCACCCATCCCCAAGTCAACCAAACATTTCACTGGAATACTTCTTGGGCTCAACATCCTTGCTCTCCTCTCTACTGTACTGAATGCAGCATACAGGCTTGCCTGTGTCAGCCAGGACACCCATCCTTGCTGGATGCCCTGTCTTATTATGAGTGAAGGCATTACTCCTACCCTATCTTAACCAAGAGCTACTCAGGGGCACCTTCTTCCGGCATTCAGTTTCATTACCATAAAAAAAGAAAATAGATTTTTAAAAACTTAAGATAGTAAAATATATAAAATTTATTCAGGGCAGAAATTCTTTATTCTCAATTTCAATACCTGGAGGGAAAAAGGCTTTTCAAATACACTTGCTGTAGCTACTGCTGCTGCTGTCAAGTTGGTGTTGAAACTCGATCTGAATTCTGCAAAGCTATTTATGAAGATTTTGTAGTCATGCTAATATTCAGGCTGACTGCAGAGGAGTGAAGGGTGTTGTCAAGCCCCATGAAGATGTTTCATTAAAAGTATACATGATCTCACAGGCCTAGAGAGATGGATCAGCAGTTAAGACACCTGGCTGCTTTTCTAAAGGACCCTGGTTCAATTCCCAGTACCCACATAGTGGCTTATAACCACCTGTAATTCCAGTTCCCAGGGATCTGATTCTTCCGGCCTCCATGGGCACTCAACATACATACATGGTGCATAAACATACATGCAAATAAAGCATCTATACACATAAAATAGTAAAATAAAATAAATTAAAAATAAATCTAAACATTAAACCAACAACTTAACATGCTCTCAGATTAGCTCACTGAAGTGAAAATCTGAATCACGTCTGGACCCAATTTAAGGGATTGTGAACCTGAGTTGCTTGGTTTGTTTTCAACTAGATCAACTATCACAAAGGCCAGATAGGTTTTTTTGTGTAATTTTAGTGTTGAAAGCTCTAAGTACTGAAATCTAAGCATCAAAACAACACACTTTTTAAGTAACACAGAATTTGGTAGCACCACAACTGAATGCTCAGTCCTCACTCACTTAGCTTCAGAAGTCTGGTGCCTGAGGTGTGTACCAGCCCCAAATACAGTGCTGTCCTAAGACACAGGAACTGTCGAGAAATGCTAGATATGGTGCGGTTATTTTCAAACCAACCCCAACAGATGTATCAACTTAATTCTATTCCCTACATAGGTGGGCAAGCTCTTAACTAAATCAGTAACACCTAGTGAGGCTGCATATATCATGTACTTTCTATCAGTTAACCACGAGAAAACCTAACATCTCAGCATGAAACATACAGGACAATGCTATCCCGAAACTCACAATGAACACATGCAGACTCACACCAAAACTAAAACATGGGAAACACTAAACTTGATTTCCAACAAACTGTATTTCTCAAGAAATCACCTGAGGCTACAGAATGCTCAGTAGTCATGAGCACTGACTGCTCTACCAGAGGACCCAGGTTCAGTTCCCAGCACCCACATAGTGGCTCATAATCATTTCTAACTTCTGTCCCAGAGGGTCTGATGCTCTCTTCTGGACTCTGAAGGCACTGCATGTAGGTAGTACACAGACACATGCAAAACACCCATACACATAAAAATACAATCTCAAAACAAAAATTTTGAAGATAACAACTCAAAATGATTTTCTATATACATTTTCTTTATTAAAATTATGGCATTTAATATTAACAGCAGAAAATATTCATGATTCACATCCAGAAGCAATTAACATTCCTTATTACAAATGAAGTAAAAAAAAATCTAACATGTTCTGTATGTAAGCCCTTAATTGCCTAAAATATATTTAAGCATCATTTACAGCCAGTGCACTTATATAAGCTATTTAGGACTTTTGAACATTATGAAAATTAAATGTCAGTTCTCAGTTATTCATGGGGGACAGTACACACTGATAATTCCCTTTGTAAACTACTGCATATCACCTCAAAGATTTGAGCAATTTTAATGTACTTATAGTAAAAATTTTAAAATTCCCACTAAGTGCCATATTGAAAGACAGTTCTTTTTCACTGAAGCACCTTTACACAACAAAATATTGCATCTTGTTCAGCCACACTACACAAATTATGACATTTGTGGAAAATATGTACATAAAACATAATGCTAATATTCTTTTGATAAATGTCATGTTGATAAGCAGTTGTAGAAACAATATCTGGTAATAAGAACCAGCACTCTGAAATTTCTATAAGTTATATCTTCATGAATCAGGAGGCTTGCAAACACAAGATATAAAAAAATCAAAATAAAGATGTAAAGTGCACCCAGTGCACTCCAAGGACCATCTTCATACTCTTAGTCAAGTAATAGTCAGGGTTAAATACTGTACCATTTTAAAATGTACAACTTAAGATGTGAAATTGCAACAAATTCACAATCAGATCCAGCTGATAAGAAAAAATTGCATCTAAAAGTGTCCACTTAGAAAGTGATAAGCCCCAAAGATCTAATTCCCCTCATATGTCCAAATCAGTATGTCCAGTGTTTCCTTAACTACTTAAAAACATGTTTAAAAACATAAACTTAACCTCCTCCTAACCAGAGACATGTAGACTCTTATCTAACAAACTGCTAAGCTTTGGTTACATAAAGTGCAGTTCAATAATGTGCCACCCAACTGTTCAAACACACTTAGGAACTCTGCAGTTCACTGCCATCCTCAAAATCAGTTTTCAATTCTGTTAAGGTTTCTGTTAGGAGTCATACAGCTTCAAAATGTTTCTAGCACATTCTATCGTGTTCTTCACAGTTCCAAGATAGTGGCAATGAAGCTGAATAAAGTACAGAAATTCTTATTTGTGCTATAACACATTCAAGATCTGGCTCTGCTTTTTCCTTTAAATACTTTCATACCTTTTGTTGTATAAAATTTTCAAGTTTTATGATGATACAGGCTGTGCATTCCAACACCCTCATGGCAACCTCAGACGTGAACCTGTCGTTGGGGATCTGTGGGAAAGGAAGCAAATCGGGATATCTGGTTTTTAAGCTATCTACGCCATAAGCTTCCAATGTGTGGACATCATTTGTCAGTCCTTCCAGCTGTTGACTGTATTCCTCTATCTTCTGTGCAAGTGCTGTTGGCTTTACGTCTTTATCGGATTTCCCCCTGACGGCATAGTCAGCTGCTATCAAAGCTAACTTGGTGGAAAGGTAGCACTTGAAGCACACCCATTCATTGGCGTTCTTGTGAAGGTCATTCCTGGCAGCCGAGAAGTTTGCTCTGGCTTGTCTTAGCCATCTCCGGGCTTCCACTGGATTGCCCACAGACTTGAAGGTGGGAGGGACAAAGAACCTTTGAGAGTATGTTTGTCCAGCAGAAGGAGGGCATTTTTCTTTACTTTGCTGTTGCCTTTCAGATTTATGGCTTGTGGCTTCTTGATTCCACGAAGTATAAAATCTTTGAAATGAGTACTTGTCTGACTGAAATCGGGATGCAGAGGCTGAAAATGTTCTTCTTGAAGCTCTGTCTGCATTTTGATCTAGAAAAGCCTGTTTTTCTAATCTGTTGATTTCATTCTGCAGATGTTTGAAAACTTCATTAGCAATGTCATGATTCTCTGGATTTTTGTCAGGGTGCCACTTCAAATACAACCGTCTAATGATCTTTTTTCGTTCTGATTCTGGAAGCTTCCAAGCTTGCTCCACCACTGATGTCACTTCTTTTAAGATTTCTGGTAAAGCATTCACCTTTAGCTTTTTGGGGGAGTGGTGTTTGGAAGAGGAAGACTTGTGGCTCTCTCTGCCAGAGAAAAGAGGAGGAATGCTTCTCAGACCAGGAGTCAGGAATTCTGTGGGGCTTGTTGGTGTGGTGGGAGCACTATCTCTGCTTTGAGAGCTTTCATCGGGCCTTGAGAACTTGTACAAATCAAGAGAGCTGACTATTTTATATTCACTGTAGCCAATATCAATCTGATAGATCTTTCCTAGGAAACTAGTATTGTCAGCATCTTCTCTTTCAACTTCTTGAACAATAATTGCATATGTGTATGTTGGCTGGTATGACCCATAAATATCACCACCTTCAGCATCCACAAGGTATCCAACATATTCTCCAGGATAAAAAACATTCATTGGATCCATAAGCAGAGTATAATGGATCTCAGCAGGTATTGGTGTGCCAGGCATGGGAAGTTCCAGTTTTGATGGCTCAGAAGAGTCATATTTTACCCCTAAACTATCAAGTTTCTCGCTGATCCTGTAAATGTCATTGCATCCCAGCATAGCAATTAAATATGATGTGTCAGAAATCAAGTTGTCAGTTGCTGATTTAAGTGTCATTGCTAAGGCTAGCAGGAAGTTAATGTCTTTACTGTCTGAATGCTGGATGTACAGCAAGATGACTGCATTGCCAAATCGCTTCAGGAAAGCAAAAGTTTCACTCCTGCTATGGGGAATAGGATTAAAACCTTTAACTCTTAATGTTGTCTGAAGCTTTTCAAAACAGGACACTTTCAGCCCTTCTCTTAGAGCTTTGCAAAGTCTGATGGCTTTTTCTTCATTGGCCAGGAAAGCATTATCATTTTCATGCTTCATTATTCTAATGAGGCCTGTGATAAACTGCTCGGAAGACAAGAGAAGCTGCAGTCTTCCCTGAAGGGAGCACAATGCTCCAAACTGGCACACCTTGGGGGTCTCTTCATCAAGCTGCTCTTCAAGTATACTGCTCAGCAGACGAGGTCGAAGTTTTTGAGGAAAAAGCATTATCAGCTTAGTGTGGAATCCATGATCTTTCCCTAAGTAGCACTGGCTAAGATCAACTAGCATTTGCACACCAATATTGCCTTGGATTCTACTTTTATAGTGTGGTGCATCATCAAACACCAAGATGCTCGACTTCACCAACCTACCATCCTGGCTTGGAAGGTAGAGTACGAGGTCCCGGGCATTCTCCAGATCACTCCTCACCTTGACTGAATCATTTTGCAGACTTTTGAATAGGCCAGAAACCACTCTCTTAACTGTGCGCATTTCATTAGGATCCAACTGCTTTCCTTCAGAGTTTTTGAATATGCGGCTTAATACTTCAGCATATTGCTTAGTTGAAATGATATCTTCAGTGCCTAAATGTTTGAACAGCTGATGAAATGTGCCAAGCTCTAGAGGCAGCTTGTACAAATAAGGTTTAAAATCAGCTTCATATTCTAGGTTTATCACTACTTCCTCAGGCTTCAGAAGTTTCCAGCCATCTTCAACCATCACAAAGGCAACACCTCGAAGCTGAAAACGGAACTCCCGTTTTTCTGCACTGAGAAATTCATATATGCTCCTTAAGACCTTTGCTCTAGTTTTTACCATTTCTTCATCCAAAGTTGTTATGTTGCATATGTTTCTGCAATTATTAATGACCTTATCAAGAGGGGGGTCCAAGTTAACATTAAGCATATTTAAAACTTGTTCAAGCTGTTCCTGTGGACCAAGGTCACTGCCTTCTTGTTCTTTGATGCTCAAGGGTGTGGCTTTCTCTGGAAGAATAGGGCAAGATGTCCACAGCAGCTGGAGCACATCACACTGCTTGAACTTTGGATTCACTTGTGCTCCATTGAACTTTATAAGAGGAAGTGTCCCATTTACCTCCTGGTACTGAGGGTGAAACCGAATGTATTCAGCGGGGGCCCTTTCAGGACACAAGAATGGTATTAAGGATAGTTCCTTCAGAAAATTTCCAGATAACAAATCCATTCGTTCTTGGAATATGTGATGGAGAAGGATGTCAACTGTATTTTGTAGTGTTTCTTTAGACCAGTTTTCTGTATTTGCCCTCACACTGATTTCCTTGGCAAACTGTAACAACTGCTGCTGGGAAAGTATGTACTTTAGCCCCACATTTCTCAAGAATTCCACCCAGGATGTCATAAATGCAACTTGATTTTTAGGTTTTATTACTTGTTCCAATTTTTTAAAGAACTCCTTAGGAATAAATAATTTTTCAGGAAGCATAACTTCAAAAACTCTCACAGTTCTATCATAGAAATGTTTTGCTTGTTTTAGTCGATTGTTGGCATCATGGATAATCAGTAAGCTTTCCAGTTTTTCAAAAAGTTGTTCCTTAATCTCTGACAGCTCCTCAATGTTTGACAATCTATTCTTCAGATAGATCAAGTGCTCTAATTTTGCATCATAAGAGAGATTTTCAATTTTTGGCAGAAGGTGTTTCAAATACACCTCCAGATCATCTACTGGCACACAGCCAAGGACCTCGTACAGTTCTTTTAAATGTACCTTTTCTTCCAGAAATGCAGATGGTGATGACTGTGTCCATTTTTCCACTTCAGCTGAAGGGATACTTTTGGTAAGCACATAGCACGTTCCAAACCTTGCAATGCTCATATAGCGGCCACTGATGGATTTGTAGCATGGAAGGGACTTTAAAATTTTTATGTCATCTTGGGACATCAAGTGACTCAAATTGCAGTTGAAATACATCAAAAGTGCTTCAAAGTCACTTTCTACTAGTTTTTCAGTCCTAAACATTGAAGTTTGAACCATGTAATGTACAGCCTTCAAGATGCTTGTGGGGCTATCTATGTTTGCTGTGTGACATGACAACAGAGGAACTAATGCACTGTCTTTCGAGCAGATTTTGTTCAAAGCAAGCTGAATACAGCCAGCTTTCATTAGAGCATGAAACACCTTATCGCTCTGGGCATTTGGGAAAACGGCAATGTGCATGAGGCTCAGGGGGATCAGTACATCTCCTTCAGGAACCACAAGCTGACTGGAAGACACAGTGAACTTTGTTCCTGGAAGCAATGCCCAGTCTTTGAGGATGTCAACAATGACATCAAATGCTGGCTTTGGTTCTTCCTGATCTTCTGTCACACTAACGGATTCACTGATAAAATGCCAAGCATTCTTAAGCCAAGATTCACTGGCAAAATTGTCTTTCCACTTTGTACAGTTTTTGGTCTTATATTCACGAGGCAACACAGAAGAGAGTAAGTCAGCAAAGCTGGAAATATCAAACACTTTTGCAACTTTGCAGTTCAACAAAACACTACTGTATTTCAAGTATAAGGTGTTCATAAACAAATCTTTACGTGATGGAATTAATTCATGGTATGTTGTTAGAAATTTGGGTCGTTTACCATCAAAAATCTGCAAAACACTGTCCAGTGTGATGAGCAGGGGCAGTCCCTCAACTTCAAACTCATTTTCTTCAGCATCTTTAAAACAGTAATCAACTAAAAGTTTTAAACTATGAAAAAGTTTTAGGTTAGTTTGCTGAAGACGACAAGGTAGCTTCCCAATATGGCAGTTAGTATCAGGAGAAGAGAAAGTCATTAAGAAGGACCTAACATCAGCAGGAGTCACGTAGCTAACAGGAATATCTGCATCTATAAGGCAGTGGTAAAGATTAGCAGTTTCATCACAGTTATAAACCAGGTTGAAACCAATTTCTAAAAGCAGGTGCTTTAGCCTGTAGACATTCTCTGCAACTGTTTTTCGAGTTGTAATGTTATAATCTGCATTTTTAAGATGCTGTAATTCATCCTGTAGCAAGTTATCAAAAAATGGCCTGGTTTTATTTGAAGTAGACATATTGATCCAAGTAATTATGACTGCAGAGTGCAAATCAGAGCCATCAATATTTGGAGCACGAACAACAGGTAAAAGACGTTTCATGTCTTCATGAATGCAACAGTAAAGTGCCTTTACTAAGCAATATAAATCTGGCTGCAGATCAAGCCTGTTAACTGGAAAGAAGGACAGAAACTTCTTTAATGTGTCCTTTACAACATGAACAGGTGTGTTCTGTAAAACTGATAATGTTGGGTCAGAACCAGGGAAATACCGTTTTTTTAACTGGATTAGTAATTCAACATAAGCTGGCGCTATTAACGCTGTCATTAAACTATTATTCCAGTCACTTCGAACACCAACCCCGTTATCATCACGCCACAAGTTTCTTCTGGCTGAATCTAGAGCAAAGTGGCCATTCACATGAAATGGCAGCCCTGTCTCCAAAGAGAGAGGCAGAAAGCAGAAGGCCCTGTGGGGCTTTTTATAGTTATGAGTAATGCAGGCAGCTACTCCACCACGTGGGAAGAGGGTGATATCTTGGTTCTTGTGAGCCGATATAACACTCTTGGATACTTTGTCCATACTTGAAAATCCTGATCTATTGCAGATCAGCCATGTGGTCAGATTTCCTTCAGAATCCTCAGTATCCATAGTGTAAGTTATCTGTTGAACTGGTATGTCCTTGAGCTGCCTCTTTTTAGTAACGCTATCAATTACAGATGCGTGGAATTGCTTCCTTTTCAATCGGTCTCCATCTGTGATCTTGCCTTTTACTGAATAGAGCACATTCAGACCTCCTGTGGCCTTATCTATTTCACAGATAGATATTTTTTCCATGTGATTGAGAAACATAAGAAGTTCTGCCCCATCAGAGCGCAATTTGTCCAAAAGATTCTGAACCATTCTGTCTGATGATGGAACTGAGGAAATTTCTGAAACTTGTGCCATTTCTGCATTACGCAGAGGAAATCTAAACATTGTACAATTGTCCAGTTTAAAGTGATTTCCCAAGTAAAGATCCAGAACATCCGAGAACTGGGTTCTGAAGTCTGCATCCAAATCTCTAAACATGCGTCCAGGACTAACTGATGTGGCTCCTGGTGCATATCTGGCATGGGGATCAAAAATACACAGGATATCATTGCCAGAAATAAAAGAAGGACAGTCTGTAATGTGATACACAGAATTGAACCCGATTCCATATTGTCCCGTTTTGCAAGGATTTCCTTCTTTGGTGCCTTTCCCAAGATTCTGAATTCCTCTTACATCATCTTCTGTAAATGGCTGGTTGTTGTACACACACAGTGCTGGCCCTTGCAATGGGGCCCACTTATCATCAAATATTCGGTCAACAGGATGCTGTCTGGGATCAAACACAAAACAGATTTCTGTGGCCTTTGCATCATCAGCATTTTGAAGAAGCTCTTTCAGCATTTCCTTTTCTGAAGGATAGGCATTGAGTATGCTCTTAATTCTGCTAGTCAGTTTTTCTTTCTGTCCAAATTCTGTGCCTAGAGCTGTGAAACAGATGTTGGATGCATATCTTTCTAAGGCTTTATGTCTCTTTGGTATTGCTCCTAGTTTGACAGCTACTTCCCGGGGTATGTCAGCATGGCAATATTTAACAGTAGAATCCTTTACTTTTATCCAAGGACAGTCATTGTAGCATAATGACTTAGCAGGGAGAAGCAGAAGATTAGTATCTGGCAGTAATATTTTGCCATAATTTTTCTCACAGAATTCTTGTCTCTTTTCTCTAATGAGGCTCCAGATTCCTTCACTGATTATTCGTCGGCAAAGCTGAAAATTCTCTTCTGTTATTTGTTTTTTTCCTCTTTCTTGATCAATAGTCTCTAAAACTAGGGCAAAATCTTCTATTGTAAATGACTGCCGCACACCCACACTTTCAAAAAGCTCACGGAAATTATTTTTATACTTGTTAGGTAACTGATAAAGGTATGGTGCTGCTTCAAAATTCAAATGAAAAGAAACTTTTTCTGATTCAACATACACATTCTCAACCAGAATGAAATGAAATGGTTTTAGTTTTTCAATAATTGCTGCCTTGGCAATTTCATTCTGCATCATTGCTTCATGGAGGTACTTGTAGCAAGCATTGGTGATATTTTCCTGATACAATGTAATGCCATCGTCAACTGATTTTGCAACTTGCTTCAACTGGTTTATTACCAGATCAACTGTTGGCTTCTTTAGCAAACCCAAAAACTCTTTAACAGCCAATGACACTGAACCACAGCCTCTAAAAGAATGGGAATTTTCATTGAGAATTGGTTGCAAAAGACAGACTATATCTTGATGTTCAGCTGTGTAAAGGTCAGTTGCTGCAAACATGGTTTCAGGCTTAAAACTGTTCCCTTTCCATTCTAAAGAAAAACCTGCTGGCTTTGTTAGAAATGGAAGGAAGGGAATTGTTTGGTATTTTGCAGCAAAATCCTTTGCTCTAGGATCCCTTATTTTTAGCTTCTCATCAATAAGGCTTAGTAGAATACTACTCCTTAGACAGGCAGCAGCATGGTCACTTTTATTAATCTCAGCTACTGACTCTGCACGCTCTAGCATATCATCCCACAAAATATCATCTTTTGCCATGCCTAACTGAACTAGCTTAATCAAAATAATAGGATTGAGGTAATCCTGTGTAGAGCCATAAGGGAACCTCCCATCTTTAGTATCAAATAACTTTGCAACTCGTCCTTCTGGGTGGATCAATCTTGATGGCAAAACCAAAGGATGGCCCTCCAAGGAGCAAGGAACACACGGTGTAACACGAAGAATTCCTGAGAATTCATCAAGTTTCTCATTTAAAACAAAATTCATTAAAGGATCTCTCAGTTCTGCTTCAATTTCCTGAATATTAGGAAAAAAGACTTCTGAAAAAAACTGTTTCTCTGAAAATGTATTTTCAAGCAGTATCTGTTTGCAGCCAGCCTCCTCAAATCCTGCCTTTACTGATGAAGGAAGCTCAACAGCACAGAGGTTTTTGGAGCCTGTTTTCTTGAGGTACTTCAGAAATATCTTGAAGGCTGCTGAACCAACATCTTTTCTTTGAAGTATACAGTCATCTAGGAATCTCACATTCTTCATGGAAACCCAAGTAGAGCCATCAGAGAAGACTCTGGTCAACTCCTTCCCCTTCCCATGAGCTATATCTTCATAAAATCCTTGACAAATCACGGAGAAGTCATCATGAACTAGATCAGGATCAGGCCACACAGCATAGTAAGTATAATCAGTCAGCTCACCACTAGTGGCTAGGTCCCGTAAGACACTGAGTGCTTGTAAGTAAGCTTTCACAATGACATGCCTCATGAATGTGGTATTCCATCGCCCCTTTGTATCTGTCTTCCAGATTTCTTTCCTATTTGAAGTAACAGCAAAGCAGCCATTGATGTGAATCGGCAACCCTGTTTTTATTCGTAGAGGTAAATAGCAAAACACCTCTCCTATGTGTGGTTTCACGGTCCACTTCTGCTCCTGGGTTTCATGCAAAAGAACAGCTACTGCCCCACAAGGAACCAGCCCTAGTCTCTTTCCACTTTCATTCAAGGAAAACTTGAGAGCCTCTCCTGTATCCATGCAGGTGCATAAAAGCCATGTGGTGCAATCTACTGTCTTCTGTGGCAACTCATCTGATGGCTTTTTTGATTGGCCAGACTTAGCCATTTCAAAGAGGGTAGCTGGGTCATCATCTGGACCTCTAAACAGTGGTGACTGTAAGTCAGCAATCCTCCTAAACACATGGTGAAATTCTTCAACTGTGATCTGAAGAATGCAAGATGACTTTGGCACTTCAGTGGGAAGCTTCTTGCTGGTGCTGCTGCTACAAGTCTTCATGAGTTTAGCAGCTTCTTTTAAAACACTCAAAACTGGTGCACTCAGTGCTTTGGAGGGGCAGGCTTTTTTCTTAATTATTATTGTGTCTTGTGCTAAGCTAGGGTTGCTTTCTTCTATCTTCAAGTATTTCAAATACATTGAGTTTACACTCTGAGTGAAAATGATAAGTCTGTGCCCACAAAGGCTAAATTCATCCACTAGGGAGTAAATATCTGCAGTGTTGTAACAGGTACTGCTAACTTCACTCACTTTTGCTTCCTGTTGTGTCCTAAAGGACAGTCGGAAAAGAGTTCCATTGTAGCTGTAAGGGGCTTCTACAGCCAAAGGTAACTGACAACCAAATACATCTATAAATGGTTTGAACTGATTTGGAAATTTCCTAAGTCTTTTTTGCTGTTTACTCCAATTAATTTTGATTCCAGGATTAGATCTATCTTTTATGTGTTTACTGATATGATTTATGTTTGGATCAAACATAATCATAAATTCTCTGCTCATAATGATGGGAATGTCAGTGATATGGTACACTGAATTAAATCCAAGACCAAATTTTCCAACTTTGTCAACTTCTCCCCTTTTTAAAGATTCTCCTAACCTGGTTATGTTTATGAAATCTGAATCTGAGAATTCAGAATTGTTGAATGACCACAAAGCAGGTCCATGGCAAGCTGCCATCCCTGGGTCTAGGAGATTCTCCCTGATGTCCATATTTCTTCTCATATCAATCATGAAACTGCATTCTGTTGCATTCGCATCATCAGCATTTTGAAGCAGCTCTTTAAAAATATCTGACACAGAAGGGTATTCTTCCAAAATATTTTTAATCCTTACAGTAAGAGGTTCTCTTTGTCCTGACTGCTCAAACCCCATGTTTTCAGGGTTGATCAGTCTTGTACTAAGGCAGGGAACTTTTAGCCACTCTGCAGTTTTCATAGGTATGTCTTCATGTACCAAAATGATGGGTTCCACTGAATCTTCAAGTAAGTCGTTGAGGTCATCAACTTTGATGTCACAATAACAGCATTCATGAATTGGCTTCATGACAAGTTTGGAAGGATTTTTGCTATGATAAATAGGAACTGGTGTATTAGGGCTTGCTGGAATCTGGTTGCTATACAGCCATCGCATAATATTCAACATAAGATGAAGGTTTTGTTTACTTTCTTGTTCACTCAACTCCTGTTCACTTGTGAGATATACCTTCTGAATTACCATTGAAATATGATCTGATGTCAACTCTTCTATTGAGCCACAGGCCTTAAACAGCTGGTGGAATTTTGCCATGGTTTTAGGCACATTATATAAATAAGGCTGAAGATCCAGATCATGGATTGGTTTTATCACAGCCTGGGCAAGAGGACAAAAGTTTTTGCCAGTCCAAACCCATGGAAATTTCAAGGCTTTAAAAGAATCTTTCCCTTCATTCAGATGATCATGCATGAACCCATAAATTTCAAGCAAAATATGTTGGAACTGATAGTAATCTTCATCACTAAAGGTTTTTGAAGTATACCAGTCAACAACAATCTTAAAGTGTTTTAAGACAGCACTGATACTAGGCTTTGTGAAGATGCCTAGAACTTTCTCCAAGTTTACATGGACACTCTCAACAAGAGGAAGTGAGGAGCCCACAAGAACTGCATGTGCTGCATCACACATATCTGGAGGTGCACAAAGATTACAGAGATCCCCTTTCCAGACTAAGGAACCTGGATAATTAGGAGGCCTTTCCTTGTAGGCTGGAACCCATTTTATTTTCTTCAATGTCATCTTCCCTTCAGGAGACTGTAAGAGTGCATGGTTTTTACTTAAGACGAGCAAGAGTGTTTTGGCTTTCTTCAGGAGAACATCCTGATTCTGACAGGAACTGACCTGCAAAGCTTCAATTGTTTTTGCCACTTGTACAATATCTTTCTCTTTCAGGCTGGCTTCATTTTTTAAACCAATCTGTCTCAAAGAGTGAAGGATATCTGGTGAGGTAAAAATCGCAGGTGGGAAATAGGCTTCTTCTTCACTATAAAAGAGATCCTTTAGTACTTCTATATCAGGATCAAAGAGTTCACTGGCTGCTACCACACGCTCCTGTGACATCTGAATGAATTTCAGTGACATCAACCAATCAAGCACATTTGGATTCTCATTTTTAAGAGATGATAGATTCTCAAGGATCCACAACATAAGATGTGTTACCTCTTCCTGTGTATAAAATGCATTTTCAATATCTTTTAAAATAAACTTTAAACAGCTTGTAGTCTTTAATTTTTCGATTTTCAACATGTTTGCCAAACGAATGGTAGCTTCATCACTACTATCTATTACTGAAAGAGATAGTCGCAGATCTGCTGGAAGTTTGGCAGTATGGTCCAAAACTTTACAGCCTTTTAATTTGGTGTAAGAGGAAATCCCTTGATCAGATGAGTGATTGATTCTTTTGAATATTGTCAATTCTTGAATTATTCTTTTCTCTTTTTCACTGGTATCAGTTAAGCTAGCCAAAAACTTCCTTAGAGCATCTTTGTGGGTTGGAAGTAATGATGCTATTTGGTTACATAACTTCTGCAGTGGTATCTTCTCCATTATCTGCAAAATAGCACTTGGTAGTGGAGAATGAATGTATTTTTTAACAAGTGGATGTTGAATAGAGGTATCTAACTTTTTCAGTACAATTCCCCCGAGTTTTTGTACAATATCTGCTAAGAATTCTGGAAGCTGAGCTTCAGTTTCATCATCTAAAATGACTACTGATGGGATTCTGAGTCTAATGAGTTCCACACACGTCTGATCTTCATCCAGTATAGTTCTGGGGATAAGAGGCATCTCATCAAATAAAGTCAAATCCTCTGAAAAATGTATGTAGAGATTCTTCCAGACCATTTTAAGCCATGAAATGGACGGGTGGTGTTTGTCTTCACTAAATGGATACCACTGAACCACCAACTCTCTGCCAGGCCAGAATGTATTCATTACTTCTTTAATAAGACGTGCAAATCTCTCTGGATTTAGAAGCTGCAGCTGAGTACATGGTCTTCCTGTAAATCACACACAGAAATGTTATGCACAATTCTACTTTAAGCTCTTCTGGTCTCACATTTAAAATGGCACTAGAAAGCTGTTTTAAGGAAATGCAAAAATTCAGTGTAACTAATTTAAAAATAATAATAGTCTATACAGAAAATAATGAGAGTCTATACAGAAAATAATGCATATAATAACCTCTAAAATAAGTCATTTTATCCACAAAGTGCTTATTTTAAGTAAATATAAAAATCTATAAAATACATATTCAAAAGTATCTAGTGTTCTACAGATGGAATCAACATGAAAAACAATATGTAATGTTTAGCTGTCCACAAGTATCATACCAAATGAATACAGATAAAATTTACATATTGTTTTTCATTTAATGGGTAAACATCAATAAGCAGACCCAATACATCTTTGGGGGTTGTGTGTACTTCCGGCACCTCACCTGCATAACTGTGTAGGAAGAAGAGAAGGGCTCGAAATCAGAGCAAGAGGCTGAAGTCTTCATTTCAGAAGCTAACACTTGCTGAAATGCAGATAGCAATGGCCCTCATGAAATTTCCTGTCAGTCTCTAATCAGATATGGAACTGGGTGCCAGCTAATGTCTTGGAGACTTGAACTCACTCATTTGGAAAAGCAATGGGAATGAGGCTCTACCCACAGACTGTTCTATACAGAGCACAGCTGCAGTTTTGCCAAGATTGCTATTTATTGAAGTGTGCTCTGTAGAATCAGGGATTTTGTAGAAATGCTTCAGGGCAAACAAACTGAACATGTGGGGTGTTGCTGTCAAGGCAGATATTTTTCCCACCAAAACAACTCTATTTCTGAATGCTTGCAAACTAGGAGAGTAACCGAATTTTGCCTCCTTGGGGGGACAGTTGCTTATCTTAATAGATTGCCTAAAAATTAACATTTCTTTAAAGTGAATTTTGTATGTCAGATTATTTTTTTATATTTAACACCAGTAACAACAAAATAGAGAACTACATACCTGTAGGTATGTATTTGCCCATATATAGAAATAAAAGTCTCAATATAAATTCTGTGTAAATTAACATTTATCTTTCCCCTATGTGCAAGTGACTTCTATATCCTTATGAGCCATTTTGGGAAATGCTGTAACAAGAGGTATACCTCAGGCTCTTGGGACTTTTGTATGTAACTTTGTTTGAGAATGTCATAGTGAGGTGCTTCAGAGGCCTTCTAATGGAGCCATGGAGACTCCTGTGCGAACATTTATACTTCAGGGTTAAAAGCTAAGTGTCTTCAATATAAAGTAGCGAGAACTCGGGACTTGAGATTGAAGATGCTGTATTCATATAATTCCCATCCTACCTTCTCCCCACTCTAACACTTTTTCATCAAGGAAGGACATCTTTGTTCCAAAGGCTTTACTCTCTACTCCAAAATTACTCATCATGCTATTTTAAAAGCACTGTCATAGAAATCCCAGCAAAGACACACTTCTGAAACTTTAGAATGATAATACCCAGATTCAGTACATTTTTAGTTTCTATGTCATGTGACAGAATAATTCAAGTAACATTTTTAAAATTAAAATGTCACTAATACAATCAATGTAGTTTCTTTAGGTTATGGAATTAATTAAACTTAATTTTATAATAATGTTTCTTAAAGTGCTTAGTGAATAGAATTAGCTGTAACTGAATATCCAAGTCATAAGTAAAGCAAAGATATAACTTTAAAGATATAAAAATGTTGAAAATTAAAATTCAGAATACCCAGAAAGCAAAATTTTAAAATATGTACCATGTATGTTCCATGTAAATTGCCATATCACATGCATTTTATAGATAACCCTGCCTAATATCCTGGCATAAAGTTTGGCAATTTACAAAACAAAACATACTTACCATTAGGAAAATTACTTGGTATGAACATGTAAATAAAATGTCAAGACACACCCACCTCACATATAGCATGCAACTAACACATCAGTCATGCTCAACTGGAAAAACAATAGGAAGTAAAGGAGAGAGAAAATGCAGCAATGCACAACTCTAAATACATTAAGTTAATTTAGACCGAAGTCCTGAGTTCTAGCTACTCTGTACTAAAGTCAGTTAGCTTTTAACCCTGAAGTGTAAATGTTTGCACAGTTGTCTCCATGCCTTCCATCAGAAGGCCTCCAAAGCTACTAGGATGAACTACTAGGAAGAGCAAAACAATTTATAGGTTAAATATAAATAACGTGTGGGTTTTGTGGCTTCCACAACTATCAGCAATGTCAAAACACATCTAACTATGCTTCTTGAAAAATGTTCATAGGGACAGTAAACTATTACCAGATATATTCAACTGTAACTTTGGAAAAATTCTTGTACATAGGTTGTTTGCCATAGAAAGTCCATCTCAGATAATGGAAACAGTCTCTACTCGGAGACTGTACTATTTTTTGTTTCTACTTATTTACATGTCTATATTCCTTGCTAACTTGGAGAATAAATGCAACATGGTCAGAAAGTAGAACTATCAATCAGTGTAAAAATTCTCTTAACAATGATGCTTTCATTCCAAATGCTTTTAAGTAAACTCCTCCAGAGGTGTCACTCTACGGGACAATGCTAACTCAAGGCACTGGATACATGGCCATTGTGTTTGCTTTTCGGGTACACAGTGGTAATGGCAGCTTTGATAGCTGGTGAGTTTTAATAATGTACTACTGTATAGAAGATTCAAGTCCTTGTAAACACACACAAACAACAAACATCCAATTAAATGATTATTGTAAATCAGTCATATCTTTAAGAAAAAAAGAGAATGAAGAAAAAGAAAAGACCAACATGGGGTTGGGGTAAGTAAAGGAAAAGGCAGCCCAGTGCCTTCCAGTCAGGACTCCACCAGCACTCAAGTCTAGATATTGTGCTATGGACCCCTGGGTCTTTCAGCATCTTATTCTACCTCTAATGGTTCACTGCTTCCCAGAAAGTCTGCACTGATACTCTGCCACTGATATCTTGCCTTTGGCCTTTTGTTGTTCTTCTTATAATACTGGGCACTGACTATAAGGTTTCATGCAAGCTAGGCAAAATCCCTACCACTGAGATATATCTCAATCCTCTTTTTACTTGACTTTTTATGGATGCTCACTAAGTTGCCCCAGGCTGGCCTTGAACTCACTTTGTAGTTCAGGTTGCCCTTGAACTTACAATCTTCTTGCCTTAGCCTCAGGAATAGCTGGTATTACAGGCCTCTACTATCAAGCTTGCTCCAACTTGAATAGGAGGAGATGCAGCAACAGAGATTCAGTAACCAAAATGGGACAGTCCCCAAGGCAGGTATTATCAGGGTAACTACTCACATCAAGGCTTTGCTGCCTCTTTCACTACACTTTCCCAATACAAGGGCTATTGATAAAGCATTAGATACCTTTAATATAAAGTAGATGCCAACTTTAATATTTATAGAAATGTCACTCTAATAATGATTTAGTTTCCAAACTAATTATGTGTATGTGTGTATCCTGCTTCAAATGATATATAAAACCAATTTCTTAATAGATTTTGAAAAATTTGAGATTTATTTTAATGTATATTGTGCTCTATCTGCATGTACACCTGAATGTCAGAAGAGGGTATCAGATCCCATCATAGATGACTGTGAGCCACCATTTGGTTGCTGGAAATTGAACTCAGGACCTCTGGAAGAGCTGCCAATGCTCCTAACCACTGAACCATGTCTCCAGCCCCTAAAATCAATTTATATAAATCAAATCTTACATCCTTTAAGTTCCCAAGTAAAACATGAACTTGGGAAAATAATACAAAATAATAATAATGAGGATATTTATGAAAGCAAAACAAGAAGAGTGGGCAATCAATAAAATGACATACCCAGCATTGTAAGATCATCTGACTATCCCTAATGAAAGTGGACTTTAAGGCTCCATGTAGCTAGACATGGCTTCCTACTTCCGCCAGTCTCCACACTGTGCTACAATCCACAGTCCCTAGAATGTGCTCTCTCTTTCATTTCTCCTCTGAGCATATGTGTGTATAACAGAAGTTCATTCATGTCACACTCTCCCATGAAAGCAGTATAAAATACAAATTTCACATATGTCCTGCATTTGAGACTATTTATGAAATGAAGGTTTTCAAGTCATTTAAACATGTTTTTAAATCAGTGTTTGCAATAACAAAGGCTTATATTAGTAGTTTCCTCTCTCCTTTAAAGTTATTTCCAGCAGAAAAAAGATGGTTGACATAATTTCTAGCTATTTAGGTTAAAAACAAAACAATAACACAGGATTCAAACAAACCAACAAATGACAATAAATCAATCAAGTGTCAAATGAACACAACATTCAGTCGGTGATCCTACCTGAGTATCCCCAGAGAAGCTGCTGTGCTAGAATATAATTAAATCCATTCTTAGAAAGGCCAGAATGTTCAATATTTCACAAGCTCACTACAGAAATTACGCTACATCTTAAGGCAATGCTGTCTGCAGAATTTCCACATAGCATTATGCAAAAGAAAAGGCAAAAACAAAGCTCTAAACAGTATATACATTTACAAATTAACGATCTATTCAGATGCAAATTAGCCTAAACTTTGTAAGAACTAGGATTTAGCTCAGAAAGTAGTGAAGGAGAATGCATGTTTATAAGCACAAATCACACTACATTCACAGCAATCTGCAAGCTAGCCAGGTGCTATTTCACAGGCTATCATAAAACAAAGGACCTAGAAAAAAAAAACTGAGAAAGGGAGAAACGGAATTTTTATAAGTACTCTAATGTCTATACAAGTAAATTTACACTTAATTCTCAGTTTATGATCAAGAAAAGTGAATTTATCAAACAAATCCTACTACTTGCCTCTGATAACCACCAATTTCTAAGAACAGCTCCCATGGGCAACTAATCCTTCTATGCCTAAGGCAATACAATTGCATCTTTGTGGACTATGTTTGTTCATTGGGGTACCTTAGACTCAATTTCAAGGCTAAGCCAGGGACTGGAAGTCTCATCAGAATAATTACCTCACCAGCAGTATTTGTGACTCAACACCTAGACATGTTCTCAGACTTTGTGTATATCTAATGAGGAAGGCAGATTAGAGAAATGATTACAAGTAACTATACAAGTGCAGGTGTGTGGTGCTGTGTGGTGTCCAGTGTTATGGACACATGCATAGGTTACATGAAACAATGGGTGAAAGGGAAAGAAAGGAGAATGATTGGGTAACAGCAAACACTGATTTTAGCATTCCTGTGCGTGTACCAGGCATCTTTATAATGCCCAGGATAAAATGGACAATGCCATGGACTCTGGTTTTGTTTGTTTGTTTGTTTTTTTTTTAATAAGAAAAAAAGAAGCCTTTAAAAGGTTTTTGATAAAAGGTAGAAAAATGATGTTTTAGAAAAGTAAGTTCTCATAATGCTGTATTAACTAGAGAAGAATGGCATTGAGAGATACCAAGGCTCTGCCTGTGTTCCAGGGAGAGATGGCAGTGGCCCAAATACTGGTGAAGGTGGGCTTGTTCTTCTAGCACATGGTCCCTTTTCCCAACAAATAATTATGGATGTGGCAGTCCCAAACATCTCCACAGTACAAGTCTTGTGTCAGATACAGCGATCTGTATGCCAGAGACTAGCAATTAAAAAGTGTAACACTTTCTGAAGATTTGTACACATGCATATGAGGTTATCATCTTTTCAATAAATAGTGTACATCATGATAAAGTTGTGTCAAAGTCATCATTGAAAACATGTTGTCCCTGAGACATGAAGGCTGCAGTTTCTCCCCTGTGTGCCAGACAGAATACAAACACCCTCCTCCCTGATTTGCCACCCACGTCTGTAGCCCCAGTCCATTCTCAGCAGTGCCCACCGTATGAATGGCAGTGCTGATTGACATCCATGTCCTATGTAGCTGTGATCTTTTTCATCTATTCATTAATTCCATTTGGCACAATGCTTGGTATATATAGGAGACAAACACTTAAGGACAACTCTTAAGTTTGTAATTATAATAGATCATGTAACTCTCTAATAAAAAAATCTTGAAAATTAAGAAACATGTGAATAGGATCCTAGTGCCACTCCATTAGGAATTTGTGCACTCAATTACTTTTTTTTCTAGTTTTTTTCCATCTAAAATCCATTTACTGGCAGAATTTTGTAACCATTCACTACTCACCTAATTTCTGATAATCATCCATTTACTCATGTAATTTAAACTGCAAATAATCTAATTCACAAATAAAAATGAGAAAGAACAAAAACAGAACTGTGGCTACAACTCTACATTTCAAGTTGTCTAAAATCCTTTCATTTCCTTGAGCTTTTCAAGTAGAGACGATGACAGTGGCTCTGCTATCTAAGGGTTGTAGAGAGCAAACAGAAGATACTCATCACAGATAATGTCTCCTACCTAGGGAAGGGAGAAGGAACTAAGACAAAGCCTTGGACTTGAAGCCCACACCACCAAACCCACCATGATAGCAGCCAGACAGAGCTCCACAACCATTCTGCCCTCGACCTCTCAGGGCCTGTAGAATCACATTTACTGTGTGGCTCAAGGGCTGCCTCCAAGGCTCTTCTCCCACACTCAGGTAATAAAGAGATGGCAAAGACTCCAGCCACTAGAAGGCATTCTAGAAAGACTAGGCCAGAACTTCACTCTGGAGTTCAGTGCTGGGTCTGCAACAATGAGGCTCAGCCCCAGGCAGAAAACAGAAGTCTCAGAGAGCCTTTCAAGCACTGGGCAGAGATCTGTTTAACAGCAGAACAGACTAATGTTCCAGTGTGATCCACTGTCAGCCTTACAGCAGGACTTCTTCCCTAGCTATCTTTTACTTATCTATTAATTTCTAGCTCATGTATTAATTTCTAGCTCATGAGTACCTCCCAAGCTTTCTCTGTGGTTACCAGATGCTGGGAGAGTGGGGGATAGAATATGGGATAGACATAGAGGCTGGTCAATTAGTATTGCTACAGGTCAGATTAAGTTCTGGGTATTACTGCACAGTAGGGTAACTATAGATAATAATGATATATTGTATATTTCAAAAAGCTAGAAGATTCTCCATCAAGAAATAGAAAGGAGGGAGGGGATCCATGTTTAAATACCTCAAAGGCTTTCTTGAAAAGAACAATTCACAATAAATGAGTCATGTGGATGCTGGAAATCTGAATCACTGTGACTCTCACATGCATAAATCCTTGTGGCAAGAAACATTTACAGGCTCATTCATGGTCTCACTTTTAACTCCAACCTCATTTCCCTGACAAATCCCAAATCCTTTCATGAACATTTTAATGAGTAAAACTGTATAATGATTAACAACTTCTCCTTGAAAGGAAAAAAAAATCATGTTGTCTAAGTCATCACATAGAATAAGCTCCTTGAAGCAGCCTAAATGCCCCTCAACTGAAGAATGGATAGAGAAAATGTGGTACATTTACACAATGGAGTACTACTCAGTGGAAAAAAATAATGGAATCTTGAAATTTGCAGGAAAATGGATGGAACTCGAAGAAACCATTCTGAGCAAGGTAACCCAATCGCAAAAAGAAAAAACATGATATGTACTCACTCATATGTGGATTTTAGACATAGAGTAAAGAATTACCAGCTACAATCAACACTGCCAGAGAAACTAGTGAACAAGGAGGACCCTAAAAGAGACAAACATTGTCCCCTGGAGAAGGGGAAAGGGTTAGGATCCCCTGAGCAAATTGAGAGCATGGGAAGAGGGGGGAGGGAGTATGAGAATGAGAAGGGAAGAAGAGGAAGGATACAGAGGTCATGAGGGAGCAGAAAGATTGAGTCAGGCGAAGAATAGAAGAAAGGATATGTGATAGGTAGGGTTTTAGTTGGGGGAGTGCTAGGGGAGGAAGGGAGGGAGAAGGGAACTGGGATTGTCATGTAAATTAATCTTGTTTCTAATTCAAATAAAAAAATGATAAAAAAAAAAAAGAATAAGCTCCTTGGTGAGACAAACTCTGAAATCTGGGAGGCAAATATCTAACTTGGGAAAAGTCCAGATAATAGTTTTATAAGTGAAGGGATGTTTTCAGAAGCTGAAAGACAGAATTAGAGTCAGAAGCATAGTAATTTTTCCTCCAAATTACTGTCATTTCCCAAAAATCAATCCCAGTAAAGGGCCTCTGTGACTTTCTTAGGTCTCCTCAGTCTCCTTTCCTGGCAGCGTTATGGGGTTGGATAGGTATGCATTTCTAGAAAGGTGATGACATCTGGTAGCTAACAGGATCCCCCAGAATAACCACCTGTAACTGCATCAGAATGTGGTACAACAGACAAGGGAAACAAGGCAGAACTCCTGACTTCCAGCACTCATCTGAAAACCCCGAACTTAACCTTTTTCTCCCAACTGTGAAATTTAACTAATAATCAATTTCTAAATTATCACACATGCTGCAAGATCTGAGGATAGGAGGGTCCAAAAAGAACTAGCAAACACTGGGAAAAACAAGAGCACTGTGCAGGCTACGATAACACACTTCCTGCAAATGCCCACCACCAAGAGCTATGGCATGAGGTTCTCAATGACATTGCCTTTGGATTCTTTTAGACACGAGAATGGCTCCTGACATATCTCCAACTGGACAATTCTCCTAGGTTGAGCCATATGAACTCAGATTTATAGGTCTAAAATGGACAGTTATTAGAAGGAATCATAAAAAAACTTTTATATTTTTATAAAGAGGGTTGTTTAAGAAAAGCACTAAATGGCTATAATACCTCTGGTCTGGGCAGCTTCTTTTAAAGCAGCTAGAAGGTGAGGCTTCAAGTTCTCCAAAATAAGTCTTGCTTCAAGACCTGGGAAAAGGGACCTAGAACGTGAGAGGTGTACAGCAGTTACAATTCTAACAATTCTAAGGTTAAAAAGTCCACCATATAATTTCAAGCCAGTTAAACCTGCTATTTCATTTTACATAAATTATAGTATACACATCAAACTACATTATCTAGGCTTTGCTTTAAAATATGAGGCTATCATATACCATGTCAATTCAAAAACAGTCTAAATACTTAACAATAACATGAATTTTATTCCATGAAATGTCAATATATGCCCTTAGCTATAAAAACTTAGTTGCTAAAGCCAAGTAGGATGATGTACATCTGAAACCCCCTTCAGCTTTTGGGAGGCTGAAGCAAGAAAACTGTACTTTCTAGGCTAGCCTGGGCTACACAACCATACCCTGTCTTAAAGATACAAAGAAATAGCTACTTCATATACTATTTGAATTAAATTTCATCAAACAACTCTACTATCTAATCTTACCTCTATTAGTACCTTATAATAATTGTTTTCAGTGTTGTGACTGAAAAAGAGCTACTAGAATAATTGTTTTTTGAGACAAGGTATTTCTAGGTTGTCTTGGAACTTCCAGGTTCAAGTGGTCCTCCTAAGTCTCCCAAACAGCTGGGACTATAGACAAAAGGCAATAAACACAGCCTTTATGTAATCTTTTAACTGACAAATACTAGAATGTCTTTTATTTTAAAATATAACATTTATCTTTTAATATTTCATGAAAACCCTCCTAACCACACAATCCACAGATACCTGGTAATCTGGCAGTCAAGGACCCTGTGGGCAAGACAGCCCCCCATTCCCTAGATCACCCAGTGTCTGAGCCACACAATATCTACCTTGGGAACTCTTCTGAGGTGATGTAAACAACATCTTGATCAGAGACAGATGAGGAGAAGGGGACAAAAGCCCCACTTTGTAAAGGCAGCAGCTCAAGCCCAAGCAGCTCACTGTAGGCTTGGTCAGAAAGCACGAATTCTAGAAGATGAAGCTTTTCTTCAGCACTGCCCAGGTGTGCACACTTCCGCAGCACCTGCCGCACCCATGCAGGTGTCACCTTCCTCACAGGAGTAGCACTGGAGGTGGCAGAGGCTGCACTGAGCTGAACAGCAGCAGCCAGGTTCTCTGGTACCATGGCAATCTGCTTCCCTGAGCTCTGGAGGTAGTTGAGCACAGACTGTGTGTATTCTAAACTTACATCAAGTTCTGAGAAGTACACCTGCTCCAGCTTTACCCACTCACCACCAATTGAATAGATCACAGCATGTTGGAACAGTTCACTGAACAGAGGCCCCAACACTGGCTGCCAGTGTGCCTTGACTTTGCTGGCCTCAGGCCAAAGTTTGTAGATGGCATCAATGGACAAGGGGAAATCAGAGCTCTTTTCTGTCTCCAGGCGTTTTATTGAATCTAGGATCAGAGTAGCATAAGCTTTGGGAACAACATTCCCAATAAGGAATTCATTCCACAAGGCTGCAGGGTCTCTCCATTGGTCCAGCTCTCTCCATTTAATGCTCCTGCGGTTGTCAGTCAAGCCAAAGAAGCCACTGATATGAACTGGAAGCCCTGTTCTGCTTTCCTCACCAGGAGGCAAAGGAAGAAAACAAAATGCTTTTCCTGAGAAATCAGATATTGCTCCATTTTGTTCATCATCCCTGCCTGATAAAGACATGGCTAGTCCAATGATGGGGACAAATTTCAATTCATCAGCCAAAGAATCCAGTTTACTACTAATGCCTCGTCCACCCACACTGTTACACACCAACCAAGACGTCTTCTGGGCATCCTTTGTACTCTCATCCTCTAGAACTATGTTTATATGATATGTTACACAGGTAACACTGTTGCTTGGAATCTTTTTACAATAGTTGCTTATGGCTGTTCCCAGAATCTTGATAGAATTCGGCCGTTCATGTTTCAGGGCCTTATTCTCACTAGCAGTCACTCTAAATACCAGTCTTTCTGTCCCATCGGCCTCTCGGACATGTAAAGATACAGTCTGCACACTCTTCAAGAAGAGCAGCACTGTGTCTGCATCTGCCCTGAAAGAGTCAAACAACTCCAGAACCTTCTGCTTAGTGTAGAGATTGCTGCTAAGCTGAGAAGGCTGTAAGCGAAGAGGGAAACGGAAAAATGTCCCTGGAAAGCTGCCATTTGTAAATGTTTCCTTGGTGCTTCCAAAAACGCCAATGAAGGGTGCAAATTGATCTGGAAGCTCATTCATTTCTTTGCTGTCATCTTTGAGATTCCAACATTGGCCTGATTCATGGGGGCCAAAAAGCGTTTGATGAGGATCTAGCATTCCTATCTGGTCACCACTAAAGATACAAGGAACATCTGTAAAAATGAAAACCAAGGCATAACCAACTCAGAAATCCAATGAACAATTATAAGTGCAGTTATAATGAAATAATAACCACTATCAAAATATTACATAAAATGTAGTATGACACACAAAATTCTTCAAAAACAAGTGACTTAATACTTTGAAAGTGAGGCATAATGGTTTCTGGTTTAAGACAATCTATTAAGAGCCAGTTATAGAAACGTCCATGATTTTTGTGAAAATCTGTGCTGTATCTTTAAACACTCACTGAGTGGAAGATACAAACACTATTTAGATATTTATACTAAGTGCTAACTGCCACATAAACCCAGTTAGAAAGAAGAGTCACAATTTATGTTCAAAATTAAAGATTCAACTGTTGACTATGACAATGTAGGTTGCTCCATTGTCATGTAGCTCAGCAAGCAGACCCCAGAGAAAGTGAGAAATGAACTTTCCTGGGGAAGGACTCACAAGATGTACAGCTACGGTTCTTAAAGATCCACATCTTACCAATGGCCTCTAGACTGATGTCAAATGCTTCTTCTGTTCCTTAACTAAAGACAGTGATATTACACTGGCAGAACTAGATGTGTCAGATGTATTATTCTGAAAGAAACTTTTATCCGTAGTACTGCTCAAAGGGCTTCCCATGGATAGTTCTGATGTGCTTTTTCTCCCATGCAGACTTTAACCCCTCATCTTCATGTTCATTGTAACTCCAGTAAAGTCTGTCATCTCTTTAATATCTGTGGTTATCAAATGCAAGTCCAATTGTGACAATCACCAACCCCTAAATTCTTATGTATCTTAATTTGCAAATGTTATATCCATTAAATCCATCAACAGTACAATCTAGGATATATTTGTCCTGAGTCCCTTCACATGATGCCACATACCCATGCTGAAATCAGATCAGACAGACTCTTGATACTGTAAAAGTATGACCTATGGCTTTCTCAAGTCTTCAGGTTGCAAAAGAGCTTTCCAGAAAATGGCCCACATTAATGTGTTCATTGTTAACTAGGGGACAAAATAACACTGAGTTGTATATCCAGGGCAATTGACCTGCTTTAAATTCTGGCATAATAGTCTCCACACTTGCACAATCCCCAACTGCTCCTCAGCATTTATAAACCATCACCTGGAGCCCTGAAGGTGAACTTCCAAAGGGTGAGTATGTAAATGTAATATTGGGATTTATGTGTAACATCTACATCTTAGTATATAACAATGTAATTTTAATATGTAGCATAGTCTATATTACATATCAACACTAATGAAATAGAGTAGATTTATTAAAATTTATCTATAGTTTGGCTGACTTTACTCCCCACTTGCCCAGAGCCAATACTGCACCTGTTATATGGTAGACAGAATTAAACCCAATTCCAAATCTTCCAACCTTCAAAGGATCATCTTTCTTCCTGCTTCTTGCTATTTCCTGAATGCCATGCCAGTCCTCTGGGGTGAAAACTGCATTGTTGTACACATAGAGAGCTGACCCTGGGTATTGGAATGCACAAGCAGATTCTCAACAACAAGTGTGGTCAGCTCTGTTCCAAGAGCTTCATCCGTATGAAAACATAACAAAGCAACAACAACAACAACAACATCTTATTTGATGAGAAAATAGAGACAAGTTAGCACAGTTACTAAATTTTGCATCATCATTCCAATTGTTTTCACAATAATAATAAAAAAAACTTGGTAAATGCTAACAGCCAGAGAAATAAATTGTCAAAAATCCTGAAAGAAGTAATTACTAGAATTATGGAGTTTAAATGCCAGCTCAGACAAAGATATTATCACAGTGCTTTATACTCTGTGAAAACGATAATAGCATATTTAAATTATTCTTTCTACAAAGAATTTCTTGAAAATGTGTGCAGTGGACAGGAGACTGATAAACTGTTATGTGCTGTTTGAGCTCACCAAGAAGTTGGCTCTGGGGTCAGTGCTGCCCCCTTCCACTTTAGACCCAAGAATGCTTGTGTCAGTATCTGCTCCAAGGCCTCTTGTGAGAATGGTCTAAGGCCCCCTAACTCTGTGACAGGAAGGGATAAGAACAGCAGAACAAGTCAGAACAGTAAAAATGTTGTGTCCTGGAGAACAGCTAGAATGTAAAGTGTTTTTAACCAATGTTATTACTGTTTATTTACCCCATGATATAAAAAAAGTTTTCAAGTGGGAAAGAGAAGCCAGTTCTACTGTGAGAGGCTTACCCATGGAGAGAACATTTAGTGGGGAATTCCAGTCTAATTGTCTCAACTTCCCTAGTCATTTTCTGTTGGATATTGTGTCCAGTTTGATGATGTCATCCCTAGCAGCTGCTATTTGTTCTTTTACTTGGACACCCATCCAGAGGGGAGATTCTACTCTGCCTGGGACTCTCTTTTGGGAACCCCAACTGGCCCCTAAAGGGGTTTCCTCAGTAGATTTCTGCTGGATGTTTTTAGCAAGAGACCTGATGTTTTGCATCTGTCTGTCTGTCTATTTATTGATACTTATTCTTTTACTTTATGTATACTGAATAAATGCATCCATTCAAAACTGAAAGTATAGCTAACACAGATCATTCTCTAAGACGTACAGAACAATGTATTAAGGAAACCTACGATCTAAAGAGACTTTATTACTGCATTTTCCATAAAGTAGAAATTAATCCCTTATTAATGTTAATAATCATCTTGTAAATATTTGGGTTGTATGTTTTTGATTTTGCTTTACTTGATTCCTTCCTTCCCCCTGGTGTACTGATGGTGTAATCTAAATAGTCATGAATATGGTAAATATTAAAATAAATTATTTGAAATTATAATGCTATCTCCAAAGTAGTTTCTTTAACAATATATTGTATATAAAATTCTGAGCAAATACTTCTGCACTCTCCTTTAAGACCTATCTTCAGAAATCCTAACATTCTCTGATTATCAGCAACTATATCAATTCATTATTCTTTAAATACGGTCAATGTTTTCCTTTGAAAATTCGCTTAAGAATAACATAGACACAATTAAGCACAGAGTCTATATGTGTACCTCTTGGACCTGTGCAACCTCCATGCTAATGAACTATATGAAAATTCCTGATACCCAAAGAACATCTCCTTATGCTTCTTTAAATATGGGATGTTGGCCTGGTCTTTTTTTTAATTAGTGCAACTGTTATCTTTACAGTAATCAAAGTCAGGACATGAAATCGATCAAGGCTGCAAAAGCTATTCTGAAAAGGACAAGCATGCAGCTGTGAAAAACTACTCAGGAGTTAAGGGAGTCTGGTGTCACCAGATTCATTGTTACCAATTACAGCCACAGACTCAGCTTCTTCATCTATACTGAGATGGGGAGATAAAGCTCCCCACAGGGAAGTGTGAAGGATATATTGTAGTATTAATAAGGACTCACCACAGTACACACCATAGAGAAGAGCCCTTAAATTAAATTGTTAGCTATTTCTATTACAGTAAGTCTTCCATATCAATCTTTATATGATACATAATTTTACATTATATGAAAAAATACTACTAAATGACTTGTTATTATTTACCAGCTAATCACAGTTCATTTAAAATGGCATCTGTCAAATACTATACAGTTCTGCCGGCTCCCTATCCACAAAATATATCAGACACAGAAGGAAAGATCACAGAACAGGCCCAGGAGTGAACTACTTGCCAGAATCTAGAAAGAACTAAGATCTCTAGCAGGGAATTAAGAAGTTCAGCATGGCTACCAGCATTCCAGGGGGAAGGAAGAGAAATCTTCCCTCCTAGAATCAACAGGAAAGATAAGAGCTCCTCAGCTCAGGATGGGACTTCCTGACCACCTCCCCTCTCTATCCTAGAACATCCTCAGGCTTGAGCTTGTGCATGCAGTCATGGCTGCTGTCAGTTCATATATGAATGCCCGTTGTATCCAAAGACACTGTTTTACTGCTTCTGGCTCTTACAATATTACCACCTCCACAGGAGGCACAGCTTTAAAAAAAGCTTTGGAGGAAGCAAACTTGTTAAACATCCAGGCCTATTTTCTTGAAAGGAAAAAAATGGCTGATGCCTGGTCACCTGGAAAGCTGGAGTGGATGCTGCTCTATGGATCCAGCCTTTCTGAAGCCCCAAATTCTGAGTACTGTTCAGGCCCTTATCCTGAGCTTAGAAGTGAGTTAGAAACTATCCTTAAGAAAGAGGTTCCATGCACTTTGCATCCTCCATTAATAGAATCTATCCTCATGCTTCTTAAAAATCCTTCCTCTTTAGGCTCTTGGCCTGAGCTCTGTTTATCAGTCAACAGAAATCATTCTTATTGTAAAGATCACAAGGGCTTTGCTACTTTGATAGGGAGCTTCTATGTAGCTATATCTAAAGCTTTGTTGTGATACCTGTCACATGGAAACCTTTTTTCTGAAGTTTTACTGTGCTTAAATGTGTAAGAGAAATAAACCCTAAGGTCAGACTCTGGAAGTCTTGACCCAGCGATTACAAAGGTGGTGCTGACTCATGTTTCATTCTTCACTGGGTGTGTAGATCCTTTCCCTCCCAACCATGACACTTACAGGGTCCCCAGCTCCATGTCCTCCTTTGAGATGACCCTTGAGCCAAGGGAGGAAGGTGTGGGACTGTTTAAATCTTGTGGTGGTGGTGGTGGTGGTGGTGTGTTGAAATAAGAAGTGAAGCTCTAAGCTCTGGCTGTCCTGGAACTCACTATACAAATCAGGTTGTCCTTGACCTCACAGAAATCCACCTGCCTCTACCTCCGGGTGCTGGGACTAAAAGTGTGCACCACTATATCCAGCCATTTCAACATTTTTTTAATGAAGATGGGAAGCAAAAACATTTAAGACATGTGGCAGAATTTTAAAGTAAAATGCTTCTAGGATCTCTACATTCTCACTAGCACAGTACATCAGCACAATGAAACTAGAATGCCTCAGGCATAAGCATAACCACCATCACATCTAGGACCCTGTTCTTTCCTCAGAATAACTAGAAGAAAAGTGCCCTTTCTATCACTAGTTTATGGGCAGGGTGGACATGGAGATCAGAGGGACTGTCCAGTGTGCCACTATCTGTGGAGCTGTGTAGTGGACAGGGCTGTGTAAAACCAGGACTCAGCTTGCAGTTCCATGCATACAGAATATCACTCTAGGAGGCTGCATTAAGTAATAAAATTAGAGCCAAGAAATTACAAACTAATCCTCTCACCACTGAATGACCAGCCTCTAGAGAACTGCACTAGAGTCAGCAAGGTGGCAGGACTCAGAACCAGGGTGCAAGCCTCCTGAGATTACCACATCATACACAAGGAAAAGAAAGTGCTATGGTCAAGTCTGAAATCTAATATCAGAATGAGTAGCCACTACAATAAATGTTAAATATTCATTAACAAAAATGATGATTACCATCACAAAATATCATTTTGTGGCTTATATGTCTCTAAAATACACCTAACAAAATGAGATAAGACTTCTTTTTCACAGTAGCTGTTTATCATATACAAGTATTCACAATCATCCATCAATTTCAGAGCTGAGCTGCACTAAGTTATGTACACATACTTTTCCACATTTTAGGGTACAAGCAAGCTGGCAAATCTATAGGTGATGGCTCTCTTATTAATTTTCCTCTCATTCCCCTCTTTCTATTAAGTCTGTGTTCCCACCCACAGCAGGTCAACTCTAAATTAGAAAAAATATATAAAAGCACAACTTCTTACAACTTCTTTCCAAATGCAGAAGAAATGATACCTATTTAGAAGCAGTGTCCTTTATCTTAGTCATAATATAAAGTACAGGCTGACTGAGAGGAAGGGGAGGCTACGTGATTACGCTGCTAGCCATTTTATTTTGTTGTAATTTTTACTCTAAGGATACCAACTGGTAGAAACATCTTCTCACCAAAAGCAGAAAAACAAACAAACAAACAAAACACCTGAACTAAACATGCCAAGAAGTACAAATGATAATTACACTGTTTATTAAATAAAGTATTATAAATCCCAAAAAATCACCATTAGGACAAAAAATAAAATTTATTCCAAATTATTCTTACCCTGATATTGTGCCATATCCTTTGACCAAAGAGTCTCCGTTCCATATTGTGTTTCATCATACAAAAATTTAACCTCTGTGGCCCCAGCATCTTCTGCATTCTGAATTAATTCCTAATACGAAATATACCAAAAAAAGATATTACTATAGTCATCTACTGTCCAACTTTGTATTTACCTACAATATCTAAAATGTAAGTGTATTAAAGTGAAGAAACCTTACTATCTCCATGGTTAAAGTTAAGCTCTAGTAAGGTTCTTACTGGAAATAGTTCCTACATACACAGGAGTTGGGAAGTCTTTTCCAGCAATACACACCTGCAAGTCAGCTCTGAAGTTTCTATCTTTAACCTCTAACTACAAATCCTAGAAGAACCAACAAATTCTCACAAAGCCTTTGTTCAAGGGAAAGTACTCTACTTCAAAGACCTATACAGATTATTCTAAGGTACCTTAGAATATGCTTGGATGCTTCCAAAAATCAACCATTAGTTCTCATTTGTTTACCAAACTTACATGCTCTTAGAGAAAAGGATACTCAACGGTATAGTCTACATGTACCCTAATAGGCAATAATCTTGACAGCCTGACATGCCTGAGGCAGAAAGCATCTTAGTGATGACAACTATTCAGAAAGGGAGTAATAGCTATCATTTGCTGGACTGTGGGTGAGTGGGTGGGTGCCCACATACCTGTGATATAGAAAGAAAAGGGCAAGACATCAACAACATTGTCAGTCCTAACCAACCCAAATACTTATAAACACCTAACAAAACATTCTGGTCAACTAGAAGGGAGCTACAGTTGAAATAAGACTCAAGTTCTAGAGATTCACCCACAATCATCAAAAGTTGATTGGAACTCTGGAGAGCCATACCCACCTTATTCTCCAGAGCCTGAATACAGTGAAGGAAAATCATCAGATGGTAAATTCTTAATAAAACAAACTGAAGGCTACTGCTTTAAATGGTTATATGGGTAGTTAGAAAAACACACATACACAAATCACCCTGTATTACCAACCTCATCAACATCTGACTTTAGGGAGAGGAATGTTTTTATCTTCCTGGAACCTTGGACTCACTTTTAAACTGAAGAGCACTTACACTGATACTAAAGCAGTGCCAACAGGAAAGCCTCTAAAGGAGTACAACTGTGAAACAACCTGGGGAAGAAGACAGACTTAAAAAGCTATTGTGCTTAGCATGTTCATCAAGTGCATCCAAAGGCCTGGCTGCTGATTTGATGTAGCTCAGGGGTACAGTGCCTGTCTAGCACATCAAAGGCCCTGGGTTTGAACCTGGGTAGCAAAAAATAGGGGGTTAGAATGTTTAGGCCAGCAGCCATACATATAACCCTGAATATGAACACCTGAGTCTCCTCTAACTACCTACACATCCATTAGCAGCTGCGGCTCCTGTTTACACAGCTACCCATTTGTCATAGCTGTTTTAATGTCTTAGGCCTCACTCCTTCTCTGTTCAGTCCAAGAGAGTCTTTAAAAATGAGCAAGCTGTTAATATGAGTTAATATGATAGGCAGACAGTAAGGAGTAAGTGGCTGGCAGAATAATATGTCAACTCACAAAAAAATGAGAGCTCTTCAGGGATTAGAATTTGTCTTCACAATGTGAATATAATAATAATATTATATATTATCATGTGTTATGTATATTATGCATGTGTAGGGACTGAGAAAATTAGAAAACTGAAGATAAAACACTAAGTTCCAAGCCCCAATTACCAATTGCAGGTTGTACAAGTAAAGAGATAAAAGAGCTTCCCCAAGGCTGTAACCTTTAGGGGATTACTTCCAAATGGATTCTGGATGCAACAAGTCCCTAAAATATCAGACCTGTTTAACAAATAACATTGAATGTTGGGGTTGAGCTACAAGCAATTCTAAAGGGAAAAAAAAAGAATCTTTACTGTGCCTATCATTAAAATATCCAAGGAATAGAGATGCTATTGGACTGGCTACAATACAAACATCACAAAAACAGCAAAGGAGGCCAACCACAGGCTATGTTCCACAAACCTTCCTGGAAGCTCAGACTCATTCAGAGCAAGGATCCTACTCACTTCTGACCCAACTCCTATTACCAACAACTGAATCCTCACTCTGAATTCACGAGGGTCATTCAGTCCTCTTCAGCCACATGACAACTCCATAATCATATCCTTATTTTTCTTGTAATCAATATAAAAAATAGGTTTCTATTTAGCCTTCTATGAACCCCATTCTGAAAGTCACTGACTCCCATCCTGAAAGTCACACTGAAGTTGCTCCCGTGTCCCTGATGACAGCACAACCTTTATTCTGTGCCTATCTGTGCATGACTACAGGGACAAACAGACCTTAAAACTTTGCTAAGCTAGAAGAGAAATAAGGGTTAAGACACTGAAGATGAGAATAATGAGGAAGATGCATAATAACTCACCTACTGTCCCAGTTCATTAAGGAGGTTTCTTATTAAACACCAAACCTAATTGTCATAAAATCTTTTTTCATTGCCTTTTTGTGGATATTTAATCTTTGTCTTTCTACTAATTAGTACATTCAAACTTAAAGAACTTATCACAAGCCATGTTCATAACCCAGCACTAAGACTGATGTAGAAGCACTATGAGTTTGAAGTCAGCCTGGGCTACACAGAGAATTCCACTCCATCGTGGGGAAAGTATTTCAGTATGTCAAATGTAAATATAAATAAGTATCCTATTAAACTCTCTCACAAAAACAAACCTCTAAATTCAGAGGCCAAACAAGCATGTGTTCCTGGCCTCTAACATGGACTTGTGTTAGGTTGCTGAATCACTGGTTGGTTGGTTGATTCGTTGATGGCTGGTGCACTACAGCAAAGCTCAATGATCTAGAAAAGCATTCCTTGATAATACTGTATTTAAAGAGAGCATACAGCAGCTTAGTGTAATCCTATACCCCCAAACCGTATTCCCTTCATGCCAACTGTACTCTCCAATCAACTCCATTCAGGTATGCTCTGTGGCTGTGGAGGCAAGGTAATACAATCAAATACAGATCAAATGCAAACACTAAGATTTCCCTGAAAGTAAACCTCAGATATCCTACCTTAAGGATCTGTCCTCCTTCTGGATATCTTCTTAAAATATCCTTGAGAAAATCAACAAGTGGAGGAGTTGTTTGACCAAATCGACCTAAAATGCAGAATATATTTTGAAAGAATTAGAAAAACAAGATTTCATGACTTACCACCTATGTGTGATTTAGATCAAAATCTATCAGGAAAGGAACTCAATAGAAAATAAAGCTAATTCAGTGTTACTAAATCTCAAGACTTTTAACTAAATACATTAGGTTCCAAAAGATTTTTCCAAGATATTCTATCACAAAAGGTTAATTCAACAGCAAGCAAGCAGCATGACAGAGGGATAAAGGTGTTGCCATCTCCCAAAGAGATTAAATAGCTGGTGCTGTTTATTGCTCCTGTGCTGAAATACAAGCAAGAAAAAATGGAACTTATTGCCACATTCTTACTGCTCTCAAACTCAACTGATATTCTGATGGTTCTGAAGTTCAATGATTGACCAGGTTAAGATCTAAGAGCAAGACTAAGCCTAAGCAAAGCGGGTGGTGGTGCACACCTTTAATCCCAGCACTTGGGAGGCAGAGGCAGGTGTATCTCATTGAGTCGAAGGCTAGCCTGGTCTACAGAGTGAATTCCAGGACAGCCAGAGCTGTTACACAGAGAAACTCTGTCTCAAAACAAAACAAACAAACAAACAAAAAAACCAAACAAGACAAACAAACAAACAAAAAAGGAAGAACTAAGATCTGTCTACACTGTTCTACGCCAACTGGCCCAGCCACTTACCAATAGGTAGTAGGAAGGTAGAAAAGAAAGAATAAGCAATTTTAAAAATCTACATAAGAATAAAAAGTAATACATAAAAAGTGCTTATACAAAGAAACCATCACTATAGTCTGGACCCAGAGTATTTCATACTTCAGATGTTAGAATATTTGCACTAATTAATGAGATATCCTAAACACAAGACCAAAAATGAAACCCATGTATATTTAATACACACCTTATACCCATAGCCTGAGAGCAATTCATATAAAAATTTTAGTGTGCCTGAGTTTTACTATAAATTAACACATGAGGTGAAGTATTGAATTTTTCATCATTGGCATCATGTCAGATGTCTTTGGACTCTTCGAGATTTCTCCATTAGGGATTCTCAACCTCTATGGATTTGCATAATTTTGACAGAATCATCCACTAAGACCAGGCCTCAGCAAGACTATGTCAACAGATTTCTTTCACTCATCACAAAACTAGCTCCATCCACTATTTTTCTCTGGCTTGTGCTGCCCCTCCCTGAATTCTTATTTAAAATACAACCTTTAGTTCAGGCTACTTTATTATAGTATGCTGTGGGATATTTGTACACTGTTAAAAATGTATTGCTGTGATTAGTGTAATCTAAAGCTGAACAACCAATAGCTAGGCAGGAGGTATAGGCAGGATTTCCAGGGAGAGAGGAAAGAGGAGGAGATTCGATGTCATGGGAGATTCCAGGAGACACAGAGAAAACAGGAGGTACAAGATGGAAGAGAGGTAATGTCATGTGATAGAACATATATTAATATAAATGGGTTAATTTAAGAAATAAAAGCTAGTTAGGAACAAGCCTATGTTACAGGCTGAGCTTTCATAATAATAATAATTCTCCATGTCATTATTTGTGAGCTGGCAGCACAAAGGAAAGTCCAACTACAGAAGTACATACAAAAAGCTGCTGACACTTAATGCATGAACATGAAGGTCAGTCTATACCCATGAAACTATCAGACATAAATATCACTACCATGTTCTGTCACTCAGCTCCAAATATTTCTCCCAACTGCCTTTTGTTTTTACTCATCCTTTTTGTGGAAAAGCATTTAAGAGCTCCCTTCTTAGCAATTTTATTTTTTGTTTATATATTTTTAAGGCAGGGTCTTGCTAGGTAGCATAGGCTGTCTCAC
Organism: Cricetulus griseus; assembly: GCF_003668045.3. Taxonomy (NCBI): domain Eukaryota; kingdom Metazoa; phylum Chordata; class Mammalia; order Rodentia; family Cricetidae; genus Cricetulus; species Cricetulus griseus. The sequence goes on along the minus strand of NW_023276807.1, from coordinate 216,181,336 downwards.
ACTCCAAAGATCCTCCTGCCTCTGCTTCCTATGTATGTGATCACAGGCATGCACCACCACGCTCCACTCCTCTGAGCAGGCTTTTAGGTACATAGTACAGTACTAGTACTGGGCCTTCACTATGCAGCAGATATCCAGATCTCATTTGTTTTGCATAGCTGAAATTTCATACTCTTGAACCAAGACCTCTTCATTTCACCCTCCTCACAGTTCTTGACAGCCACCATCCTCCCCTCTGTGTCTGCATTAAAATAAAATCTTCAATGGACTGAATTATGGCATGTTTCTGATAAACTCAGTATTATACCTCCTCCCTGTAAGCCTTTTGATTGAAGGTTCACAAAAAGATGACAGCTTTTAGAAGTCAGATCTCCAATCTTGATCCAGTCAGGTAACTGAAAAAGAGAACAGAAAATGTGTAAGAAGCAACACAACATCCATTACTGTCATTTTCAAAGCCTTACCTCAAATGCTTTTCATTCCAGTGATACTTGTTAACCATTCTTATGAAAAAAAAAAAAAGTTGCTCTGAAGGGAGTAAGTTTCAGAAGACAGAACAAAGTGCTAGTTAAAATGTTTTTGTAATAAATACATTATTTAAATTTAAAAGTTAGAATTTTTCTTTAAATAATTATAAATAAAAATATACCTATTTCTTCTCTACCATACAATTCTTCCCTCCCTCTCTTTCACAAACTAGGAAAGTATTCTATCACTAATCTATACCCCCAGCCCAAATGATCTCAAATTCAGTTTTAATATGCATGAAATCCTTAACGTAAGCAAAACCATCTTTTTGAACAATACTATCAATATGTATTTGGTGTTCAACATAGGTCCAGGAAACTGCAAAAGATCAAAGGACAAAAATTTTGGCATATTAACATGTATGGCAATTTTCTTGGAATTAATCTATGCAGCATTCCCCTGAATTAGTGTCATCTTTTATTTCTTTTCATTGGTATCCCATAGACTCATACTCCTAGGCATTCCCTTTGGGAAGCATTACTACAGATACCCCCCAGTAGAAGGGGAGTAAGCTGTAGCCTCCCGGAAAACTGCCTCGGTGCTTATCCCCTGCTTCTAACAAAGGCGGGTACATGATGAATTGGTGAATTACCATGACCCTCAAAGTAGACCTCAAAACCAAATTACCTTGCTCTCTCCATCTACCTATATGGTATACCTTGACTGACCTCTTCAACAGTTCAAAAATCACAAACGTGAATCCAAAGCTTACCAGAAGGACACTTTCTAAGGTACACTTTACTGACAGGGCCAATTGTCACCATGTTTGAAACCTGGATCTAGGGAAAGCTCTAGCACCACCTTTATTTTACATTTCAACCAACAGTGTCAACACCTACAGTCACTCTGGGGGGAACAACTCTCCAAAGCTCCTCTGCAGATACTTCTAGGTCCAAGCACATAATCTCTAGTCTCTCCAATCTAACCTGTATGTCTACACTCCCTGCAGCAGCTGCAACACGGCTCCTGGATTTTAATAACCATCTCCCATCTGATCTCCTTACTTTCTGATTGCAATCCTTCTGCTCCTCATTTTGGATATACTGCTATTATGGCTTTGGTTATAAAGCATGTTCACATCATATACTTGCTGAAGCTGGAAACTATCCTGTGAAAACTAGTGCATGTCTTGCACAGGTACTTAAATATAGATTAGAATATTGACAGCCACTTGTAAAAAAATTCTTAGAAATAATCCAAATTCTGTGATGTATTTGTATAGCAAAATATCACACATTAATGAATACTGAACAGCCAAGCTACATACAACTTAGATGTATATTATTAATGAAATATTGAGTGAAAAAAGCTATCCAGCTTATTACATGAAGAATAAGCTCCTTATAATGGGCATTGCCAACAAAAGTAAATGGAATATTATTTGGGTAATATATTTAGGTTACACATACATATGAAATGCAAACACATACATACATACATACATACATACATACACACACACACACACACACACACACACACACACACACACACACACACACCTATAGAACAATTAAGGCAATGACAACAAAAAGTAACAGAATAAACACAGGCATGGAGAAAGACAGGCATACAGGAAGAGAAGAGTCACAAGGATATCCATAACATCATCCATGGGCGATCATTCCACTGGTTAATTAACCATCTAATTAATTACTAAAAGAAAGTCATACATAAACCAATGATCATTAGTCCAATTTAGAATCACTAAGGTACACTGAAAGAAAAAAATGGCAGAGCAAAGGAAGGAAATCTAAGAAGTTTCCAGGTTTTAAAGAGAATCAATTGCAAGAAACTAGACACCTAATATAAGTGCATTAGTTTAGCCAGATATAACTGAGGATCTGACAATAGACAATTTGTAGACTATAATCTGTGTGGCTATCACAGGGCAGTGATTCTCCTAAAAAACAACTGCGCAGTAGAGATGTCCCCAGCAGTACTAACTTCTATGGAGTGTGCCATAGGAACTTTGTACAGGCCCTCTCCCTTCTGTCCTGGAAACTACAACTAAGCAAAGATATGTCCCTATTCTCCCCATATGCAATGTGCCCCCTATTCAAAGTGCCCATCACATTGTTTTTAAAATGATTATAAAATCCTCAGAATCTTGGTATTGCCAGCCTCATTCTCCCTTACAAACCTCAGAGATATGCATCTTCAATTACTAGCAAACAGTAATTCTATCCTATTATTAAACACTCTGATAACTGTTCAGCAATCACCCAACACCTCTTCCTTTTTTCCATATCAAAAACATAGAGAGATGTTTAAGAGTCGAAAGCTGGGGTTTTAGGAATGGGGGATTGGAGAGGGACATGACACACTTGTGATGAATGAAAAGGCAGAAAAGCTAAATCAGCACCTACTGTCTATTATCATCTGCTGCTCACCCTGAAATATTCAGAATTTAGTAATACCAATCTAAAAAGTTGTGAGCAGCATAGGACTGGAAGGTAAACTCCACCAGTGAAAAGAATGCCAACATACAATGCTTCTTCTGAGCATTAAATGAGGCTGTAGGCAGAGAGGTCAGTGTCTGGAGGACAGCAGGGAGCAGAGGGCATAGGCACAGGAGCTCAGCGGTCCTCTTCCCACACACTTTCCCAAATACAGAAAGGGAGAAAGAGGTGCTAAGCATCAGCCATGCCCTAGAATTCTATCTCCAATGCTGACCTCTCTCTCAGTTTCAGATCTGCAGCTGTGAGCTGACTTTCACCGCCTTTAAGAGTCACAAACCTTAGAACTGGCTAGACTAGAAATGTGAAAGCAGAAACTAACACGAATTTGGCTCTAGTTGTATACACCTGGCAGCAGCAAGCAGGATCTGGGTCACCCACTTCTCCATTATGTGCATTTTCCCAGATGCTTCTATGTCTCACCATCAGCTGAACCACACACAAAAGCAAACTGAATGCCACATTTCTTCCAGAATGAGCTGCCTCTGCCATCTGCTAAGGAACCCTTGGTCTCCTTCCTGGTCTAACTCCAGATTTGGTAACATGCTCTGTAAAGCCTTTTGCCTTATTCTACATCCACTATCCATCCTTTAGGTCAGTGGTTCTCAACCTTCTGAATGTTGCAGCCCTTTAATACAGTTCCTCATAAAAATTACTGTTGTTACTACTTCATAACTAATTTTGCTACTGTTATGGATTGTAATGTAAACATCTGATATGCAAGACGGTCTTAAGCAACCTGTGTCAAAGTGCCACAATTCTGTCCTTTACAAAGTGTCCTGTATAGCCTTTCATTTTCTTATTTGTAGTGTGTGTGTGTGTGTGTGTGTGTGTGTGTGTGTGTGTGTGTGTGTATGTGTGTGTGTGCATGATGGAGCACATGTATGGAGGTCAGAGGAGAACTCTGTAGAGACAGGCCTTTCCTTTTACCTTTACATTGGTTTCAAGGATTAAATTCAGTTGTCGGGCTTGCACAGCACTGAATCATCTCAATGCTGCCCCCTCTCTGCCCCATGCTTTCAGTTTCACCTTCACAGCCATCTAGAACTCCATGACCTCAAATCATATCAGTGATAGACACAGATGTCTTTCTCCCTCCTAACCACCCAACCCAAACAATATGACCACTTCCACCAACCACCCCAAATCTGAGCTTTGCAAAGGTACCTGCAAAAATACTTGCAATGGCAAGAGCTACAACTGAGTCATTTGAGTAATGTGTCTAGGGAACACAATGACAAAGTAGAAGCAGGAGTAAGGTGGATAGAGACGCAGAAGAGTAGACCCATAAAGGTGGACAAGGCATGGAGGTGACAGATAAAGAAAGCAGTAACAGTTTGTGCTTCTTTTCAGTTCTGCCTCAACTCCTTGGGCAAGTCGATGTCTTCACATCAGCAAACATGCTGGGGAAAGTCATAAGGAATGACCTATCTGTACAGGTGCATAACGACAGGTTCAGCAGAAATCAATGTTTAAGTGTGCGGGGAAATCAGAAAGCTGACCCAGGTAAATAAAAAGTCAAGACCACACTGGACAGCTCTGAATTGAGCAGTATGGAAGTCCAGGTAGAAAAGGAATGTCATCTATGTCATTCAAGTTACTACTGTAATTTCATTTGACTCTTTCAGTCCTGGAAATGACGTTCTTTATCGAATAAGAAAGGAAAGATATTAGAATTAAAGAATAAGATGATCTTCCGTAAAATGTCATTTAAATTTCCCATTCAAGGAAACTGTAGGATTTGCCCCATCGTTTAGGAATACATTTGATCATGTGAAATGTTGCTATTTTCCAAAGTTGTGGCCTACTAAGTCATTCATTAGCACCAAAGTTTTAGATTTTCTCCTCAAAATAGCAGTCTGGGTATAAAATAACGTCTAAAGTTCTTTTTCAGCTGTAAATTTCCGTGATTCAAAGAAATTAGTGTAGCACCGGCAAAAAATAAAGCCCCAGAACCACCAAGGGAGTGGGAAAGGCTCCAGAATAGACCTTCTTTTTTTAAAAAATACAGTATTGTTAAATTTAGGAACAGAAAGATATGAGTGATGATTTCCTTCCTACCAATGGTGATGTCTGTGAATTAAAAAAAAAAAAAATTTCCTCGGTTCACAATACCCATCAAAAAACGTTCGTTTTAGGCAGTGACAATTCACAAATGTGGAAATTGCAAATGCCAAGCAAACAAACAACCCCACAACTACCGGCAGGCGCATGCTCCTGCCATTCTGCGCCAGCTACTCGCAAAGGCTCTCGTGATTCATCTGAGCATCAGTCTTCCGTGACAGGCAGGAGCCCGTGAGTTTCCTGCCACCGGCGTGGCGTGCGTGCGACGACAGCGCCCATCTACCAGGGCAGGCCGGGAGCCGACCTACCTCCCTGTCTCCGCGCCACAGCCGCTGCTCCGCCACCGGGAAGCCGGTCTCTGCGAAGATGCTCTCCTTGAGGTCCCGCGCCGTTGCGGTCGCCGGCACCGCCACGGTCCTGCAGCCCACGCAGCCGCGGAGCACCGTCACGCGGATCCACCTGCGACAGGCAAAGGGATGGTCAGCGGGGCTCGCGCGCGCGGCCCGCCCGCCCGCCCTCCCACGCGGGGGTCTCGTCACCTGTCCCCCATGGCGGGCTCCTCAGGCCCCCCAAGGCCGCCGCCTCACGCCCAGCCCAGCAGAGGCTCCGCGAGGCCGGCCGCTGGCCCTGACGCGGGGATCCTCATGGCGTAGGCCTGCACCTCCGCAGCGCTCTGCCGCAGCCCGCACAAGAGGCAGAGAAGGCGCCGTGCGGAGGAGGAGCGAGCCCTGGCGCGCCGCGCGCTCCCGACCGCAGAGGGCCCGGCGGGCGTCGCCCGCGGGCGCGCGAGGCCCCAGGACCGTTAGCAGGCGAGCCGCTCCTCCGCCTTGAGGACCGCTACTGTTCTTGGAGGAGCCTCAGGCCCCGCCTCAGCTCCGCCCCCTCCCGGCTGGCCAAGGGCCCCGCCCCCGCTCTCAGGCCACACCCCTCCCAGACACACCCCGCGGACTGCGGCTGTTCTGAAACTCAAGCCCCGCCTTGGCTCCGCCCCCACGCCTTGGCTCCGCCCCTCTCCTGGGAAGTTAAAGACCGTTCTGAGTCTTCCGCTAAGCCACGCCCCTCCAGGAGCGCGGGCGGATTACAGCCTTTCTAAGGAGCCTTGGGCCCCGCCTCTGCCACGCCCTCTCTCCGGGGTTAGTAGTCTCTAAAGGAACGACTCCACCCAGGCCACGCCCCTCCCTAGTCACGACACACCGCCTGGCCCTACCTAGCCTAACCAGACCGAGCCGCTGCACGACCCCACAGGCTACGCCCCACCCCGCCCTGTCCAACCTAGACAGTTAACTGACAGCCTTCCGCCCCGCCCACCTGCCAGGCCCCGCCCAGTCCGGCCCAACCACCTTCTGCGGGGATTTCAAACTGTGGAATTCGCAGGAAAAGAGGTGTATTGCCCTGGTTAGAGTTAATTCTGTGAGGACCAAACGTTTCTAGGACCTAGGCCTCAACTCTAAAGTGTCTACGCAAGAGCCTCATGTCCAAACAAGAGGGAAACGCTGAACTGCAATATGTTTTTTCCTGTTTGTTTTTGAGACCAGTAGTAGGATGGATGTTTCAGACATGGAGGTTCCTGTAAACCTGGCATTCCGGAAGCCGAGGCAGGAGGATAGCCACTAGTTTGAAGTGAGCCTGTGCTGTCTGTGAGACTGTCTCTAAAAACCAAAGTGTATGTGGGGGACGGGGCAGAGATTCATACATTAGGTTTGCTGGAGGCAAAGAGGCAGAAGCAATACAAGTTAATACGCATAAGATATTTTAACATGATAAGTACCTTAATTTGGTAGCATTAGCTTACGCCCGGTGACATAAGTCTCCCCGGGTCACATCTGCAACTCTGTAAAAGTAGGAACGGGGTGATATAATAGCGTTGCCCCACGGCGTTATCTTAAGTTGCCTTGTAATTGAAAAGTGAGACCAGCTTCAATGAGTATCAGTGCCTCCTTCCACTATTCTCACAGATCCTGATGAAAATCACAAAACCAACCCCCCCATCTATTAATACAAAGGCTGCATGGTAGATGGGTGATTGTTATTTGAAATATTCTCACCAGAAAAAAAGCTCCATTTATTAATCACCACTTCTCTTCATGCCTCTCAGAATTCATCACCAGGAGTAAAAACAAAGACTGCCCTGAGAGCTGTTTAACTCTTTCTTAATGAAATTAACAGAGATAATGTCAGTCAAGATTGCCTTTTGCTATTGGAAGGGGCAGGTTTCATCAACTAGAGAAAAACACACTAACAGCATAAAGATCCTGCCAAGAAACCCCAATGGTCAAATACTTTATTTTTAAATTAGATAAGCCTGTACAAGTGGATGCATTGGAGGAAATCAACAAACAGGAACACAATAAGGGTGTTTTTTTTTTTTTTCCTATCCAGTGAGATCTCTTCTGTCCCATCCCCACCCCAGGCACCATGCTAAGCACCTGTGACCTCAGGACAAATCTTCAGGTTAAACGATTTCAGAGTCTAGGATTTACCTTCTATTCTTTTGCCTTTCCATAAGCTCTTTCCCTGCGCTCCAACAGGATGTGGTAACAATAGAACCCAGATGTGGAATGGACAGCCTAAAAGGAAGGCATGACCTCAGCCACCAGGCATGCCACAAGAGAAGCAGAGTCAGCCTGCAAGGATGCTGGTCAGAGGCAGACTGGACATGTAGGGCAGAGTGCCTTTGGGATACATCTCACCATGCTATCACTCACAGGAAATGCAGACCTAGAGCTCAAGAGAAGTGTCAGAGTTGGTAGTGTAGACTGAGGAGTCACTAGCTTCTTCAGATAATTCTGATAAAGTGTAGGGAAGCTGCTGTATCCTAACTGGATACACTCCTGAATGACAAGGACACCCAAGGAACCAAAGTACCTAAACAACTGTTTGAGTAGACACAGTTTCTATTTTACCAGATAGAGTTCCAGACATGACCATGCTGGTGGCTACACAATATCATGGCTGTAATACCATGGAACTTCACAATTCAAAATGAATCAGAAGGTAAACCTTAAGCTATAGGTGCCGCCATATTAAATACTTCTGTTGGGCGGTGGTGGTGCACACCTTTAATACCAGCACTCAGGAGACAGAGTGAATCTCCATCAGTTTGAGGCCAAATGTGCCCATCTAGTGAGTTCCAGGACACTAGGGTTGTTACACAGAGAAACCCTGTCCCCCAAACAATGATAAAATGTTTTTTACCATTTTGTTTTCTGAGACAGAGTCTAAAGCACAAGGTGGTCTTGAAGTGTAGAACCCTCCCACCTCTGCCTCCTAAGTGCTAGGATAGGACATGCGGTCCTGTTTCTTTCCCAACCTTTTTTTGAGAAGCACAGAAACACTAAAGAAGTTGATGAGACCAGCTGCCAAGGTTTGGAACCAACAAGTAAAAAGCAGGCAACAGGGCAGGGACATGAGTCATCTCACAAAGACACATTTCATATTACAGACTGACTGGCAGGTAGCAATAAGGCACAAAAGACTGCAGAGTTAAATGAGCAGCTAGCATGTGAATAGGACAAAATGGCAAAATAACAGGGTAGTCATTATTCTATCAAAGAAAATGGCTGGTTCTGTCAGGGTTTTGTCCTACTTTCTAAATGTGCAAGGGTTTTATCATTTATTTGAGACAGAGTCTTACCATGTGCCCCCTGGCTGACTGGAACTCTTACAATCTTGAACTCATAGAGACTCCTCTCCTCTGCCTCCTGAGTGCTGACATTGAAGGTGTGTGTTACCACCCCATGCAAGGATGTATGCTACCTAAATGACATGACTATTTTGACAGAAGCAATCAATAAATAGATGAGTTTGGAGAACTAGGAATCTGGGCCTGGGAAGATGGCTCACCAGGTAAAGTGCTTGCCTTGTATGCATGAAGGGCTGAATTAAGTTTCTCATCCTACACATAAAAACTGTTCCTGGTGTCTGTAATCCCTGAGCTTGCAGGGAAGCAGGGGCTGGTTAAGAGACAGATCTCTGAGGTTACTGGCCAGTCAATCTAACCAATCAGTGATCTCTAAGTTCACTGAAGAGATCCTGCCTCAATAATAATAATAATTCAGAAAGAAAGAAGTGAAAACAAGCAACATAAGCCTCCCAATGCACACACATGGACATGGACAATGCATATGCTATTGAGGCAGGATGTATCTATAGTGAAGATGGATTTGAAGGATGAAACGATTTTTACATGCTGAAAATCATGCAGCTTGGAATCAGTAAAGACAAGCCAGGAAGCAAGGCCTGACTTCACCCGCAAACTCCTCCCAAGCAGGAGAAAGACTAAAGATCATGAAAATCCATATTTTAATAAGCAATGAAAGTGACTAAAGCTGCTAATTTCATGATTACATTCCAAGGAAGGAAGAGAAACAATAGGAAGTAGACAAGTGACCGATGAGCCCTCCCTGTAATGTCAGGTGGCAGGATACGCTGTTTAAAACAGTCAGCAATGAGGAGGAGGCCTGAAGAAAATGAAGGAAACAGAGGTTACACGGCTTCATGCATGAAGAAAGGGACCCAGAGACACTCGACTAGATGACATTTGTTTTACATTTGAATTGGTCATATCATCACTTCCTTTTCTCTAAGCAACCTCTGCTTTCTTTCCAAATCTGTCCCTTCCTGTCACATAATCAGATTTTTTAATTGATACATGTCTTAGATTTATATTATTGTGATAAAACATCATGACCAAAAGCACGTTGAGGAGAAAATTTATTTCGCTTACAGTTGCACATCACAGACCATCATCAAAGAAAGTCAAGAATTCAAGGCAGGAACTTGGAGACAGGAACTGAAGCAGAGACCACAGAGGAATATTGTTTACTGACTGGCTCTCCAAGGCTTGCTTGGCCTATTTTCTTATATAACCCGGGACCATCTATCTACCTAGGAGTGATGCCACTCACCATGAGTAGGGCTTTTCCACATCATTCACTAAGAAAATGCCTTACAGGCTTGTTTGCAGGCCAGTCTTACAGAAGCATTTTCACAACTGTGCTTGCCTCTTCTCAAATAACTCTAGCTGGTGTCACATGTTTAAAAAAAAAAAAAACTAGCCAAGACATTACCTATTTATCAAAAACTTCCCACAGCCTGAAGCTAGTCATATCAAACAAGTCCTCAAAGAATAACGTGAAAGGGGGGTGTAAAAAAGAGAAAAAAGTGTTAGATGGGAAGGAAGAGTAAAAGAGAAGAATGGAAAGGGAGAAGAGGTAGCGGGTGGGGTTAAAGAGAAAATGAGGGAGATAAAAATGGAGGGGTAGGAAGAGGAAAACGGACAGGGAAAGAAGAAAGGAAAGGAATTGCAAGGGTAGGAAAAAAGGGAGAGCAGAAAAAAGAGAAAGGATAGAGAGAGAGAAAAGGAAGGGAAAGGAGGATGTAGTGAAAGAGAGGAAGAGTGGGATAAGGTAATAAAGGGGAAATCAGAAGGAAAAGAGAACTGGGAGATGAAAAGAGAGGTAAGAAATAGGGAGAAAAGATGAACAAAAAGGTGAGAAGAATAGTGAGGGTGTGGGAAGCACAAAAAGAGGGAGGAAAAGAAGGGAAGGAGAATAAAATGATAGAGAAAGAAACGGGGTGTGAGAAAAGGACAGAGAAAAGGGAAAGATGAAGGTGTAAATGGAGGGAAGTAGGAAGGGAAAAGAGTGAAAAAGGAAAAAAAGAAAGGGAAAGAATGATGAATCCAGAAGAAGAGAAAAGGAGAGTGAGAAATGAGAGGGAGAGAAAATGGAATTGATAATGAAGAGGGAGGGAAAGAAAGGAAAAGGAGGGGGGGAGAAAAAGAGAAAAGACCACAGGAAAGACAAGGGTGGTGGAAGAAAAGAAAAGGGAAGGAATAAGTGAGGGAGGAAAAAAACATGGAAAAATGGGGGTTAAAAATGGGAAGAAGCATACAAAGTAAGAAAACAGAGGAAAGAGACAGGAGGAAGGAAAGGGGAAGGAAAAGAGGGATGGCAAAGGAAGGGAGGGTGGGAACAAGGACGGCAAGGGAGAAAGGAAGAAGCAGAAAAAGGGGGAGAAAGGAAAAAAGCAGAGGGAGGGAAAAGCATGAAGGAATGGAGAAGAGAAAGGGGGAGAGAGAAAAGTGCAGTGATGATAGGAAATAGGAAGGGGAAAGTAGGAGAAAAGGAAATAGGGAATCAGAAGAGAAGAGAGGAAAGGAGGAAAAGAAGAAAGAAAATGATGGGAAGAGGGAAGGATGAGGGGTGTTTGAAAGAGTGAAAGGAGAGAAAACTGAAAGAAGGGGAGAAAATGGAAGGAGTCTGAGAGCTAAGGGAAGAGAGGAGAGAAATAAGGGAGGAAGATTGTGTGGGACAAACCAGGAATGACGGTGGGGGGAGGGGTGGGGAAGAGGGGCAAGGTGGGGGTTGGGAGGAAGAAAGTATAGGAAGATGGAAGGAGAGGGTGGGGAGAGGGGATGGGACAGAAAAGGAAGCAGAAAGGGAAAGGGGTGGGGTTAAAATGAAGATGGGAAGGAAAAGCAAGGATGGGAAATAGGCAAAGGGAGGGTAGAGTATGGGAAACAAGGTAACAGACGTAGGAAAGAGATGGAGGAGGAGGGAGGGAAGGGAGGAAGCAAAGGAGGGGAAGGAAAAGGAGGGGTGGAGAGGAAAGACAAGCAAGGGAGGGCACAGAGAAGACACAGACAAAGTAGAGAAAGGGTTTAAAAGAAGGGGGAGAGTTGTGGGAGACAAAGGAGGGAGGAAGAAAGTAAGAGAGGGAGAAGAAGGGGGAGGCAGGAAAGGGACAGAGGGAAATTTGAGGGAGGGAAAATGGGCGAAGGAGAAAGGGGATAGAAGGGTGAAAAGGGAAGGGGGCCATAAAGGGGTCTGAGGGTGGGATGGAGGGGAAAGGGGTGAGGATAGGAAGGAGGGAAAGGAAAAGAGGGAGGTAAAAAAAGGAGTGAGTGGAGTACTAGTGAGAAAATAAGGGGGGAAGCAAAAAAAGAGCAAGAAAGGAAGGGGGAGTAAAAGGGGGAGATGAAGTAAGGAATAAGGAAGGAAGCAGGATGAAAGGAAAGTAAACAGCGGGGAGTACAGAGCGCACAAAGGAGAGTGCGAAGGACCCGGGGGCATACAGGGAGGAGGGAGGGGAGTGAGATAAGGGAAGCACTGAATCAAAATGAGAGTGCTGGAAACAAAAGAGAGACAAAGGTACTGGGAAGCAGAAAGTGGAGGGAAGAGAGAAAGTAGAGGAAGGGGGAGAGGAGAGCAGGATATGGGAGATGACAAGGCGCTGTGGGGAGAGAGAGGAAGGAGCAAAATAGGAATGAACAAAGGAAAGTGAGAAGGGAAAAATAAGGGAGGACAGAGAATGACAAAGGGGAGGAGAGGGGAAGAAGATAGGAAATGGTGGAAGAGATAAGAGCAAAGGGGTTAGAAGGGAGGGGAAGGGGTGAGATTGGAGGAAGAATGGAGGGAAGGGGAAAGAATGGAGGGGGAGGGAAATGGAGGGAGGGCCCGGGAAAGGAAGAAACAAAGGAAAAAAGAAGGAATAGAAAGGGGTTAAAGAAGAGAGGGAAGGGGGAGAAAGGAAAGAAAGGAAATGGAAAGAAAGAAGAAATGAGGGGAGATATAAGTAGGGAAATGGAGAAATGAGAGGGAAGTGAGGATAAAGGGGAGGGATTGATGGAAAATGTAAGGAAAGGAAGGAAGGGGGATGAAGGAGAGGAAATGGGGAAGACAATAAAGAGAAAGGATGAAGAAGGAAATGGGGTGAAGGAAGGCAGAGAAAAGAAGGAAGCAAAAGGAGTTGGAAGACAGGAGGGGAGGGGAGAGATGATAAAAGAAGCAAGGGAAGGGTATAGATGAATTAGGGAAGCGGGAGGCAGAGGGGGCAGGGGCAGGGGAAATGGAGAGAAAGGGAGGGCAAGCAGGGAGGAAATGAGTAAGGAATGGGCATGGATGGATGGAGAGAAGGGAAGCCAGGAAGGGAGGGGAATTAGAAGAGGAGGGGAAAGGAAAGAAGGAAGGAACAGAGGGGGAGAGAAGGGAGGGGAAAGAAGAGAGAAGGAAGGGCAAATGAGGAGGAATGAAAGGAGGGAAATGGAGGAAGAGAGAACACAGAAGAGAGAAAGTGGGGGAAATGGAAGAATGGGAGAGGGGGAAAGAAGGAGGGAGAGGAATGAAGGGGAAATCAATGAACAAAGGAGGAAATAGTAGAAAATAAAGGAGTAAAAGGTGCAGGAAGGAAAAAAAGTCAAGGTAAAGGGAGGATGAAAGGGAGAAAAGACGGGATGAAGAGAGGGAAAGGAAGAAGGGGAAGGAGAGAAATGGGGAAGGGAGGGAAGGAGTTACAGATGAAGTCATTATAGGCGGGAAAGAAAAACAAAGGGGAAGAAAGAAGTGAGGGAAATGGGGGGGGAAGGAATTGGGGAGAAAGAAGATGAAGAAAGAAGTGAAGGAAAGATGGTTGGAAAGGGGAGGAGAGGGAGGAAAGGAAAGGTAGAATAAAAGGAAAGAAAAGAGGGCAGAAGAGAGGGAGAAAGGAAAAGGGGAAATGCAGGAAAGTTAGGGAAGGAAGACGATAAGGAAAGGAGGGTGACAGAGAGGAAGGGAAATGATCCTGAAAGGGGGAGGGAAAGGGGGGAGGAAGGAGGAACAAATGAAGGAAAGGGGAAGAGAAGAAAGAAGAGAAATGGGAGGAGGGAAAGGGGAGGAAGGAAGGAAGGAGAGAGATAAAGGAGGATGAAGGAAAAGGGGATGGATGAAAAGAGAGGGGAAGAAAAGATGAAACGGAGAAAAATAAGTAAGGGGAAAGAAGGTAGTGAAAAGTGTAAGGAGATGATGAAGGAGGAGGAGAAAGGAAGGGAGAGAAAGGGAAGGAAAGGACAGAATAGAAGGCATGAGTGAAAGGAATGAATCAGGAAGGAAAGACAGGAAGGCAAGAGGAAGGGAAAGAGGCAGGGTAAAGGAAAGGGAAAGAAGGAAGCTAGGAGAGAGAGATAAATGAGAAGGGATGGAAATGGTCAGGAAAGAATTAAGGGAAATGGAGAGGAAGAGAGGGGAGAAGGGGACCAAAAGATGGAGTTAAAGTGGTTGGAAAGAGGAGAGGGAAAGAGAGGAAGGGAGAGGGGGATGAAAAGGGAAAAGAAAAGGTGGAGTAGGAAAAGGAAGGAAGGAAGGAGGGAGAGGGAAGGTAGAAGGGGTGGGAAAGAGGAAGAAAAACAAGTAGAACAGGGAGATAGAAAGGAAGAAGGAGTCCCCAAGGAGTGGCTTTCGTGGTACCAGAAGATGTCATGCAAGCTTCCAAAGGAGGAAACAACCAGCAGTCCTATTCAGCTCTAATGCCTATAATCCACATTAATGACCAGCGGAGGCTGTGCAGTAGTGGCATGCTTACCTGGGCACATACCAACAGCTCTCTTATTGGACTTAAGACTGCTCAACAAGATGGGCACCACACCTGGTACTGGAAATCTAGCTAACTATTCTAGTGTTAGTGAGTCATGGTTAGTGGAGGGGAATCTCCAACCACAAATTTACTAATCCAACACAATCCCTGACAGCAATCTAAGTATTTGTCTTTATACCCACAGATAAGTGGTGTCTTCACCTGTCATCAAGGAAACTTCTCTTTGCCACAGAGACCATTACAGAAAACCACAAAAGCAAATCAGTATGTAGAGGTGTAGAGCCCAGTCACACCCAGTGGATACATCTACAAAACACTTCCTTACCTAAGGCTCAGGGAACATGATGGAAGAGGGGACAGAAAGACTGTAAGAGCCAGAGAGCATCAGGGACTTTGCCTTGAGATTATGTCTCCTAGTAACTTCAAAAGCCCAAGCCACAAAGTCTCACCAACATGACCACCCAAATGTGAGATGACACCAACAAACACACCAAACTACTCAGGGAAAATCCCACAAGGTTCTACACAAAGAACTACAGGCAACTGAGAAAAGCGGGCAGTAGGGAAGTGATCCTCCCCAGGGAGGGGCACACCAATTGGTTGTTCAGTGTCAAACAGTCAGCCCTGAAAACATACATACATGTAGCATTATATGGACTCAACAGATTATATTTAGGAATATATACATATATCCATACGTGCATGTAATAACAATGAAAAAAGATCATGAATCTGAAGGAAAGTGGGGAAGGGTATATGAAGGAGTTTGGAGGGAGAAAAGGGAAGGGAGAAATATTGTAATTATAATACAAAAATAAAATTTGTTGGGTGTTGGTGGCGCACACCTTTAATCCCAGCACTCTGGAGGCAGAGGCAGGCGGATCTCTGTGAGTTCAAGGCCAGCCTGGTCTCCAGAGTGAGTGCCAGACCAACCTCCAAAGCTGCACAGAGAAACCCTGTCTCAAAAAACCAAAAATAAATTTAAATAAAAGAAAGGGAGAGGGGAATTAGGTAGAAGATGACAATAGGGAAGGAAAAGGAGAGGAAAGAAGGGATGGAAATAGAAGCGATAAGGGGAGGAAGGGGGAAGAAAGAAGGAAGGGAGCATGCCAGAGAAGGAAGGGTGAAGAAGGGAAATGGGGTGGAAGGAAGGAAATGAAAGCGGGAGGAAGGAAGTTGAGGGAATGGAGGAAGAAGCGTAGAGAAGGGAAAGGGGCAGAGAATATGGGAAATGGAAGGAAGAAGGGAGCTAGATGGGAGGAAAGAGGAAAAGAAAGACGGGAAGTGGGGAAGGAAGAAGGAAGAGAAAAAACTGAAAGAAATAGGAAGGGTAGAGGGAGTAAGGGAAAGGTATTGGAAAGGAGGGAAGAAAGGACCAAAGCAGGAAAGGAGGAAGGAAAATCACGAGAAGGAAGGGGAATGGAAGGGAGAGAAAAGGAGAAGGAAGAGAGGAAGGGAGGGAGAGGAAGGGAAGGGAAGTAAGAAAGAAGGGAAGGAATGGGGGAAAGAAACGTAATGAGAAGGGAAGAAGGGGAAGAAGAGAGGACAAAGAATGGACAGAAAGGGAGAGAGACTGGGAGAGAAGGAAAGGAGGGAGAAAGGGAGAGAGAGGGGAGATGGAGGAGTGAGAGATGCAGATGGAGAGGGAGGGGAAGGGGAGGGGGAGGGAGGGGAAGAGAGGGCGCCTGAGGTGAGTGTGAGTTAAAAGACACTGAGGGGAGGGGAGGCAGCGGTAAAGGGGGGAAGGGAAGGGAGACTGGGAAAGAAAGAGCATGGAAGCTGGGGAGATGAAGGAAGAGAATAAAGCAGGAAGGGGAGAGGGAGGGTTTGCATGAGAGAGTGTAAACAGGAAGAAGGGAGGTGAAAGGAGGGAAATGGAGGCAGGGGAGGGATGGGAATAATGCAGGGGAGAGAGAGGGAAGGGGAAGGGGGCAGAGAGAGGAAAGGAAGAAGTGGGGAAAGGTAAGGAGAGGAAAAAGGAAGGAGAGGAAGGGAAGGAAATGGGGTAAAGGGGAGACAGGAAAGAGGGATGGTCCAGGGAGGGGGACCGGAAAGGAACGAGGGAGGAAGTAATAGGAGAAGAGTGAAGGAGGAGGGGAGAAGGGAAAGAGACAGAGAGACGGCAGGAGGGGAGGATGGGCAGGGGGTAGAGGAAATGAGGAAGGAGGGAAGGAAAGAGGGCAGAGGGGGAGGGAGGGCAGAAAGGAAAAGGAGAGAGGAAGGAAGGAAGGAATGGGAGGAGGGAAATGGGAGGGAAGTGGGAAGGGATTGTCACGGGAAATGAGAAGGGTGGTGAAGGCAAAAATGAAAGGGAGGGGGCTGGAGAGGTGGCTCAGAGGTTAAGAGCACTGGGGGCTCTTCCAGAGGTCCTGAGTTCGGTTCCCAGCAACCACATACATGGTGGCTCACAACTACCCGGGTATAATGAGATCTGGTGCCCTCTTTTGGCCTCCAGTACAGGCATACATGCAGACAAAAATGAAAGGGAGGAAGAGAAGAGTGTCCTAGTTATTTTATTTTATTTATTTTTGTCAACTTTTCTCAAGCCAGGATCATCTGGGAAGGGGAACTTCAACTGAGAAAATGTTTCCATCAAATTGGCCTTTAGGGAAATCTGCAGGGCTGAAGGAAGGATTAGGAGGGAGGAAAAAAGGGAGAGAGGGAAGGAGGAAAGGAATCAAGGAAGAATAAAATGTCCCCAAAACGTAGAAACATGAAAAAAAAAAAACAGTTCAAAATGTGCATATTTCTTCTCCTTGGAATGAGGAGGAGAGTGCCGCCCAGGGATGTGGTGTTGAGGGTCTGTGAGCTGAGTCTTACAGAATGTCTTCATGGTAGAGAACCATCAAAGCTTCACCTCACAAGTTAGGTAGAGACAAAAATGGAACTGATTATTGTTCCTTTGCTTAATGAGCCAGCGTGAGGCTGTTACCTTGAAAATAGTAAGTGAGGTTGTCCTGGAGCAGGGTTGCTGTTCAAGACTCATGACAAATCGATCCACAGTGCCCATGTTAAATGAGAGAGCCAACCCTGCGATATTGTCCTCTGGAATCCACACACATTCTGGGACATACACTCCCCACATATATAGTATCCCCAGCCTCTCTGGTTTGCTTTTGGTTTTGGTTTTTAGAGACAGGGTTTCTCTGTTTAGCCCTGGCTGTCCCGAAGCTCACTCTGTAGACCAGGCTGGCCTCAAACACCCAGAGATTCCCATCCCTCTGCCTCTGCTGGGATTAAAGGCGTGCACCAATACCAACAGGGTAAAACTGTTCTTTTAATGTACAGATATCTCACTAAATCCTAAGAACGAGAGAAAGGTACCAGCCACATGGGCAAAGTGTTATTTACTGTGCATGAGAACTGACCATAAGATACACAACAAAACCCACTTTAAGAGTTTTATTAGTAAAGGGGGAGGGGTGCACAGGCCTGTCTGGAAGAAACATGACAAGAGAGGAAGTAGGGTGGGCATGTCACATGATGCATGGGTGCTTATGTAGCCACGCCACGCATACACATATATTAAATAGCCACACTGCACAGGTACATAAGGTCCTGGGCAGACTAGACATTTTGCCTGAATGCTAATGGTGAATGCACAGCCACCACTGGAAATACTAACACCTGAGATGACTGAGCATTTTGCCTGAATGCTGACGGCCATGTAGGTGGCGGTGAGACCCAGGAATGAAAACACAAAGTAAAAGACCTTTAAGGCAGGGAGCAGCACCCGTGAAACCTTGAAGGCCCAGAGCCCAGAGAAGCCCACTACATTGCATGAGAAGAGTGGAGCGCCGGAGGGCTTGTGAGTGGACCCACAGGAAGCTTTGGGACTCTGAGTCACACATGGGTTTTGTGAACTTGCTTTCCCGTGAACTTGCTTTCCCATGTCCATCCTGTACGATGGTCCTCCCTTGTCCAAATGCCTGCCTAGTGAGATCTAAACTGGCAAGTGCTGATTTTTCTCACATGCCCAGAAACCATAGGAGGGTCACCCCTCAGCCCTGTTATGACCAGAGACTTAGTGATACATTGTGTCCTAAAATAGCCAATACCAGCTGGGGAGGGTGGCTCACACATGCAATTCCAGCACTTGAGAAGCTGAGGCAGGAGGATGGCTGTGAATTTGACATTACCCTGGGTTACACAGTACCAGGCCAGGCCAGCCAGGGCTACATTATCGTTAGCTAGAAAAAAAAGAGGGGGGGGGCAGGGAGGGAGGGAGGGAAGAGGATTGAGGTTAACCTGGGCTAGAGTGAGAAAAAAGAAAAGAACAAGAGGCTAGCTAGCAGATTCTAATTTACCCAAATGCAATGTAAGGAGCAGCAGAGTTTGAGGAAAGCAGGATTTTTTCCAACAGGCTTCTGCTTCTTCTGATTGGCCAGAAGTAGGTCACATGATCAACTATACTGCTAGGCCCGCAGAAGTGTCATAGCTTTTCACGCCTGTATAGCAGACAGACGCGCTGGGGAATACAGTGCTGCTGAGGGTGGAAACCACAGGGAAAATACTTTGAGTGTTTGCAAGAATATCAGAGAGTGGTAGCTGGAACACCGTCAAAACTGCCTACATAAAACACGTTTTCCAGCTGACCTGACGGGGAACTCTTGGTCGCCAGACTGATAGCTGGGAAAACAGCACTAGACTGAACCAGACCCCAGGAACGTGGGTGTTAGTGAGGAGACCTCGGAAATCTATGGGACCTCCTGTAGTAGATCAGTACTTATCCCTAGCATAGGTGCGGACTTTGAGAGCCCATTCCACATAAAGGGATACTCCCTGAGCCAAGACACACGGAGTGGGCCTTGGCCCTATCCCAAAGGATATGAAAGACTCTGATGACTCCCTGTGGAAGGCCTCACCCTCCCTGGGGAGCAGAAAGAATATGTGATAGGTAGGGTTTTAGTTGCGGCGGGGGGGGGGGGGGAGGATGGTAGGGGAGAAGGGGAGGGAAAGGGAACTGGGATTGACATGTAAAACAATCTTGTTTCTAATAAAAATACAACACAACAAAACAAACAAACAAACAAACATGTTTTCAAAGATGCCAGAGAGGGAGGACTTTTTTTTTCATGCAGGAGACTTTGGCTCACCTTGGGGCAAGACTTTGACAGATCGTGTTTTTCTAACTTTTCTTAGGGAATGACACGTCAATTCTATGACTAGAGCAAACCCAGCCAAAGTCATAAATTCCAACCTCCCATCTCCTTCAACCATCACCTCTCCTCTCTCTGGCCATCTCCACCCTGGAAGGAGGCAGCTGTCTCACAGGCCAGAGCTGGAGAGCTGGGAGAGGAAGGATAAGGCTGCCCCTGCCTGGCCAAGATGGATACATCCGTTAAAATAGATCCTAGGGATAAACACTATGGGTAAAGTAACAAAAAATACACACATCGATTAGGCTACTCTGATAGGCATGTCATCTGTGAAAAGAACAAAACGCATGAGGACACCTGAAAAACCTGTGAAAAAAGATGATATTGGTGATGCTGGAAACACGGCTTGCCCAAGGGCAAGGGAATGACTTCTCCATAAAAGGAAATTATGAATAGCTACCTGGTTCATTCAACTTAATTAGCTTCATTGTATAACCTCTGCTGAAAGTACATAAAATCGAGGTGACAATCATACTAGAATCCCACCCAGGACAAATTTGTTGCACAGAATATCGGAATTTTCTGCCCACTTCAAGTTTCCTTACGGAATATTAAGTTTCATATCTACTAAAAGTCTCTGCCTGGAAAATCTCTCAACTGTCAAACCACCTACTTAGTTGAAGACTCCTTCAAACAGATGTGTATTCCTGTATAATATTAGTTTTTGTCTTTTAAGTGTGCATTACTTGACAAAACACTGGACAACGGTGATTTAAAGAAGGGAGGATTTGTTTTGGCTCATAGTGTGAGACTATAGTCCATCACAGGGAAAGGCATGGTGGTAGCTGGTCACATTACATCCATAATCAGGAAGCAGAGAGAAATGAATGCTGGTGTTCGGTTTCCCCTTTTTATCCAGTCCAGAACTCCAGTCCATGGAAACATGCCATCCACACTCATGGTGGGTCTCCATTCCTCAGCCAAACATCTCTGGAAACTCCACAGATACACCGAGAGGCCTATCTCACAGGTCATTCCAAGTCCATTCAGGTTGACAATGAAAACCAACAATGAAGCACAATATTTATCTCTTTAGGAGGAAGAATTCCACATGTATTTGTTCCTGCAGGACTGCTTGTGTGTACAAGGCTGTATGTATACAAGTGTGTGTGTGTGCTTTGGAGTGTGGAGGTAATTGTCACTGTTGTTTTAACACACCACAAGCCTTTGGGACTCTATTGTGAACTATTAACACTGATGGAAGCAAATTCAGGACCAACAACTGGACTTTAGAGCATCTGTACCAGATGCAGTTGGTACATGTGGATGAGAAGAGGCCACATGGGTCCTTGCCATGGACTGCAGGCAGCACCCAGACCCATGACAGCAAGGCAGGGCTCGGTACTGCCCGGTTACTCTAGCGATATTTCACTATGGCCAGTGTGAAGCTATGCATTTGACTTCTCACCCTTCTTCCTTCATCCCTGCCGCGTTCCAACCTTGTTTGGCCACTCTCTGTTACAGCTCTCCACCAGACTCCTGCTCCCCAAAGAACCAAGGAGGGCTCTCTTCTCTCAGGCAGGCTGGGCTCCTGCCAGGTTTTTGTCTGCACAGGCCTGCAGCATTCCGGCAACTTCCCTCTGCCTCCCCACAGCCCTAGCACTCCCCATCTGTGCCACACACAGCAGGGTCAGCATCTCTTTTCTCTCCACAGCACTTCTGGATGAATACTCAGATACAAATGCCCACTCAGACAAACAAGTTTGAGTCCAGCACATGACTCCATGCAAAACTGTTTGGCAAATCCAATGTCCACACATAGGCATGACTGAGAACTGCAGGTGGTGGCAGTCAGGGTCTTTGAGAAGATCCCAACTTCAGAGAGAAGTCAACCGGGGTCAGCAACCTGTTTGATCCGGTCTTGTCAGTCAACCACTGCCTCATACCAACTGACTCTTTGCAGAATGAGTGTGCCCCCAGCTGACTCTTTGCAGAATGAGTGTGCCCCCAGCTGACTCTTTGCAGAATGAGTGTGCCCCCAGCTCTCTGATGTCAGTGTAGCACAGTTAGCACATTTGTCACCAGAGGTCTTGGGTATCAAAGCACATTCTCTCACCCAGGATCTTTACACATTTTGGCTTGATCTTCCAGAGGGCCTCTCTCACTCCCTCATCAACTTTTTTTCTTTTCTTTTGTTTTGTTTTTTCTTTTTTATTTTAGTCATTTTTTTATTTGAATTAGAAACAAGATTGTTTTACATGACAATCCCAGTTCCCTTCTCTCTCCCATCCTCCCCTACCACCTCCCCAACTAAAACCCTATCAATCACATACCCTTTCTTCTATTCTTCATCTGACTCAACCTTTCTGCTCCCTCATGACCTCTGCATCCTTCCTCTTCTTCCCTTCTTATTCTTGTAGCTCCCTCCCACCTCTTCCCGTGCTCTCAATTTGCTCAGGGGAATCTTGACCCTTTCCCCTTCTCCAGGGGAACATGTTCCCTCATCAACTTTTGTCTACACTTAGGCATCATCCTTTGACTGACAGTTGGAAAGCTGCCTTCATCACCCTATAAAAACAGTAACATCCCCAGTGCAATCTCACTTCTTTCCAAAGTTTCTTTTGAATTGCCTCATCCTCTCATCACCTATCCTCAGATGTGTGCTCTTCTTCCATTTCTGTGTATGCCACCCACAAGGTTGCTGTGTGTTCCCCCAGAGCAAGTCTGACATGTTCAGGTCCTTGGCAAGCACTGGAGGGAGAAGGGGCAGATGGCAAGACCTAATGTGCCACAGAGCCTCAGTCTGCTTTCGGTTGCCATCACAGAAGACCACAGATAGACTGGACTAAAACACACACTCCTCACAGTACTGAGGGCTGCTGGGAGTTCAAGGTCAAAGTGCCAGTAAGATAGAGCTCACCCTTAGCTTAGCCACATAGCCTCTTCGCTGTATGTCTCTGTGGTCTCTGTTATGGGGGTACTAATCCCATCATGGATCCACACCCTTACAAAACCCTAATTACCCTTCTCAAATACCTTACCTTTGAGTACTTCTGAGGCTGCCAGGTATCAGGAAAAGCTTAGTTACCTGGGACCCCACACACATCTGTATCAAGACAGATGCTTGACTGGAATAGTGGAAATAAGTGGTTCCCCCTGGCGATCTCTTGGTAATACCCATTTCTACTCAAACATGCCCCTGGGTTTATCTGGGATTGGGAGACATGGAGCAGGTCTCACCTAAAATAGTTTGCAGATACATTTTCAGGAAGGCAAACTCTGTTTTCTGTATGAACTCTTTAAAAATCATGTTTACCAACCTATGCCTATGAGGGGTATATATCTCATTAAAATCAGATGCACCATGGGAAGGGATGTGCACAGTAGGGGAGGGGGAAGTTATGTAACCCAAACCTGCCAATCAAAACAGAGAGCCACCAGAGCTACACTACTGGAAATTAGATCCTCCTTGTCTTGGATCCCATGAATGGAATTCTCAATAATCTCTAAGGATCTTGAGTATTCTGTCACTTGGGAGATCTGATGTCTTTCTTGGCTGTGTATCTAGAATGTATGCTTTCACTTCCCTCTTAATAAAACTTATTGCTGCCTCTGTCTATCTCTCTGTCTTTCTTTCTCTCTCTCTCTCTCTCTCTCTCTCTCTCTCTCTCTCTCTCTCTCTGTCTGTCTCTGTCTCTCTCTCTGTCTGTCTGTGTGTGTGTGTTCGTGTGTGAATTCTCTAAACAAAGCACCAAGAACTGGGAATCATGGAATCCAGCCAGTGACTTCTAATAACACAATTACCTTGAAGGCTTGAAAGATAATTTTTAGAAACATAAGCATTAAGTCAGTCCACAGCACCAGAAATGCTCAATAAACATGGCAGAACTGGCTGGAGTACTTACTACCTACTGATGCCCGCATGCTGTACCTCCTCACACAGCAGCTGGGGGAAATCTGTGTCAGGATCCTTCCGCCACTTGAGGTCCTTGGTGGAAGGCCATAAACTGGTAGAGTTTGGTGGATTACTGAGTAATACAAAGATGACTTTAAAAAGATTTCACCAAGTGAAAAATCTAGTTATGAATGACCACATACTGTATGATGCATTTGTTTACATGTTCAGAGACTTGGGAAGTGGGAATGACGTGTGGACGCTCCTGAGTTTGGGGTTCCTTTGCAGGGTGGTGAACACAGTCTAAAGTTAGAGGGTGGCAGTAGTTTTTGCAATGTTGTTAGTGGAAAAAAAACTATATTCATTAAAATGACATGTATGATAGTGTGAAATAACATCTGAAAAACAACAAAACCCATAACTGCTGTGAAAACAAAGGCTGCCCCCCCCCCAGGCTATCGTGTGCAGGGCCTCTTGGAACAAAACATTCTAACTTAGCTACACTGGGTTTTCGGAGTAGCTCATTGGCTGTAGTCATTGGGTTTTTGGTTTTTGGTGTTTAGTTTTGTTTTTTGTTTCCTGTTAGCTATCTTTTAATATACTCAGTCCACTACCAGAATAGTCAAACACGGGCATCTTTGCTTTCTCCTGCACACAAAGCAGGCTACAACAAACCCATTTCATCAACACATTGGGTCCTTTCACTCTTATTTTGTCCTGCTGCCTCCCCTAGTGTCTTCATCTCCTTCTTGCTCCATGCTGGGCCCCAGGACATCTAGTTCCCCAGTTTTCCTATATAGCCTTTGTGTACATCCTTCCATCCATCCATCTCTGTCATTTCTCCCAGTTCAATGCAGGTGTCCTTGCAAGGGGTGCCTGATGCTTCAAGGGTCATCATGTCTTGTTCTCTCTCTTCACCTACTGTTTGGACCATATTTCCTCCCTAGGTGGGATCTGTCTCTCAGGCACATGCATCAGCAGCTTGGCAGTCCCAGAGGACCTAGGCAGAACTCATTTGTCAGGCCATACTCACTCCCCAGTAAGCCAGACAAGGGGCTGGACCTCCCTTGTCCTTGTGCTCACGGAGACACAGTCAGTCAAGGTTTATTTTTAGAGTCATTAAACATGCCTTGGGAAATGAGGTCATGCTTCTGAGTTAGCATTCCTGCCTTTTCGACTTCCAAAGAGGGGCATTAAGAATTCCCTGGAGTGCTGTGAAGTCATCTTAAAATAGGATGGTACAGGTTTTACATGAGGCTTTTGAATACACCATTAATTCAATAAGAGCTAGGTGTTTGGATGCCAAAAATATTGAGTTAGTCAAAGGCAGCTCTGCCAAAGTAACGCTAACCAGTAAAGGCCTTGTGTATGTACACATGGCAATTAAGTGATACAAGGGTACTTTGCATTAGAAAGGAGAGCAGTGACTTGAGCCCCCAGACTTTGTGTGGTGACACCTCTTGAGCTGTCCTGGAAATGCTAAGCCCATGTGTGATTTTTGAACTTATGATGGATGCTGATTATACATCCCATTTTGTGGTTATTATAGGAAATACAAGCTGTAGTGAGCTGGCTACACAGGAATGGAATGAGCTGGCTATAGCAGGAATGTGTTCAGATGAACCATATATCATAAGAGAGTCTCAGTCCCAGGCACCATCATAGAAAAGTCCTTCCATCATGGAACGGATGAAAGTGAGCACAGTGCAGAAAGGAGTATGGGCCATGAATCCCACAGCTACCCTCCTGATACCCTTTCTCTTGTCTTCTAGATGCTGCATGATCACACTGCTGCCTAGCGACCGTAATCAAGCAGGTGGCAAGTTCCATGCTATCTTCTCACTCTAGGCCTCTTCCTTCCCCTTCTTTCTGGCTGGATCATTGACCAGTTAATACTAAGATAAAAGCAGGCAAGATGGTCTTTAGACAGGCCTTACACCCTTCCTCTCAGCGGGGCCTCTTTTCCCAGTGTGCCCTGCTCTTTCCCCCCACTCCTTCCCCAGTTCTGTTGAGTTTAGGAAACAGGACCTCTGTGCATTGTACACCCTGGCCGTGTGCTGGGTACTAGGAAATCTAAAACGGTGGTGATCCTAGCACCACCTCTGTTTGTCAATGGAAAATAGACAAATACAATAAACAGAATTGCCACACAAAGGCAAGTGCTGACATCAAGGAAACGGACATAAATCAGCAGCAGCTGTTCAATGGGCAGAGGGTGTCTTCCATTAACAGGGCTGCCCTGGGCCAGCAGCAACTATCCTGAAGGATGCTTTGTATTTGAAATGACATCAGGATGTCTTTTCTTTTCTTCCATTGTTATCATTCTTCTTCCTAAGCACACTGCAGAGCCACATCTGTGTATTATGCTGCATCATTGGTTCTGACCACGAGTGCCCCCATTAAGATTAGGTTTCAATTCCTCAATGTCCCTCCTACTTAGGGGCAAAGCATCACTTCAGAGTAGCTCCAGCATTCCCTCTGGGCATATGGTGGTGGTGGTGGTGGTGGTGGTGGTGTGTGTGTGTGTGTGTGTGTGTAAGCCCATGTGTGCACATATGCATTTACAAGCGGAATTGATATTTTCTCACTTCTTTGAACCATAGGGCGAGATGGAGTGACTGCCAGCAACACTGGTCATTCTCAGTGAAGGGCAGTGCCCCTTCAATCGCTGCACACAGGAAGACAACAGTCACCTCTCTCAGAAATGTTTGTGCTTTAACAGGAGATTTTAACTTCTACTCCCGTGTGGAACGTGGGGTTCACACTTTGGAAGGTTTCCCACCCACTTGCTTCTGGAATCACACTGTTCATTTTCAGCAGCAATCATAGTAAGAAACTGGAAAGAAGGCCCAGTGAGAGTGAGACTAACTTGATACCCAATGTCAATCTGAGCCTTCAGTGCACGTCATACCCTTCTTATTCAATCTCAAGATGCTCTGTAAACTCCTCATCAGGCTACTGTGCAGCAGTGTAGTCACATTTGACAGCTGATAAAAGAGACGTGTTGGCTTCAGTGAAGGGAAAGCAAGGCAGTAATCAGAACAGTTCATTTTTAATCATTGGTCACCCAATATGGCCCAAATCCTACACGCCCACACTGTCATATTTGATTCCCAGAAACCCCTGCAAAGAGGTGTTATCATTATAGACATAACTAAGGCTCAGCACCCAGTGTGAATGAGTGCTTGTCTAAGCTCCCTGGCACAGGCAAGTGTGAGAGAATACCTGGACTCGGGATCAGACAGTCTCCCCTGTGTGTGTTGCTTTCTACTCTGAAGCGATTGGTTATACTCCACTTAGGTTGCTGGAGACCACGGTAAGCATTCTCTAGAAACAGCAGCATCCTTGGTGCTTTCCTAAGGGCTAGGGACAAGTTAAATTCCCAAGAACACGGCACTCTTAGAGTCTGGCTGGATGTAGATAGCATGAAGCCCTCACACACAGCATAGGCAGCATGTCTGCAGTGTACACCTTACAAGAAATACTTGGGACCAGAAGTGTTTGAGATCTGGTTTCCAATTTTGGAATATTTGTGCATTATATAACAAATTATTTCGGCATGACTCCTGAGTCTAAACAGGAAATTCATTTGCCATTCAGGTATGTCTTAATGTTCATGGGCTAAAAGTAATTTTGCACCATTATTTTAGCATACCTTCCTCTGACTGAGACCTGTAATGTTCCATCCCAGATCTTGGGGGCAGGGGGGGGGGGGGGGGAGAGGTGTAGGGAGACACCCTAGCCCCGCCCCAGGTAACTGGGACAGGTGTGCTGGGACACGCTCGTGAGGGCGGGGTGAGGGGAAGTCTGAGATGAGATGACGTAGAAGGAGATTAAAAAAGAGCGGGGCTCACATGGAAAGCCCCTTCTCTCTGGCCACGCTAGCTTGTGACCTGTGGGCTCACTCTGGCTTGTGTTTGGTGTTTATCTGAATAAAGAAATCTTAGCCTTACGACTACGGATCATCTTTGAGTGCATGCGGCAACTGCAATCGACAAAGAGGGGGGTGGGATTTTTGAGCATTTTACTCATGATTTTATAACTGAATTACAGATTATCAATTTATACCTAAGGTATAAGATAAATGTACAAATAGAGATTACAAAGTAGAGATATTCAGCAAAAATCTTACAACCATCTACTTACCTATAAGATCTTATAACTGTCTATTTCCACTCAGCTGAGCTACTCGTCTAAAAATACACTCACCTCTACTTTACTTTGAAATAGCATATCAGAGAGAATCCCAAGAGTCTAAGTTGATTAAATATTCTCTGACTAGAAATCACTGAGAAAGAAGGGCTATTTATAAAAACAAATTGTTCTTGCTTATGTTCACGAGGGATTTTTACTGTTGGTGTAGAAGGGCCCTGTTTTTATGGCTGAGGATCAAGCTGAGGGCCTTATGGTAGATAAATCCTAGCTGCTGAGCTACACCCTTGTCCCAACTACAGATTTTTCAAAATAACATACCAACACGCCATTTATGCCATTTCTAAATATCTGAGTTTGTCAAGAAGATCAATGGTTCCTACGCCATGTCTTGAGGACCCATTGCCACAGTAACTTGGAACAATGAATTGTGGAAACCACACACACGGAATTAGACCTGAGGACTAACAGGTCTAGTGAAGAGGAGAGCACGGGCCACTGCCTCCCTCATGTAGCCGAGGGGGGGCTACACGGTGCGTTCATTTGCTGTCTTAGAACAATTACAGTCATTGGCAGACATCCTCTAGAGAAGTCAGTTAAAAAATGGGTCAAAGGAGCTTTATTTTTCTAAGGAAAACTGGGGGTGAATCTATAAAATCTATAAAACCAGAATGACTGGATCTTTCACTATCACTGCACTCAACCAGAAACTCCATCTCCAAATCCCCTCATTTCCTCACTTCCAAAGTCATTTCTCCACAGGCTCTCACTGTTCATATTAGATAGGTATGAAATAGAAAAGATACCAATTTTCTCACTGGTGATTAAAATAAATGTTTTTGAAGCACTAAGAATAAGGTTTCAAATAGAGAATGCAAACCACACTGCTTCAATCTAGATTTTATTTAAAACTCTCTCAAAAAGTACCATTGTCTGCCATTTTTTACCTATTATAAATATAGTAGTTAAGTAATTTACACAAAGAGCTTATAAGCAAGCAATCATTTAGGAAAGAGAATATAGCTCAGAAAAATAATTGTTTAATTCTTAGAACTCCCCAGAGACCAGCTGATGCCTCTGGTCACCCTCACCATTTCTTTCTGCTTTTTGCATATGCCTGGTGTTCAGCTGTTGATCTGTGACTGACTGTCCGGGTAGGGTGATGGTTTGGTGCAGTGACACTGCTCATGGTTAGGGTCTCTGTAATCCATTTGGGGAATTAGCAGCCCAGAGATTGTGAGCATGAAGTGCAACCTGACTTGACTTTAATGATCAGCTACATAGCTGACATCTTAAATGTCTATACAGACAACCTTTTGTAGTAAGACAGCTCTTTAGAAGGATTAAGAAACTGTGATCATCAGTCATTTTTCAATACTTAAGTCTAAAAAGAGACCACTAGCAATTAGGCATGACTTAATCAGCCAACTGACTGGTTCCAGAGTGTCAGTTTATCATTAGAGAATCTACCTTATGAACCACAGTGGGCTAAAGAGCTGTAGTTTTAACACCTTCAGGCTTCTCTAAAGGACTTTCAAGAAACACAGGTAGGATTTGCTTTAAAACTCCTAGTAAGAGCTCCCTTTTGCAAGCCAAGGAAGAGAGGAAGAAAGAATGTAAGAACTGGAGGATGGCGCTAAGTGCTATGAAACACCACCTTGGGGCCACAACATGACTGCTGCACTGCATCTGTGGCTACCTGTGTAAGATTGAGCTAGCAAAACTAGTCATACTCCAAAAAGAAGCACTGACTGGGCCAGGTGTGGTGGCCCTTGTCATTAGTCCCAGCACTCCAGATGCAGGAGCTGATAGATCTCTGAGTTCAAGGCTACTCTGGTCTATGAGAGTTCCAGGCCAGTGAAACCTACATAGTTAAGAGTCTGTGTCAAACAAACAGGCAGACAAAGTAAAAGAGAGAAAACAGAAGTACTTACTGGAATCAGTGGGTTTCAAAACTTTTTTTAAAGGAGGACTCAAAGGTGAGGAGAGAACATGTTGGGGTAGGAGTGTCCAGGGCGGGGAGTTGGGAGTAGATATGACCAAGATTTAGTGTATACATATATGAAACTGTCAAAGCACAATAGTAAAAAGTGTAAATAATTCTCTGAGTGTTGGTGTTTTGCAGTGACCCTGGCCAATAGATGGAAGGAAGGACAGTTGCTATTTTTCTGAGTTTAGAAAGGACTGATTCTGTAACTACCCTAATTTTTTTTAAAAAAGAGAGAACAGTTGATGCATGTGTACAAAGGGTTTGTAGTACATGATTGTGTTTGAAGAATACACCTGTTCCTTTTTCTCCTCCACAGTGATAAATCAACAAATAAATTAGTGGCTGAAATTTGTTCTTTCAGGGCTTTGCATTTAGTCATCTTTTCTATTCACATTTGACTAATGCTAGAGGTCCTCCAGCCCCTCCTCTTCTTGTTGGGGATGGTGGTTTCAGTGGCAGAGGAGAAGCGAGCATTTCTGTCTTTTGTTAAAATGCCAAATTGTTTTGTCTACACTTTCCAGGTCTCAGTAACATGAAACACTTTTTTTTTTCTCATTTTCTCCACAGTGATTTCGGAACAGTTTTCCAAGAAGACCTATTCACTTGGTCTAGGAGTTGCCAACTGTTTAGACCTTGGCATGACTATAAAAAGATTGGTCAGTGTCTTGCCTACTAATTACCTTATTTATATTTGTCGGGGCTTGTTAATGGAGATTGGGGGGATATCGTGATCTTGGGTGTTTGTTTGTTGCTTTTTTGAGATAGAGTCCCACTCTATAGCCCAGGTTAGCCTGAAACTCACACTGTAGCTCTGGCTCCCTTTAACTCCCAGTAATCCACCTGCCTTTGCCTCCCCAGTGCTGAGATTACAGGTGTGAGTCACAGCACCTGCCTCCTGTTTTTCTTATGGCCACTACATTAAACCAAATAGCATAGCTCAAGTGGGATTAACTTACTCTAAAGACTCAGAAATCACTTTCCCCACTCCTGCGTTACTCAGTGTGACTCGTCATTTCTAAACAGGATTCTCTCCTCTGGGAGTGTCAGCTAATGGGTTCATTTAAAATCCTGGTGTTTTATGCTGGGAAATACACAAATTTTTCATTATTCTCCCAGAAAAGTTATCAGTTGATTTTTCAGTGATGGTGTCCATGGCTCAGCGAGTAAAAAGGCTCCTGTTGCTAAGCCTGAGGGTCTGAGTTTGATCCCTGGGGTTCACATGAAAGGGGAGCCCCAACTCCTGAAAGTTGCCCCCCAATCTCCCAACACTATGGCACACACATGCCCACAGATACACACCATCTAAAAATTAAGTTTAACAAAAGAGTAAAGACTTGGCCTGAGATTCGGCTCAGTGGGTTCCCAGCACCGACAAAACTAAAGACTGCAGCACCCTAACTAAAATGGCAGATGTGTTTGTGTGAGTTACAAGACACACTCAAGGGTTCGCTGTGAACTTACCCTGGCTCCAGAGTCCACCGAGTCCCTTCTCCAGTTTGCAGCTGCCCAATAGGTGCTGCTCACACAGCAGTTTGTCAGCCCCCACACAGCAGTGCCTCGAGGCACATAGAGACCAGAGCACTGTACAATGTCTGAGACTTGCTTTAAAATTCAGAAGCAAGAGGCAGAGCTTCAGTGGGAGGTGAGGGTATGGGTATCCCTCCATAGGAGGTGAGCATCTGGGTGCCCCTTGGAGCATTTTCCTCTTTTTTCACTAGGCATGCCTGAAAATGTTCAGGATAACATTTTTTAAAGGTAAAAAGGCACCAAGAACAAGCACAGAGTCTGTCCAGCGCAGTTGAAGGAGAAGTGTGTCTCTGCACATGGCCTTTCCACCCTCCTTCATCCAACTAACCTTCAAGGACAAAAGGGCACTGGGCATTTTGTTAACTGAACCATGTGCGGTCTTACAAAGTGAGTTCACAAATTCACTGCCCAATACCCACCTTGGACTTCACCAAGTCAAGGCGACCATTCTTCTCCAGGAGCCTTGCTCTGCCTCATCACATCTGGGCTTCAAGTACTGACTAAGTCTGAAACGTTTGCAGCTGGAACTATTTCTGATTTGGGATATTTTCAATGTGGAAACATTAGCATATACACAATGTACCTTGAAGATAGGCACAAGTTGTACTAGTTTGTTTTTGTCAACTTGACATAAACTAAGGTCACCTGGGAGGTGGGAACTTCAGTTTGGGAAATGTCTCCATCAGAATGTCCTGTGGGCCTATCTGCGGGGTATTTTCTTGACTTATGATTGAAGTGGGAAGGACAGCCTGATTCGGCTGGTGCCATCCAGGGACAGGGGTCCTGGATGGTATAAGAAAGCAGGGTGAAAATAACCCTGTACAATAGAGGAACTTCTGGAGGCATCACCATCCCCGACTTCAAGCTCTATTACAGAACTATAGTCCTAAAAACAGCTTGGTATTGGCACAAAAATAGACAGGTAGACCAATGGAATAGAGTTGAAAACCCTGATATTAACCCACACACCTATGAACACCTGATTTTTGACAAACAATCCAAATATATACGCTGGAAAAAAGAGAACATCTTCAGCAAATGGTGCTGGTATAACTGGATGCAAACATGTAGAAGACTACACATAGACCTAAGCCTTTCGCCCTGCACAAAACTTAAGTCAAAATGGATCAAAGACCTCAACATAAACCCAGCCACACTGAATCTACTAGAAGATAAAGTGGGAAATACCCTTGAATTAATTGGTACAGGAGACTGCTTTCTGAACATAGCACCAGTAGCACAGACACTGAGATCAACAATTAACAAATGGGACCTCCTGAAACTGAGAAGCTTCTGTAAGGCAAAGGACGCAATCAGCAAGACAAAACGGCAGCCCACAGACTAGGAAAAGATATTCACCAACCCCACATCTGACAGAGGGCTGATCTCCAAAATATACAAAGAACTCAAGAAGCTAGTCTCCAAAACACCAAACAATCCAATTAAAAAGTGAGGTACAGAACTAAATAGACAGTTCTCAATAGAGGAATCTAAAATGGCTAAAAGACACATAAGAAAGTGTTCAACATCCTTAGCCATCAGGGAAATGCAAATCAAAACAACTCTGAGATACCATCTTACTCCTGTCAGAATGGCTAAAATCAAAAACACCAATGACAGTTTATGCTGGAGAGGATGTGGAGAAAGGGGAACACTTCTCCACTGCTGGTGGGAGTGCCAATTTGTACAGCCACTTTGGAAATCAGTATGGCGACTCCTCAAGAAAATGGGAATCAGTCTACCACAAGATCCAACAATTCCACTCTTAGGCATATACCCAAAAGAAGCACATTCATACAACAAGGACATCTGTTCAACTATGTTCATAGCAGCCCTATTTGTAATAGCCAGAAACTGGAAGCAGCCTAGATGCCCCTCAACCGAAGAATGGATAGAGAAAATGTGGTACATTTACACAATGGAATACTACTCAGCAGAAAAAAAAAATGGAATCTTGAAATTTGCAGGAAAATGGATGGAACTCGAAGAAACCATTCTGAGCGAGGTAACCCAATCACAAAAAGACAAACATGATATGTACTCACTCATATGTGGATTTTAAACATAGAGTAAGGGATTACCAGCCTACAATCCACACTGCCAGAGAAACTAGTAAAGAAGGAGGACCCTAAAAGAGACAAACTTTGTCCCCTGGAGAAGGGGAAAGGGTCAAGATCCCCTGAACAAATTGAGAACATGGGAAGAGGGGGGAGGGAGCTACGAGAATGAGAAGGGAAGAAGAGGAAGGATGCAGAGGTCATGAGGGAGCAGAAAGGTTGAGTCAGGTGTAGATTAGAAGAAAGGATATTCGATAGGTAAGGTTTTAGTTGGGGGGGTGGTAGGGGAGGAGGGGGAGGGAGAAGGGAACTGGGATTATCATGTAATTCAATCTTGTTTGTAACTCAAATAGAACAAAAAAGAAAAAAAGAAAGCAGGCTGAGCAAATCATGGGGAGCAAGCCAGTAAGCAAAGCTCCTCCATGGCCTCTGCTTCAGTTCCTTCCCTGGGCTCCTTCCTGACTTCCTTCAAAGATGAATTATGTGAGCTGGGAATTGTAAAAATAAAACAAACCTTCTCCCTCCCCAAGGTGGTTTTGGCCAGCATTTTATCATGGCAACAGAAACCTAACTAGGACATAAGTTTAAACTGAAAGTCATTTATACTTCAGATATTTCTCAGACAAATCACCTAGCTATGGTTTCATGTGGTCTTGTTTATTTTTTGTTTGTTTTAGTACACTTGCATTTTTAACTCCACACATGAGATCATGTGGAATTTTCCACTGATAGTAGTGTTTCAGATTCTACATGTTGGGATCAGGGGTGCTCAACCTGTCAGCTCCTACGTCTTGTCTCTAGAGGCTTAAGAGGTAGAAAGCTGCTACTTCCAGGGGCCTATTAGGGATGCTTCCTCATGGCTCATTTCACCCTCTCCCTATCGGCCTGTTACTTTTCTGGTCATGGTGACAGAATGCCTGGCAGAAGCTCCTGAAGGTGGAAGGGTTGATGGTTCATGGTTTCCATCAGGCAAGGCTGGAGTATGCAGTAGTTCCTCACACCAAACCAGATGAGGAAGCAGGAAGCTCTGGTGGGAACCAGTGGCAGATAGGCCTTCAATGTCTAATCTCAGAACCTCACTTCTAGCTGGGTCACATAACTGAGAGATTCCATTACTTCCCCCAAACACCACCACCAGCTGGGTCAGGTGTTCAGACTAGAGAGGCAACTCACTGTTATGACAAGGAGCCATGTGCCATGGCAGGCACTCCTCTGTGTGGTGTCACAGGTTCAACTCAACAGGATTGTGGGCAAGATTTTTCTCACAATGTTGTAGTCACTGATTCATGGCCACAGCACTACAAATAGCAAAGCTGAGATTCACAGCAAGCAGGGCCAGCTTGGCTTAGACCATTGCATGGCAGTGTTTCCTCGCACAGAGGTGGAAGGGTACTTACAAGGAGTTTGTTTTGCACTGTTTGGATGTGGCTGTTTCTAAGGCAAAGAGGAGATATGGGGACAGGGCAAGTCCCACATTCCTCTTTCCTGGGACATGTAAGGCAATGGCTCTGAGCCTGGGACAACACAAGGTGAAGCCACAGTGCCCAGGAAATAAGGGACAGAGACTTGGAAAGATAAATGTCGCATGTGTCCTCTCATAGGCAGAATGTAGATGATAGAATTATACACATGAAAGCAGAAAGGGGACCAGGGGGATGGGGACAAGAAAAGATGTGAGAGAAGTGGCTATGATAAGCTTTCATGGAAAATGCCATGACGAAACACATTATTTTCTATAATAAATACATAGTAATGAAAATTGTGATAAAAAATATATAACGGGCAAGACTGACTTCACATGGCACTGTCACAAGGGCCCTGGCCACTATCCCCCCCACCCCGCCTACACACATTACAAGTAGCTTTGGGCTCAAGAGCTCCACTGGGGGCATGGGAATGACATCTTGCCCAGGACACCAGCTGCAGAAGCACAGCACAGACTCCAGGGCCAAGGGGCTCAAGTGGAAAGAACATGAGCAAACTTATCCCTGAGCCCTTGTGAGTTATCCCTGCCCCAAGCACACCCAAAATAGCTGAGAGAAAATGAAGCAGATGACAGAAGCAAGGGGCTTGGGGTACTGTCACACAAGAGAAGGTTTGGAGCCAGTGAAACATGCAGTGCACACTAATTGCCAGTACTTGTACTCATGACCTAGGAGGCATGGAATAATCTCTAAAACACTAGCCCAGTCTTGCCCCCAGTGCTAGACACTGCTACTTGATCATGGTTTCAAGCCAGAATGACTTCCATGCCCGTCCATCAGGCCTGCTGGCTTGGCAGGGTGTCTTGGCCCTCCACTGCCCCACCTGCTCCTCCCTGTCTGGGCTTGTTTCTAGACACTAGGACTGCAGATCTGCCCATCGCCCAGAGACTGCCCTGCCATTTGCATATTTGTCACTTCCATTTGGGGATCATACAAATATATGTGTTTGGTTTTAGTCTCCAGCTCCTGGCACTAAGACCTTTGAATCTTGCTGAGTAATAGAAGTATGTTTAGTTGTTCACAGTGGACTTTGAGTGTAGATGCAGAGCTGACTCTCAGTCTCCAGTGACCTCAAGATGGAGACTAGTGTCCAGAGGAACAAATCATGTCATTAAGCCCCCTCTCCTCCCCACCCCTAAGAAACCCCAAGGAGAAAACATGGGACGGAGATTGAATTCAGGCACTAAAGGCCAATGACTGTCATTTCAATGTAATGGAAGTTTAATACGAACTCTGAAACAATGGAGATGAGGGAGCTTGAATTTGGTGAATGGATCAAGGTGCTGGGAGGGTGGCTGCTCAGAGGTGGACAGCAAAGATCCATGCCAGCACCCATCACCACACCGTGCCCTCTGTATTTCTTTCAGTTGGCTGTTCCTGAAATATATAGAATATATAGAATCCTATATAGTAAACTGCAATCTTAGGGAAAGAGATTTCCTTGATGCCAAGTTATTTCAGCAGATTATGAAATCTTGGTTTAGGGGCAATCTTCGGCATCCTCCAATTTGCAGTCAGTTTAGCAGAAGCCTAGGTGGTCAAGGTCCCACCCACTGGTAGCTGACATCTCAAGGAGGTACAGCCTTGTGGGAGTGAGGCATTGATGTCAGGGCTTGTGTTAACTCTGGGTAGCTAGTGTCAAAATTGAAGTGTGGGCCACCCAACTGGTCCTGGAGAATTAGGGGATCATAACCTGGTGCTGATATTCTTTATATAGTCAACATTCTGATGCAGCAGAGGATATGGAGATACATTCTCTTTGGAAAGACTGACAAATGATCATGCAGCCATTGGGTGAACACCACCAATACCCAACCCGCTGGCCAGAGCCACCATCACCTCTTGTCTAGAGTGTTACATCTTGTAATGGATTCCCAAACTTCTACCTCTTCCCTCAGCAGACCAACTACACATTGAGAATGGTTCTCTTCTCCATCAGAGAGAGACCCAGGGCCTGATTACTGGAATAGTCTTCCCCACACAACTTACGACCAGATCTCTCCTTGCTTTCAGTACTTGCTCAGATTTTACCTTCTCTGATCACCAGAGTGTCCTGACCATGCTATATAAAACTGTGCCTCTTGGTCCCACTGAGACTCAACAGGTGTCCCCCTTTTCCATGCTTTCCTTTTGTCCCATCATATCATACATTGTATAATTTGTTTTTTGTTTTGCTTTGCTCCGTGTCCTTGTTTACTTTATATTGATGTGATGAACACCATGACCAAGAGCAACTTAGAATCATAAGAGTTTATTTGGTTTACATGTCCCAGTCATAGTCCGTCACTGAGGGAAGTCAGGGCAGAAATAGGAGCAGAGGTGGGAACCATGGAGAAATGCTGCTTAGTGGATTGCTCCCATGGCTTGTTCAGTCTGCTTTCTTATACAACCTGTCCAGTTGTGGCACCACCTACAGTGAGCTGGGCCCTCCCACATCAATCAATCAATCAATCAATCAATCAAGAAAATGCCCCACAGATACTCCCACAGGCCAATCTGATGGAGGCAATCCCTCAGTTAAGGTTTCCTTTTCCCAGGTGTCTTTAGTTTGTGTCAAGTTGACAAAAAACAACCAGCACATCCTGCTGATATGTAAGATTCATAAAAATTGGTGTCTGTAGCCATTTTATTCCTATATATAATTCATGGCTTTTGTGCATAACAAATCTTTAATCTGTGATAAGTGAATGTATGATTCCAACGACAGAGCTGGCTAGAAAAGTCCCAGCATACTGGGGTCCTAAGATCAATGTAAAGTCCGGCTCACAGGGTTGGCCCATAGAAAGACAGGAGAGGAGGCCGGGAATGCCTCTGTGTGAGTCTGATGAGATGTTCTTCTTGACCAAACCCAGTAGCTCCTTGACCAACTACAGATAGACCCCTACTCAACAGGCCCCATCAGCAGGCTATCATTGTCCTATCTAAGGTCAGTCATGGCAGGAATCTTTCAGTTAGTTCAG
This sequence comes from Cricetulus griseus, assembly GCF_003668045.3. Lineage (NCBI taxonomy): Eukaryota > Metazoa > Chordata > Mammalia > Rodentia > Cricetidae > Cricetulus > Cricetulus griseus. The sequence continues at coordinate 216,143,767 of NW_023276807.1, read as the reverse complement.
GGAGAATGCCCTGGTCTAGATCACTCTGCTTACCACTTCAGGAATCCTGTGGAGTCCATTTAACAAGAATCCCTTCATGGTTTTCTATTGATCCTCCCTCTGCCCATTGGCTGGAATGCTCAGCTATCTTGATGTGTTAGAAGTTGAGCTGACATTCCACCGCCATTTTCGAAGTCTTGATACCTGTCACTATAGCCCTAAATAGTCTTCCTCACCTATGTAGCAAGGGTCAGAAGCAATGTGCTCTTTAACACACACGGTACAGTGACTTGTGCAAGATCAGGTTCATCATTGGGCTCTCAGAGCCCTCACCCAGGAGTCCAGATGCACATATTTGAAACCCTTGCCATTTTCCTTGGCTGACTGATGAGAAATAGTTGGGAAATCACACTCCTGAGCCACTGCTTCCCACGACAGCCCATGGAAGTAGAGTGAGGAATGAGTCTACTTCCCACAGTCCTGAGTGGAACACTGTAGGGGCTACGTAGAGTCTTGGGCAGATAGAGGCGTCACTGTAGTCCCAAGCTCATAGAGGCTGGGCTTGTGCATAGAGACAGCTGGTTGGTGTCTGAGTATCTCTGTTTTGCACAGTATCCTTAGTTACTGTAGGAACTCCTCTGAAGTCTGAATTCTCCCCCTCCGTATGTGGCCTGTGTACTCCATGCTCCTACCACTCTCACTGAAGTTTGCTTCTTGTGTCTGGTTTTAACTAAGGATGTCTTTGAGCACCAATGATGTCCTCAAACTGGCTCCTCTCAGACCTGTCCCTTTCCACTGGCTCTGTCCCCATCCGCCTTTCACCACACCTTAGGCTTCTCTTCAGTTCCCTCCACTCCTCTGCTCTTCTCTGATTCTGGCTCCCACCTCCTCAGCCCTCGGCCTACACGACAGTCACCTTCCCTCCTATGCCAGCCCCTCAGTGACATTCCCCATAGTCACTTGAATTTTAAACTACTGCCACAAGGTGTTCTCAAAGTACTCAGAGACCCCCAAAATCAGGCATCAGGACAAACGGCATCTCAAGAATACTCTCTGAAAGGTTCAGGCATTAATGCTGACTTGCCCGTACCTCTCTCTCTGTCTCTCTGTCTCTCTGTCTCTCTGTCTCTCTGTCTCTCTGTCTCTCTGTCTCTCCTCTCTCTCTCTCTCTCTCTCTCTCTCTCTCTCTCTCTCTCTCTCTCTCTGTGTGTGTGTGTGTGTGTGTGTGTGTGTGTGTTTCTGCCCGTACCTCTTTAAGAGACAGACCCCACCCCCTGACAACAGGTGAGGCACGCACAGTGACGTGCCATGTCACTCAGTACACAGTACGGATCTGTGGACCTGCGTGAGGACTGCGTATGCTCGAGATCCCCCTTTTAAGCCCACAGCATTGTTCTCTCTCTTTCTGTGGTCAACCTCTCTCTAACTCTCTCTCTGTGTTTGTCTCTATCTCTATCTGTCACTGTCTCTCTCCTCTCCTGTCTCTCTTCTGTCTTCCTCTCTGCCCTGCTCTGTTCTTCCATTTCTATCTCTCTCCCCCTCTCACTCTCCCGCCCTATAATAAACTGGTTAATGTGCTCTCTATAGTTTGTGTTCCATGTCCATCTCCAGACTTCTAATTTAAGCAAAAACTTAATGCCCTCCATGGGTAACAGTAGAAAAGCAATGGCTTTCTCTGGGAGCATGACAAGCACAATCACATAAAGATGGAAAGTGAGATGAAGAAGGGAGCCAGCTATCTCACATAAGCCAGTGACTGTCAGCTGTTCTGCTTGCCACATGTGGGTAAAATCTTAGAACAACAGCTGTGAGCTTTATCTGCACCTGTGTATTTACATGTGTTAGACATGCATGTTTTTCTACTTCAGTAAGCCACTGCCAAATTAGTTTTATGAATCCCCTCAGCAGGGCACTGTTAAAAACTGCCCTAGCAACAGTAAAACGCACGGATAACATTCCTAGCTCCTAAAAGACTAGAAATGAATTCAAAGGTTTTCTGGTTCAAATAAATTAAGTAAATTTGTAATAGACAAGGCAGGCCAGTTTGGAATTATTGCTTTAGTAAACATGGGTATGTTTTCAGTTATCTGTATTAAGTTTAACACAAGAATTGTGCTTGGATTTACTAGTCAATAATATAACAACATGTGTGAAATTATTTTAAGGAGATGAAGGAATGGCCCAGTAGTTAAGAGCCACCTTAAAGGTCAGTTTCTAGAATCCACGTGCTGTGGCTCACAACCAGCAGTAACTCAGGGAACCCAATATCCTCTTCTGGGTTCTGTGCTTACCTGTACCAACATGTACATACCTAAACATATACATACACACATATGCACAGTTAAAAATAAACCTTTAAGGGCTGGAGAGATGGCTCAGAGGTTAAGAGCACCAACTGCTCTTCCAGAGATCCTGAGTTCAATTCCCAGCAACCACATGGTGGCTCACAACCATCCCTTATGAGATCTGGTGCCCTCTTCTGGTGGGCAGATATACATGGAAGCAGAATGTTGTATACATAATAAATAAATAAAATATTTTTAAAAAATAAAAAATAAACCTTTAAAGTTAAATTATGAATTTAACCTACAACAAATGCCTAAAAGATGAATTGCTGGATGCCGGTTACTGCACAGACATCAAGAACAGCAAGGAAGCAAATCAAAATTGATGCATTTGGTATCTTCATGTTTTTCTTCTTTCTTTCTCTCCCCCTCTCTTCTCTTTCTTAATATTTGTCTGACATACATATACTATATAGAGTTAACAGGACAGTAACTTATGGTGGTAGTGAGGGTTTTTTATGTTACAACATGTCTGCTGAAAAGGTTCCAAAATCTCTTTGCAACTTACAGCTCTAGCGTTGTGACAAGTAATTTCTAAATAAAACACATTGCTGCTGACACACCAATTACTACGTACAGGTTTGTGTGGGTTTGGATTATTTTTATACTGTATAGAGATGCCAGCTATGTTTTAGTCGGTTGAGAAATATGAACCCTTGTACTAAAAATAATCATGTCTACAAAAACTGTGATAGCGTTGGAAGAAAATTAGGTGACTTGCTCTATAATGTTGGCTAATGGCAGGCAATTCACAATATGTATGTCCTATTTTGTTAAAATAATAATAAAGGGTAACCAGGGAACTGTAAATATCTCAGTCCATAAAGTACTTGCCACACAAATATAAGGACCTGAGTTTGCTTTTTTTTTTTTTTTTCTTGTATTTTGTTTTGTTTTTCGATACTGGGTTTCTCTGTGTAGCTTTGGAGCCTATTCTGGCACTCGCTCTGTAGAGCGGGCTGGCCTCGAATTTACAGAGATCCGCCTGCCTCCGCCTCCCGAGTGCTGGGATTAAAGGCATGCGCCACCAATGCCCGGCCTGAGCTTGCTTTTAAGAAACTAGGTAAAAAGTCAGACAATGCAGAGCACGCCTGTACTCCCAGATCTGGATCCCCGGCGCATGATGGGTAGCCAGCATTGCCTACTCAGCATGGTCTGGGCCAATGAGACCTTGTCTCAAAAGAAACGAGGTGGATGGCTCCCGAAGAGTGATGCCCGAGGTTAGCCTCTGGCCGTCACATGCATGTGCTCACACGTGTACACACGCAAACACATGGGCATGCGTGTATGTACTCAATTAGAGGATTAGCAGTTGTTAAAAGCTATAAATGATTTGAGGCTGAAGGGATGATTCCACAGTTAAGAGCATGTGCTACTTTTTCAGAGGACGCGAGTTCAGTTCCCAGCAGCCCTGTGGGGCAGCTCACAACTGCCTCTAACTCCAGCTCCAGGGGGATCTGACGCCTCTGGCTTGTTTGTGTACCCACACTCGTGTACACTTACTCCCCACACACACGTAATTAAAAATAATGAAAAGCTTAAAAGTCATAACTATAAATGAAGCTATTAAAATAATAATGGTAAATATAAGCAACTTTGTATGCTAAAAGTTTTCCTTTAGAGATTAAAAAATATTTTTTCTGAAGTAAAATGACTTGTTTTTTTTTTTTCAGAATGAACAACAGAAAAATATAGAACAAAACCCTGAGTGGGTGTAAACAGTTGAAGTTTTGTATAAAACACACACACACACACACACACACACACACACACACACACACACACACAAAATAAATCTTACCTGTCAAGTCTTGCCAAGATGAGATAGATGTGTGCGTAATTTAAAGTTTAAGTTTTTATTATTTTGAGTTGTGTTTTTTTTGTTGTTGTTTCTGATTATCTTCCCTTAATAAAAAAGATTACAAAGAGATGTGGGGTTCTGTTTTGCTTTATTGTTTGTTTGTTTTGAGGCACAATCTCACTGTGTAGACTGGGCTGACCTATAGATCATCCTGCTTCTGCCTCCTGAGTGTTGGGATTTAGCTTGCACCACCGAAGAGAGCTGGAAATGTCTTTACTCTTTGGGTAATTCATCTAAACTTTTAAAGGGAGGAAGTTTTTCTCTTAAGGATTTTTTTAAACTTATGTGCCTTGGCTTATGGGCATCACATGTGTGCAGCAGTCCTCAGAGGACTGAAGAGGGTTTTGTACTCCTTGAAACTGGAATTGCAGGCAGTTGTAAGCCACCATGTGAGGGGTGGGAACCGAACCCAGGTCCTTTGCAAAAACATCTGGTGTGTCTAACCATTGGGCCATCTCTCTAGCCTCCAAAGGGTGGTTTGTTTTTCACATATAACTGTTACTTCCTTTGGAATCTCTGTTAATTTGGTTTCAGTAGACAGACAAGAATTCCATCACAGTAACCTAAGATCCTATTTAGTTAAATGTTCAAACAATTTTTTTTTTGCCTTTGCCAAATTGGATCCTAAACGAATCTAGATCTCAAACTGACCTTGAAATTTCTTGGTGGGGGATGGGAGTAAAGCAACCTCTCCAAATGTGTTCTTTTGCCTTATGAAATGAATGCTCATTATTATAAGACTAATAAATGTTTATTTGGCATGTTGAACTGAGTACAAGACATTATCAAATCTCCTAAAAAAAGAATTCCAGGCTTTCTCTAACCTAGACAATATATGGGGAAATAATGCTAATTTTATGACTACTGCAGAAGTTCTACCACAGGCCTAGAATATTTCTTTTCCAGGACACATCCTGGCATTGTGCTATTTATCACAGTTCTGGTCATTATTTGCAAATGTTAGGTGCTACAGAAATAACATTCTCTTGTTACAAAATCTCTGCTCTTTAACTACAGCAGCCCAGATCTCTTGTTGCTCACACAGAGTTGCTCATATGCTTTGATTTTTCCTGGCAAACCACTCTTGGTCCCTCTGCCTCGTCTGCATTCCCTGTTCTCTATTCCAGGCAATGACCATGAGTGGCACTGGTGTCCATTCCATCTCCAGGGACATTTGAACAGGAAGTCCACTGTATCTGTGGTGTCCTGACTCCATCACCTGAAGAAGCATCTAGCTCAACATCTAGAATTTCAACTGCCACCCTCCAAACTAAAAAATTAGACTTATAATTTATCCCAGAGGTCTTTGCCTTTCTTTTAATTTTCATAGAAATTCCCTCACTAAATGCCTGACTTCTTGAACCATGGAGTCTCAAGAGATGCATTTGATGGTCCTTAATCAACATGAGGATGGGATGAGGGATAGCTCATCTTTCTTGGAATAAGAGGAGGCATGAAAAGACTCCCTTAACCAAATTCCAGGCTGTCTCTTCCTCTGTTCAACCTTGTCTGGTCCCTAGCCTGCCTGACCCAGCTTCAGCAAGCATCCCACCAACTCCACGAAGAATAATCCATCTTTACTCAAACCATGTGATCATCTTGTCAGATCCAGTTTAGCAAGAATCCTCCTTCCTCTGATGGCTCTTCATAGACATTTTTCCTACTGCCTCTGTTAGTATTCACTCGGTACAGCTCAAGTCTGAACACCAGCAGAGACCTGGGGGATCTACAACCGGTAAGCCGAATGAAGCTGTAAGCAGATGCACAATTGTGTATGTAGACATATATGCATGTGTTCAGACACATGTGCGTGTTGCTGGTCACTGACATCTTAGTTTTTAATAAAGTGAGAATTCTAAAGTATCTACACCCTATATAATGTCCTTCTCTGAAAAAATACACTCAAATTCATATTTCCTTTTGGACATAAATAGAAGTTTTAATTTCTCACCCATGAGTGAAAAATTGTAGGTTGCAGGTTGCAGAATTGTAGGTTTCAGAACAACCTGCATTGTTGGGCTTTGTCCTGATGATTGACAATTTGTAGTTAGTGTCAGGACCATTGAGTGCTCTAAATAATGACTGCAGATGAGTTTTCTTAAAGCAAATCAGCCAACTGTTAAGTTAAGCAAAAACTGTTCACTTTTCATTTGTAAAAGCACGTGCTTCCAAAATTAAGGGGACTGGTACCACTGTGGAAGTCCTTGAGAAAACTTTTAAAAATCCACAGAATATTGCATCAGTGATAGTAAAGAAATTAGTTTCAGGTGATTTCTCTGGGTCCTAGCAAATACAGAAGATAATTGAATGTGCCAGTTGTTTGATGGTACCCACATGTATTTGTACACTTTAAAAGCAACCAAATGTGATGGCTCAAGCATATAATCCCAGCACTGAGGGAGGGAGACAAGTTTAAAGGTAGCCTGGAATACATATCAAGATTGATTCCTAAATACCCTTGACAACACTAGGGACCAATGGCTCCTGAAAAAGCATCCGTGGTTCTATTTGCTGTGCAGTTTTCAGGGGCTAGTATAGAAACACTGTTGGTGGTGGTTTTTAATTCCTTTAGTATTTCAAGTCTGGAAAATAAAATTCAAAGTCTCTTTAGTCTGTTGGTATCACTAGGTTAAGATGTGAAATCTTTCTTGTGGTTATGGTACTAAATTCAGTTTTTGAACATGTTACTTCAATACATCATTTGAATAAGAGTAGCACTCTGAGCTGGTAGAGATGGCACACACCTCTAATCCCAGAACTCAGGTGTCAAAGGCAGGTGAATCTCTGAGTTCAAGGCCAACTTGATCTTACTGAGGGAGTTCCAGGGCAGCAAGAGCTACACAGAGAAACTCTGCCATAAAAACAAAAACAGGAAGCAAAACAAAAAGAGTAGCACTGTGTTACATGCTTAGAGAAAGAGCATGTTTATATACATATATGTGTATGTAACAATAATCATCAAAGAAAAAGAAGCTTTTAACATGAGGAGGGGCATGGGGGATTCAAAGAAGGGTAGCTGGAAGGGGCTGGAAGTAGAAAAAGGAGAGGGAAAGTGTTGTAATTCTATTTCAATTTAAAACATTCAAAAAGAAAAAGCACATATAAATAAACACACAATTTTGTATAAACCCTTAAGCTAGTAAGATCAGGCATATACTCATAAAATAGTAACCATGGGGACAGCAAGACAAAGGTGCCCTCTACCCTCTAACCAAGGTGGATGGCCTGAATTTGATTCCTAAAACCCACGTGGGAAAAAGACAACTGACTTCTAAAACTAGGCCCTTGACCTCCACACTCATGAGTGAGCATACACACAAGTAAGTGACCAAATTATCACATAAGACATTAGCTATTTACCTAGTCTCCTGGGTCTCCATGATCCCTTCTTCAGAAACAGCTGTCTTTGAAAACCACTTACGTTTCCCGTGGTTCTGCTTAAGGCTGGTGTGTGTTTCCTTTCAAATGTGAGCTCTGAGCGGAGCTCTTCCTGGCTGGTGAAAAGCCAGTTTCCCCCAGCATCTGTTGTTATCTGACATCAGAAAACATTGTGTTTTGTTCCTGTGTTCTCTAGCTACTGTGGTCCAGTAAGGTCGCTTTTTTAAAGTGAACCAGTATTAGCTGGCTGGGAGTTTCCGGCTTTCCGCAGAGGCAAATTAGCTTCTCATTTGAGGCTCTTCTGTATGGAAGGTGCAGGGTGAAGATGCTGTAGGGGTGCTGGGCAGGGCAGTGCCCACCCTCATTTCAGGAAATAGAAAATAATTGCTGTTGAGAGCACTTTTCTCAGCTTGGGAGCTTCAGGCATCTTGGCTTTACTTCAAGGACCCTGAAAGAAAAAACACAAGATAAAGAAATGAATAAGGAGAATAGGAAATGTGTGCACCAAGAACACAGAAGATGGCCAGGACCTTAGCTTCGGTGACCTATTAAATATAAAGTATCATCATGCTGCACCTCTGCCAACCAGCATGACTTGCCCCCTGTCCCCAGCCTCCCAACAAGACACACACCAACAAACACACAGGCATCACTAGATATGGAGGCCTCTGAAATAATAAATGTGTCTACTTATCAGCCAACTCATGGGTTCAATTTCGCTGATTTCTTCCTGCCACCAATCCCACTTCTCACACAATATACCTTCTTTGAAGAACAGCACTCTCTGAAATCCAAGCCTACAACTTAACACAGACAACATCTCATGTCTAAAAGACAAACATTTAGCTCTGGAGATGGTTCGGTGAGGAAAGTGCCTGTTGACCAAGTATGAAGACCTGAGTTCAGATACCCAGAACCCATGAGGAAAAGTATGTACATGTGAGAACCCGCATGTAGTATACACACAGGCACACCACACGCACACCCCAGAAGCACTTTTCTTAGAAATAGAAAATGTGCCTGTTGGAAAGGCTTAAAACTACTAATCCTGAAACAGCCTCACCTTTTAAGAAATAAAATGGAGAAATGACAACCTTGGCCAATGATAATAAGTCAGCACACAGGAGACCAAATTTTCTATTTATATACATGCCACGATTATAACATACTTGGTAATTTCAAAGCTTTCTTAGACATGACCACCTGTAAGAGCTGTTTGAAGGGAGGTGGGACTGGTAATATGTTAAGGAAATTTGGAAAATGTGATCTTGTTTAAACACATTCCAGGAGGAAGGTGAAGCCATAGGAATCGGCTCCCGGACCTTTCATTTGTACAAGACAGCCTCCTTATTTATTTACTCATATTAGTGATGCTAATGATAGAACCCAGGGCCTCATGCATACTCAGTAGGCACCCTCTCACTAAGCAATGTCCCAACCTTCCAACCTTTTCACTGGATGAAATGTCTGCAGTGGTAATCACTTAAACTACAGTGAGTCATCATAGATTTTTGGGTGATCAATAAAAATCTATGAAAAACCAAAATACAATGTAATACCATCCCTGAAAACAATTTCTCAGTGATTTGCTATAATTAAATTTTTTACAGGGCATTTTGATTGGCATTCATCAAAGCCAATCAGTGCAATTAAAATAGAGCAGATGCAGGTCTCCTGGAGTTTGGAGCTGGCTTACTCCCTCTTTCACCCATGCTGAAGTTTCATCCCTAATGCAAAACCCATAGAAGGAAGGGTCTTAACCCAGCTATGGCCTCAGAGGAGCCCTTGGAAGCTGACATGATAAACAGCAAGAGTAGTGTGACCATGATTGAATGCTAGAGCTTGTACCAGAAAAGGAAAAGAACAGAGGAGGCTCACGCACTCCTTGTATCCTGCTACAAGATGGCCTGAGAAGCTTGGGACTCTGCCAGCAAGAAGCAACAAGGCCACACCAAATGTGCCACCTGATGTGTGAGGTTCAATAGACCTCTTTTCTTCATAATTTACCCAGTCTATGATGTCCTGTTGGTAGCAACAGAAAATAAACTAAAGCACTCTCAGTTCCAATAAATGGACTCTGCATGGAAATACTCTATCTCTATATACAGAAATGCAGAGCCATGTCCCATAGAGAGCACCTAAACTAACTAAAACGAATAAACAAGTACATTCAGACTGGAGACACATGCCTTCTGAAGACAGTCCTCGCTTGTGCATTCTCAGTAAGAATTTGGAGTAGTACATTTATGGGAAAAGCTACAGTCTTTGATGATTTCATTCAGAGGGAAGAATGGTTGAAGAGTGGGTTAAGTTTTAATTTCAAGAACTGAAAAATAAGTTCATGGGATTAACCCCAAAGAAAATATGAAGCTGGGAGACAGGGGCAGGCGGATCTCTACGAGTTTATGGCTAGCCTGGTCTACAGAGTGAGTTCCAGGACAGGCTCCAAAGTAATACAGAGAAACACTGTCTTGACAAAATAAAAAAAAAAGAAAGAAAAGAAAATATGAATGAAGATGGGAGGATAATTAGTGAAGGGGGAGCAAAGGTGCTTTGAAAAAATAGCACCAGTTGGTTCTAGAAAGACACTACTGACGTTGGCAAACTCTGTGAGAACTGATCACAAGTGGGAAGTTAGAACAAACGCTGAGGATGAAAACTGGGCTAGTGTATCAGAAGTCCATCAGAGAAGATCAGTTCCCTTGGAACACTAAAGCATTTAGAGGACCTCTGGCCCTCCCCTACCTCCCTCAGAGCAAAGGGCAGCCACTGGTCCCTGTCACTGGAAAAGAACAAAACATTATGCAACCTTCTGGAGCCTTCTCACCACTAGTGAATTCTGCAATCTCTTTGTGCCTAAATTTTTGCATCTGTAAAACATGGCCACGCACCATCCATGAACAGTGTCTCCAAAAAACCAAGCGAGGTATGTCTAAAAGCACCTAGCAGAATGGGGTAGTTTGTGAAAATTTTAGATGCCACTGTCTTTGCTCATGTACATTACATTACATGTACCTATGAAATGGCATGAGATGGCTTCTGTCCACCAGTTCATACACTTCTTTCAGGCCAAAGCAATGGGTGCCCTTCAGTGGCTGTGAGGGAATAAGGCTGGACACTTCTCCTGGCCAGCTGCTGAATCAATCATTCATTTGGCTCCGAAACCTGGAACTTCTGTCCGTGATTGACATTAGCATCATGTCTATGTCGTGACCTCTTTGCCTTCTCAGCAAAAATATCCTATTTTGGCAACCTGAGCTTCACAGCAAGGTTTGGCACTGTGAGGCTTCAGCTGGGGACTAGGAAGAAAGACATGCCAACTTTACTCTCTAACTGATGCTAAAGTGTCTGTGAATTACACGGCTTGCAATAAACAGCCATGAGTTCAGGTGTAAGGCACGATCACTAAACAACTGGCCGGGATCCCTTAATCCAAAGCTGTGCTTCAACAGAGGTGAGCAGTGAGCAGAGTGTGGAAAACAAAAGGGATCTAGGCTGCAGCCAAGTGAACTGAAGCAGCAAGGTCAAGTCAGAACTCCTGGCTGTTATCCAGGAAATGAGAAGAAAGGCCTTTCTCTGGGATTAGCACAAAAACATAGCTAGGGCCACCTTAGTGTTTTATCCTATATAGGGTTTCTGTCAGATGGCAGAGCCTTTTGAATAGATTTGAAACACTTGGGGACAAGTAAAACAAAGGCTTTTCGAGAAGGACATGGGTGGGACACAGGCGCTGTCTTCTCCTGAGGCCCTTCATGGTGCTTCAGTACTTCTGGGCAGCCACAGCTTTCTGCGGTTTAGCCTATCAGAATAGCCTCCGTGGCCCTAGAAACAGTCATTTAACCCATTTATAGCAAATAGGCACAGTACTGCATCCGGCCCTCTCCTGACAGCAAAGTACACATTCATCTGTGGATGAGAACTAAAAATCCACACTGCTAAAGTAAATCACTAGCAGTAAACCCCCGGGCATGGCAAACACTTACCCTTGAATATCAGCAACACAGAAACAAGAAGCCAAATGCAGGCCCTCAGCCTCCACTGATTTACCAAGAGTGATCACCCCATCCTCTTAGGTCAGAACAAAGCATGAGTCAGCAAAGAATGGAACAGGCTTGAAACAGAATCTTTGCAAGATGGGAGAGTCAGATGAACGCACCCTATGAATCAATAGACTAAGAACTAGCACAGTAGGCACAGCCTGTGTTACTAATGGTGGTACTGTGGGCCGTATGCTGTATGTAGAAAAGGTCATGGTCACCACAGCCAGTTTCAACCTCACAGGCCTCTGCATTCAATGAAGAAACAAAATTCATTTACTCACCACCACAACGAGAAGCTCAAGGTGAAGGGTACTCAGTGTGTACACACGCACATAGGGATTTCCATGGAACACACAGAGCTGTGAAAGTACCCTACTTCAGGTTAAATGAGGAAAACACCAAAGTTTCCCCTGGTGTTCTGAAACCTGTTGTGTGACCCAGACTCTCTCATTTCCTTTGCTGACAATTCTCAAAGCTGTCTGGCTCCTCTTAGGCTCTCCGTTTCAAGTTCTTTACACAGGAGGCATTTGATAGTGTGAACAATTTAGCCACTTTGTGTTCAAATTGCACCAATGTGCATAAGCTTTCATTTCCAGGTCGTAAGAACAAGCACCTGGTTTTATATCTTGAATCAAGTTCAAGTTGGTCCTGTGTCATCACGTCTCAGTCAACCAGTAGAGCTGACTGGTAGGCAGGGGTTTGTGGTCTTGCACTGGCAGAAGAAGAAGAAGAAGAAGAAGAAGAAGAAGAAGAAGAAGAAGAAGAAGAAGAAGAAGAAGAAGAAGAAGAAGAAGAAGAACAAGAAGAAGAACAAGAAGAAGAACAAGAACAAGAACAAGAAAACATCTACATTCATAGATAAAATTTTACATAAACATAATGTGGAACCATCCATATGTCATATGGATAATATCTCAGTAAAGCTGCTAAAAATAACATTAAAATAGATATGGTTAAAATCCACCATGTTTGACAGGAGTTGATGAATATTATGTACTTTTGAAAGACAAAGAATTCATTCATCTTTTTTAGAAAGCTACCTTGTTGGAGAAACCTACACCATGAGCCACTATGCCAGTGGCTCAGGCACCTGTTACCTAACCTCTGAGGCGGGGTTGTTGGTCTGTTCTCAGCCTCACTCAAAAGCTGGAAGCCTGGATAAGCACTGTGTTAAATACCAGGATCTCTGTGGTGAGAAGCTGTTTTTCTGAACAAATCCACTCAGGGCCTTGGGCTTTTTTTTTCTTTTCTTTTCTTTTCTTTTCTTTTCTTTTCTTTTCTTTTCTGCGTGCCTCTGGGGAATAGAACGATAAGTTGAACAAATATGTCCTTTTTGGATTATAATTTTCCTAAAACTGTCATTCAGCACAAGCATTTAACAAAAATGCTGATAAATAAAATAAATGTGGGGGGGGTTGGTGGGAAGCTGACATAGATTCAACAGGTGGGGCTTCAAAATATTATAAATTCATATCTTTAAGGGCAAAACAGCTATTGTCTAATCCAACAAAAGGTTTTTGCTTCTGCCGTAGTGTAAGATTTAGAAAGCAAAAGTTAAAACGTATGTATACCTCATTAAGCTCTAATTTCAGGTAGTGAGCAATATTTTACTGTGTGCACATTTTATCTGGTATTTCCTTTGTTTTAATGGTTAAGTGTATCATCGTGTTAAATAAGGGGAAATGTTAAACCTACCATAGTGTGTAAGCGTACACAAAATCCAAGTACGTAGGAGATCCACATGCACGCCCCTTTCTAGTGCTCAGTAGTGATGGAACAAAGATGCTTATGAAACTTAAACCACACTCACCAGGCGGCTGACTTACTTTAAGCTTTCATCTTTTCAGAAAAGGTGAAAGACTATGTGGACTGCAGAACCCCTCTTTTCTGGCTCAGGTGGGCAGACATACAACACAATGGATGCAGAATTTTTAAAACAAATGTCTATCTGGATGCTACATTGCTCTAAGGGAACCAAAGATGGGTCCACCAAAAACTGGCAATCACTGTAACTTCTCAGGTTTCCTGTCACCCTAAATCCTAAGCGCAGCAGGAAGAGCACCACAAAAGAGCCAGAAAATTGAGTCTGGGGTCTGAGAACTCGGCAATCTTCAACAAGAAAAGCTACACCGAGTCCATCTCTCTCTCCCTTTTCAAATAAGAACGCACTGGGCTTCTATTCCCTTAATCTTGTATTTTGCAACCTACTTGAATGGGGCTATTGAATCATTTCTGATTTTGACCCCACAAGTGAAAAGTATTTTATTTGATTGACTATTTCTGAGGCAGTGAGGATGGTCCAAAGAGAGATGTTCAGATCATATACTTAGGACTCTGACAAAAGTTAAGGAAACACTCCTGCAAACCTCTTATCTTAGTGATGAAGATTGGCACAAAGAGAGCCAATGCCACACTTTCTGGTCCCCAATCCTGAGCTTCTTCAAGCTTCTCTGTGTTTCATCTCTCAGGCAAGGGTACAACATCTCCCTCCTAGACATTGAAACCCAGCACATGTTAAGCATAGAGTTTAAGGCCAAATAGCAAAGAGAAAGGACAAAGACAAAGAAGAAATTAAAAATTGTCACAGGATTGGCAATGCCTTTAAAGAGTGAATGGCCTCCTGGGCTGTCCAAGATCAGAATAGCAGCAGGACTTATTCTCACTTCCAAATTGGCACATTTGATCATATTTAACTGTCCTGACTTGGGTTCCTGGTGGATATGGCCAATATATACTCACTGTTGCTGCCACCATAATGTATTTAGGGAGAGGTGTGCAAGAGGAATCAGCCTCCCCCCTCCCCGCAGAGAATAGACACATAGCCACAAGGAAATTTCAGCATTGGTTTCATAGATCGAAGATGTAAAAACAGCTTGGTAGAGCAGTGGATAGCGTTTAGCCCAAAGCAAGGGCTGATTAAGATGCACTCACCCAAAAGTCTACTTCTAAATTCAGTTTTTGAGGGAGAACTAATATATGAAGCTATTTGACTTGTTTCATAGATAAGTGGATAGACATATGTATATGTGGATGGATGGATGGATGGATGGATGGATGGATGGATGGATAGGTGGGTGGGTGGATGGACGGATGGATGGATGGACACATGGATGGATGGATGGGTGGATGGATGGATGGATGGATGGAATGTGAATGAGTCCAATTCTAACCAGCTACACTCTTCCTAGTCCAAGCTAGCTATCTTCACAATGTTTCATGTTTCAACAATACCACCATCATGTGAACAATGACCACCAGTGTCTTGGACAGAGGAGAAACTGAGACACAGACTGTAAGTGACCTTGGGGGCCTATGGCATGAAGATCCAGTTGAGCTGACATTTGAGCCCAGAGCTGCTGAGGGCCAGTCCAGAAGAAAACAAAAGGACTCCTCCTGTCATCTGTCTTTGTTCTTCAAAAGCTGTGACTGGGTTTCTCTTTTCATGTGAAGAATAGGAAACATCAGAGCAACACCCAACGGTTCTTATAACTGTCCTTACAGGCTGAGCATGGCAGGAGGGACACAGGAGAATATGCTACCTGGGTTACTTTGAAAGGGACACAGAAAGAGTCTTGAGGGTCACAGGGAGAAACTTGGGCAGCCACAAATCAGGAGAGGTAAAGAAAGGATAAAGAGGAAAAGGAACAGCATAGAATGGGGCTAAGTGGCAACACAAAGGAAAGAAAGCTGACTAGCCATCAGTGAAAAGTCAGGAGACATAAGAACACTCAGGCCTCCCTAATACATATTTGGCTACCAGTGGGTGGTTTAAAAATTTGTCATATGACAGATGGATGAGACTGAGTGTGATTTACCTGGGCTGGTGCAGAAATAGAGTTCTCACAGATTTGTGACAGCTTGTACTTGGAAAATCCCTGGAACCAACCCCCACCCTGTCTTTGGTTAAAATGGAAGAGACTTTTTGCCATTTTCAGAGACAGGGAGGAAGATTAAAGCCAAAATTTTCAGCATATTAGGCTTGAAGGCAACACTCTTCCCTGAGATACTGACCTTGTTTTAAGGAAAACACAAGCAAGCAAAGAGGACAACAGAGTGGGAGAGCATTTGCTAAAATTACAGAACTCTTTCTAAGAATTTAATTATTTACTAGAACGAAATAAAATAAGAAAAATGTTTTTCACCAAAAAGCTTTCGAGTATCATTATATAAGGCAACTGGTTAAAAACATGCTATTAAAATTAGGGCGACTACAGATTAAGCAATAAGCTATTCTGTGACTACCACTGTATGAGCCCCAGGAGTCCTGGAAACCCCCCCCCCCCCGCCCTCTTCGTTACAGCAGCGGGTCCATTGTGACCACCCTCTGCAATCTGGAGTGCAAATTAAAAAGACAAAGCCTGCAGTCACCGCCCCTCTGAAACTCAGGCCACAGAGCCGGCGCCACCCCACCCGAGGATGTAATGGTAACAATTCCTCACCGGTGCACAGCGTCCCCACACGCGGGGCTGCTCTGTCCTCCCCCGGGGCTCAGATATTGAGGACAGTGGTCCAGGGCCTCGGGCCAGCCGCAGCTGTAAGGGCGGCTGGCTTCAGCAGTCCTCAGCGCCCAGTGCAGCCGCTCCTAGACCAGACGCAACCTGAGACGCAACCTCTGAGACTGGGGTGGCTGGCCATCATCCACCCGGTTGCCGGGTCTTTGTGTGTCTTTTGAACTACCATCAGGTTCCAGCGTGACTGCCACTGCATCCAGCACAGGGCCAGGAGAGTGCAGCAGTCACAGCTCCCCCTACCTAGACTTTTTTTTTTTTTTTTTAAAGAGATAGACCCATATCAGTCTCAGAAAATGCCATAATGCCACAGACGCAGTGCTGTGGGTCACTGAGGTAAAAAGTCACGATGGAAGCGTTATTTTCTTTGTTTTGCGAAGATTAATTTTTAAGGAAGCCACGTGACTTAAAACGAAGATACTCCTATAGCGGTTGGGGGACCTTGGACGTCTCACAAGGGCTTCCTTAGCCTCATGAAGAGACAGTGCCCAGTCTGAAGGTCCTATAATATGCTTAAAATAAAACAAGATGCTGCCATGGTAATATTCATCTGTAGTTCCAGCACTTGGAAGGTGGAAGCAGGAGGATCCAAAATGGATGGATGGATGGATGGATGGATGGATGGATGGATGGATGGGTAGATTGATGGATGCATGGATGGATGGGTGGATGGATGGGTGGGTGGGGGTGGGTAGATTGATGGATGCATGGATGGATGGGTGGATGGATGGGTGGATAGATGGGGGATGGTGGATAGATGGATGGGTGGATGGGTGGATGGGTGGATGGGTGGTGGGTGGGTGGGTGGGTGGATGGATGGGTGGATGGATGGGTGAGTGGATGCATACATGCGTACATGCATGGCAGGTAATAGCTATACGATAGCACCAGCAGCACATTGGCAGATAAAACATGTGTGTCACATCCCTTGGTGGCTTTGTTCATTGTTGCATGTGGACATGAGGTTCCAAACAACAATTTAAAAAAAAACAAAAAAGCATTCACTCAAAATGTGCTGCATACTGTACAATGCCCTACAGTTGTAAACTGGTGTTGATGTTAATTGGTCCTGTCAGTTTAGTAGTGGAGACACTGGGGCCATAAATGCCTGCTTCCCACAAAGCAGGGCATGGAATCCCAACAGCACCTGGCTTTGTGAGCAGATCTGCTCCACTGCCCTTGGGTGCACTGTGTTCTAGTATCAGGTAGAACAGCCTTCTGCATCCTATAAATGGATAGTGTGGACCAGCCGGGGCTTCAGGAGATTGGAAGCTCCTGTTTGTTGTGCCCTTGGGGAAATTACCTAATTCAGCTCTGCCAGCTCCAGACTGTGCAGGCTCAAATGATGCCTCTGGGGAGAGGCACTGACTTCAGCAATGGCGATCAATGGTTGCTCAGGGGATAACAGCAAACGCAAAAGTCTGCACATTTGAAAACATAGGCAGCTTATATAAACTATATTTTCATTCCACAGTTGGTTTGAACATCCAGATGGGCGCAGACATGAGAGAAAGTGGTGTCTCAAATGAACCCACCTAGGATTCTCGTCAGTGAGAGGACTGGGCACAGTGTGGCTCGTGCAGTGTGCTCTTGTGGCGGGCAGCCTGTCTCCTTTCAGCTCCTCAGTTCGAATGGTACACTTCAGAGCTAGTTATCTGAGAAACCAGTGAGTCGCAAATCATGTGTGATTCTTTGCTGCCTGGCTCCCCAGCAATGAGGTCCTGAGAAAGATCATTTGTTTCATCCCAAGTAGGAATGCTGAGATCGCTAAACCGAGGCCAGAAACTGCACTAGTGCCTTCACCAATGGCAAGTAAAGGATCAGAGAGGTCTTTGGGACAGTGAAATCTCTCAGCAGCTGGGAGGAGAAGGGAAGGCTGGAGAGAGAAAGGAAAGATGAGAGAAGAGCTTCAGTGTTGCTTTGGCAGGTGGCTTGTGAGAGACACAGAAGGTAATCTCCCCACTCCCTGTTTTGAAAATAGATTATTCTATCCCAACCACCATTTCCCCCAACTCCATTCTTCCCACCACCTCTCCATTCCCCGAGATCTACTCCCCCTCTATCTCCTCTCAGAAAAAAAAGAGGACTCCAAGAGAGAGCAATCAAACGCAACAAAATAAAATACAATGAAAGACAAGGCAGAAGCCCTCACACTAAGGCTGGACAAGACAACCCAATGGGAGGAAGAGAGTCCCAAGGGCAGGCAAAAGAGTCAGAGACACACCCACTCTCACAGTTAGGAGTCCCACAAAAACACCAAGCTAACAGCCTCGACATAGATGCAGAGGACCTGCTGCAGACCCCCGCAGGCCCTGTGCTTGCCGCTTCAGTCTCTGTGAGCTCATATGGACCCTGCTTAGTTGATTCAGTGAGTCGTGTTCTGGTGTCCTCAATACCTCTGAGTCTCACAGTCTCTTCTCCCCCTATTCCATTGGGTTCCCCAAGCTCTGAAGTGAGGTACCCAATTTAGACTCTCTCGCAATATAATGTCTGGCTATGGGTCTTTTCATCCACTCCCATCTGCTGCCAGAGGAAGCCCCTCTCATGATGTCTGGACAAGGCACTGACCTGAGTATATCAGAATATCATTTAGGGATCATTTCATTGATTATTTTATGACCCGCTGTGGTTGTTTCTACTCTAGATCCTTGGGCTACCCAGTTGTTGGTCATCCAGGCAATGTTGGGCATGGTCTCCCTCTTATGACGTGGGCTTCAAGTTAAAACAGACACTGGTTGGCCACTCCCACATCAGTGTCCCATCAGTGCCCCAGCACATCTTTCAGTCAGGACAGACGGCAGGTCAAAGGTTCCATGGCTGGGTTGGTGTCCACATGTCTCTTTCAGTTGCCTGCAGAGTATCCTACACCAAAAAGACTAGAACATGTAGGTGAAGGCTCTATGCAGGTACCAGCCAGACCTCTCTGGTTCAGTGAAATATGTGGATGTTGTCCTCAGCAATGGGGTCCCACTGTCAGTTTGTGGAGAGAAACCCTCTGTTTTAGCATCATCCTGGGTTATTTGGGGATCTCCATGGGAGCCCCTCAGACAACAACTACAACCCAGTTGTTCCGCGCTACCGTCTCGCCAGCAAGAACGACGCGGCACACTCAGGATCCTTCTGCAGTAAAGCTTTAATACATCTTGAGAGGAAAAGCATAAGCTTCCAGAGCAGAGACCCCAAACACCCAAAAACCCATCCCTTATATAGGCTGGCAGCCGCTGCCTAGGACGTGTCACCCCCTGACTGGCTGCAGCTCATTGGACCACATGACGCCACGGCAGAGGCAGAGACCAAGGGATGGAAAGTTACCCAGCGCCTGCGCACTAACTTGTTTACCATTCGGTGTCCACCGGATACCAGCGCCATCTTGTAATGGAGAATGCAGGGATGGCTCCTTACACCAGTCCCACTACTGGAAGCTTTGCCTGCCTACAAGAGAAGGCCAGTTCAGACTCTGTATCCCCCATTACTAGGAGTCCTTACTGGGATCACCCTCATAGATTCAAGGAAGTTTCCACTGCACTCGGTTTCCACACCACTCCCAGATGTCCCCCAGTTCCAGCTGTCTCTTCCCAAACTCTCTCCCACCATCCTATCTTCCCCCACCAAACACACACCTGATCACTCCTGTTCCCATCCCCACCCACTCCCAGTCTATTTCCTCTTCCTAGGGAGACCAATGTGTCATTGCCCCTCTCCAGAGACCCCTCTTTACCTAGCCTCTTTGGGTCTATGGATTGTAACATGATTATCATTTATTTAATGGATAATATCCATTTATAAGTGAGTACATACAATATTTGTCTCTCTGAGTGTGGGTTATCTCATTCAGGGTGATTTTTTTCTAGTTACATACACTCGCCTGAAAATTTCATGATGTTATTTAACAGCTGAGTAATACTCCATTATGTAAATGTACCACATTTTCTTAAACCATTCTTCTGCTGTGGGACATCTAGGTTGTTTCCAGTTTCTGGCTATTGCAAATACAGCAGCAATGAACATGGTTGAGCACATGTCCTTGTGGTAGGATGGAGCATCCTTGGGGTATATGCCCAAGAGTAGTGTAGTTGGTCTTAAGATAGATCCAATCCCAATTTTCTAAGGAACCGCCATATTGATTTCCATCGTGACTGTGCAAGTTTGCACTCCCACCAACAATGGAGGAGTGTTCACCTTGCTCCACATCCTCACCAGCATGAACTGTCACTTGTGTTATTGATCTGCCATTCTGATTGATGTAAGATGGAAACTCAAAGTAGTTTTGATTTTCATTTCCCTGATGAGTAAGGATGCTGAACATTTCTTATGTCTTTCAGCCATTTGAGATTACTCTATTGAGAATTCTCTGTTTAGATCTGTACCACATTTTTCAACTTGTTTGTTGTTGGTGAGTTTTTTTAAATATCTAGTTTCTTGAGTTCTTTACATATTTTGGATATTGGTCCTCTATTGGATGTGGAGTTGATGAAAATCTTTTCCCATTCTGTAGGCTGCCACTATGTCCAGTTGAAGTTGCCCTTTGCCTCACAGAAGTTTTTCAGTTTCATGATGTCCCATTTATTAATTGTTGATCTTAGTGCCAGTGTTATCAGTGTTCTGTTCAAAAAGTTGTCTCTTGTGCCAAAGGGTTCAAGGATATTCCCCACTTTCTATTCTATCAGATTCAGTGTATCTGGTTTAATGCTGAGATCTTTATCCACTTAGACTTGAGTTTTGTTCGGGGGGGATAAATGTGGGTGTGTTTGCATTCTTCTACATGTGGATATCCATTTTTGACAAGCATTTTTCATTGAAGATGCTATCTTCTTCCAGTGTGTGTTTTTGGCTTTTTTTTTTTTCTTGTTCATTTTTGTTTTTTATCAAAAACCAGATGTCCATGGGTGTATGGATTTCTGTCTAGGTCGCTGATCCTGTTTTTATGACAGCACCACTCAGTTTTTATTTCTATAACTCTGTAATGCAACTTGAAATCAGGGATGGTGATACCTCCAGCAGTTCTTCTGTTGTACAGCATTGTTTTAGCTATCCTGGGTTTTTTTGTTTTTTTCCATGTAAAACTGAGAATTGTTCTTTAAAAGTGTGTAAAGAATTGTGTTGGGATTTTGTTGGGGATTGCATTGAATCTAAAGGTTGCTTTTGGTAGAGTGGCCATTTTTACTATGTTAATCCTACTGATCCATGAGCATGGGAGATCTTTCCATCTTCTGATACCTTCTTAAGTTTCTTTCTTCAAAGACTTGAAGTTTTTCTCATACAAGTCTTTCACTTGGTTGGTTAGAGTTACCCAAGGTACTTCATATTACTTGAGGTTAATGTGAAAGGTGTTGTTTCCCTGACTTCTTTCTCAGTTCCCTTGTCATTTGTATATAGAAGAACTACTGGTTTTGTTGTTGTTGTTGTTGTTTTTAGTTAATATTGTATCTAGCTACTTTGGTGAAAGTGTTTAACAGCTGTAGAAGTTCCTTGGTGGAATTTTTTATGTATACTATCATATCACTTACAAATAATTATACTTTGATTTCTTCCTTTCTAATTTGTATGCCCTTGATCTCCTTTAGTTGTCTTATTGCTCTAACTAAAATTTCAAGTACTGTATTGAATAGATATGGAGAGAGTGGATGGACAATCCTGTCTTGTTCCTGATTTTAGTGAAATTTCTTTGAGTTTCTCTCCATTTAATTTGATATTGTCTGTAGGTTTGCTATATATTGCCTTTATTATGTTTAGGTATGTCCCTTGTATCCCTAATCTCTCTGGTACTTTTATCATGAAGGGGTGTTAGATTTTGTCAAAGGCCTCTTCTGCATCTAATGAGCTATCAGGTGTTTTTTAGTTGGTTTATGTGGTAGATTACATTGACAGATTTTTGAACACTGAACCATCCCTGAATCTCTGGGATGAAGCTTACTTGGTCATAGTGGATGATCTTTTTGATGTGTTCTTGAATTTGATTTACAAGTATTTTATTGAGTAGTTTTACATCTATGTTCATAGGGGAAACTGATCTGTAATTCTTTCTTTGTTGAATCTTTATATAGTTTGGGTATTAGTGTAACTGTGTCTTCATAAAATGAACTAGGTGGTGTCTCTTCTGTTTCCTGGAATAATTTGAGGAGTATTGGCATTAACGCTTCTTTGAAAATCTGAAAGTCTGTGCTAAAACCATGTGACCCTGGGCAGTTTTTGGTTGGGTTTTTTGTTTGTTTGTTTGTTTGTTTGTTTGTTTGTTTGTTTTTGGAGACAGGGTTTCTCTGTATTGCTTTGGAGGTTGTCCTGGAACTCGCTCTGCTCTGTAGACCAGGCTGGCCTTGAACTCACAGAGATCCTCCCGAGTCTTTCTCCTGAGTTCTGGGATGAAAGGCGTGTGCCACCAACACCTGGCTTGGTTGGGTAATTTTAATAACTGGTTCTATTTCATTTTTTACTAGAAGTATACTGGATCCTCTGCATAGGAGGGCTGCCCCATCGAAGGCAACTCCAAGATCAGAGAGAAGGGTCCTGGGACAGTGAAATCCAGGCACCTGAGAGGGGAAGGGAAGGTTGGAGAGAAAAGGGAAAGATGAGAGAAGAGCTGTAGTGTTGCTTTGATAGCTGACTTGTGAAAAGAGACACAGAAGGTAAACTTTAAAAAAATCATGGCAAGCTCCACCTTCACAGCCTTCCGGGACCTGAGCCTTCCCTTCACTCCTTACCTTTTTATTCACCTTTTACTTCTTTGTAGACTGAATGCTTCATTCCATGAGCGCAATGGTTGGCCCATCTCTGCAGTTCCACACAAGGCAGAATCACAGAGATGAAAAAGACATCCTCTCAAGGCTCTGAAGTTTGTTTGTTTGTTATAACTAACTTTTCTACAAAAACAAATGCAGATTTAGTGCTCATGGAGAGCAGAGTCTTAGAGCTGCACCTCCAAGGACAGGAAATCATAGGTAAGAGGGTGCATTTTTTACAGAGCCCATCATCCCATCCTCCGTCATCCCATCCCATCCTCTGTGCCCTCTGCTGGAAAAGCAGAACCAAGTCTCAAGTGATTCCACTTCTGGTGTTGCAGATGGAAGGCAGCTTGCACTCTGAGGGTGTAAAATAGCCTGCAGCCACCTCTCCAAGAGGTGACCCTGCTTTCTCAGAGCTTTTAATGATGTTACTGCATGTGTTCTTTGCAGGTGATGACTGGAATGCTAATTAAAAGAAAAACAGTGTCAGATAACAGCAACAAATGTGCTGATTTCTGGGATTTTTGTTTTTCCTTTTTCCAAAAATGGAGGATACTGGATGTCTCTACAATTTTGTTCAAATAAACTGCAGAACCTGGAAAAGTTTTTGCTGTTACTACACACACACACACACACACACACACACACACTTATAAATATATATATATTATATATATATATATATATATATTATATTGAATTTTTTGAAATTTTAGCCATGCTGTTAACTTTGGCAAAACACATCCCAGTTTACCATGCTAGGTTAGCATTACATAGAAATTCATAGCCATATTGGTCTTGAATATTTAAACTTATATTTTCCCATTTGTATTAGGGTAAAATATAGTTCTAATTACATGAGGTCTACCTGAAGTCTGATTACAGAAACCAATAAAGTATTCTTCAAATTAAAAACATAAACACACTGAATAATAAACAAGTAATTTCTGCCCAAATACACCTGATTTTACTTCCTGCTATTGTTTAAATGTCTTCATCAGAACTTTATTGGAAAGTTAATCTCTATGCGACTTTTAGAAAGTAGGAAATCACTCCAACTGTTGTGTTCGGTGATGGTGTCTTAGCAGAGACAAAGGTTGGGTGATGGTGCCTTAGCAGAGACGAAGGTTGGGTGAGTCCATAAAGGTGGGCCCTGACCCAGCAGGATCATGTCTTTCTGATGAGATGGAGAGAGAGGGCTGAACTTGTGTGCTCTGACTTGCTGTGTGATATCTTGTGTCACTATGGAACCCTGCAGAGAGTCCCTACCAGCAAGGACATTGCAGCCTTCTCTCAAGCACCCCCACATTCAGACCCATGAGCCAAATAGATCTTTGTTTGTCATCAATTATTCCACTTACAATGACAATAAGCTATGGAGGCAGGAAGTGGACCAGGGCATTCTCTCTGTAACTGTGAAGGAAGCAGTTTTTGCTGCACTGAGATAGTGGCTTCTGATGGCCCAGGAGCAGCTGTCTCAGGTCACACAGTGACATATGTTAGTGAATCCCTCTGCAAATGGCAACGCAGTAAGTGTTGGAATAACCTCATGGTGAATGTGTCTGGAATGTAGAGAAGACACACTTATGAAAACACAACACAAAGCTAGGACATGACAGCTGCAGAGTTACATGAAGCCTGAAGGAGAAGCCCTTGAGAAGCCAGGCAGGCCAGCCAGAGCAGCCTCAGCCTCTTTTCTGCACCTGCCACAGTCCATCTGAGGATGCCCTTCCCGCTTCAGCCTGCTCTCTGCTCTGCACTCCGTTAGCAAATGTTCTGAGTCCCCTGAGCACCAAGAGAAATAAAACTGGACCCTGCTCCAGGGGCATTCAGTCTCATGAGAAAGGGGATCTCACACAACAGCTGTGGCCTCCACACAACTGTACATATTTACCAAGTGCTAGGGATGAGAAGCAGAGACAAGCGACAATGACACATGGTTAAATATTCCCAGGAGTGCTTTTCACAAACCAGAATATTACTCAAATATTATTTCTGTTTTCAAAATTAATATTCATTTCATTTGCTTCAAGATTTAAAATCTGATTTTCCTTTAATTTATAATCCAATTTATAAATCTTATTTTAGAAAATGAATAGTAGAATGCTAAATGAGTTTCAACTCTCTACTGAGAAAAAATTACAATTAAATGGTAAACAGTTCTACCTCATAACTGTAAAAATGCAGCTATTGTTGCTAAGTATTGGATCCCCGGTTATCGGGTATCCTCCACCACTGATGTAATAAGCCAATCAAGCCGAATTAGTAAATGAGTCCAGATTTAATGAACAGAGCAAAGCAAAACAGAGCACTCCAGAGTGACTCTCAGGAAGGCAGGAGGGAGAGCAGAAGAGCACATGGCAGGTCCGGTGTCCAGGTCTTAAATAGCCTATAGGCCTGGTATTGATCAGCCTCTGGGGAGGAGCTGGCCCTTGGCGGGCTTTCTGAGAGATGGTGTCTGGAATGGGAGGAGTGAGACATGAGTATAAAATGCCCCCCCCAAACTAGAGATTCCCAACTCTTGTAAGCACTATAGTTTAATAAAACCTCTCTGTGTACTTTAAAAAAAAAAAAAACCTCATATAAATCAGATAAACATGTGATGCAAGTCACAAATTATCTTAAATGTGTATTGTTTGGATAAAAATTCAACAAACTAGTGAGTTTTTTCAACAGCACCATCAGATTCACATGAATGTGCCAATGTTTTAAAACATTACAACCGCAATTGACTCTCCACATCTGTGGGCCCCATATTCATAAAGTCAGTCAACTTCGGATTGATGTGAGAGGTCCTTCTGTATGCTGTGAATATACATTTCTCTTCTTGGTTGATGAATAAGGCTATTTGAGCCAACGGACAGGCAGGATGTAGCCAGGGAGGAAGTATAAGTGGGTCTACCAGATGAGGAAAGTTCTGGGAAGAGGAATGCAGGGAGTGAGTCCAGAGAAAGAGATGCCATGTAGCTGCTGAGAAAGCAAGAGATCCCGGCATCAATGGTAAACAAAGACCATGTGGAGATACACAAATTAACAGAAATGGGTTAATGATTGAGAGAGAACTGGCCAATAAGAACCCTGAGCTACCAGCCGAACAGTTTATAACTAATATAAACCTCTGTGTGTTTATTTGGGACTAACTGGCTCCAGGACTAGGTGGGACAGAAACTTCCATCTACAGTGGATCAAAAAATAATCTACTGTGAACATGTCCACAATGAACAGCACATGATAAACATGTACACTGTGAACATGAGCATGTACATGTGAGCACATACACAGTGGACATGTACATGCGAGCATGAACATGGTGATTGCATTCACAGTGAACATTACCCAGTGAACATAGTCACTGTTCCTTTCTTCTTAACTCCCCAAATAAGACAATGCAACAGCCATGTACAGCACATTGGCTTTCCCCACGACTGATAAAAATACCTGACAGAGGCAATTGCCAAGGTTGACGTGATTAATTTGGCCTTGTGATTTCATGACTATAATCCACCATGGCAGGAAGGCGTGGGGCTGGAGTGGCTCCGTCATGGTGGTGGGAGCTCACAGAAAATTCATTTCTTGTCAAGCTGACAATAAATATTAACCATCATAGCAGGATTAAGGAAAGAGTATACAGTTGACTCCAGCATCCCATGGGCTCCACCGGTACCAACTGGCAGGAAGCAGTAGGCCACCAGAGTCCTGGTGAGAAGAGTCTCCACTAAAGGCATCCAGTACCTCCCTCACCACACAGCCTGCGTAGTGTCTTCTCTTTAACTGATCGGAATATCAGACACAAACTAAGTTAGGTGATGCAACAACCCGGGGCTGGAGATATCCCTGGGTGAGCGAGCAAATGAGTTAAGGGGGTAGGCCAAGGCAAAGCACAGTATGTGTGCTGCACAGACATCGCTTTCCCCAGGCATTGGAGTCCGTCTTCTCAGAGCTCCGCCTGGTGTCTGGGGTCAGAGGGCAATTAATCTAGATGTGTGGAGCCCCTCAGCCCAGGTCCCTGTGTGTCTCTATATGCTCCCTTCAAGATAAAATTTACCTCAAAGGTGCTTGACCCATTAAGAAAACAATTTTGCAGCTACAGTCATTTTATAGGGGAGCCTTGAGCCTCTGCGGATACTAGTTTCTGTAATGAGCCCATCTCCGTTGGAAATCATTCTTTAAACACCAAATAAGTACAATTTATTTTACAGCACCAATATCCAGACAGCTGTTGGATATTGATGTTCTGAAATATTTCTTTAATTTACATCTTCCTTATGTTATCTTCTTTGTCAGCTTGACAGGATTTAGAGTTGCCACGGAAACACTTCACCCAGTGCGTTAATGACCGAGGAGGGAAGACCCACCCTGAACATGGGTAAAGGTTAACTTCTAATGCTGAACCTACGCAGGTCCATTTTAAGTTACTGCATGGATGGAGCTTTGGCAGAATTCTGTAGTTACCTACAAACAACACCACAGATGACAGCTGATTCAAAATCAGCATCCTTCAGCCAGATCATTAGTTATAATAGGTATTAGTAATAGCGAACTTTTGTCAACATCTTCCTTTTTATGATGTCGCAAGCACTCTGTATATGATGTCTCATTTGGCACTTTCAGCCTCTATGTGGCAAGAATCGCTCCATTTTGTTGAATTATTAAAACCATTTATTGTAACGATGGTGAGGTTTCACAGAACACGTTTAATGGAAATCATCTTACCTTGGGCTTTGTATATCTCCTTACATTTTTTATAACTTTTGGGGAAAGTATGATCTAAAATGAAAATCACCAGAAAATGTATACACTCACCTAAGAGGTAGGCTGCTTTCTTTAAATTATAATTTTGGTTTTAGTGAACTTTTACTGTGAACAAGAAAGCAGCACATGTTTAGTGAGTTCAAGCTCACAAACGTTGTAAAATGCATTACGTCCATGCCATCTTTAAATTTTATTATTAATGTGTGCTTTTGTATGGTGTGATGGTGGTAGGGGTGTGGCCCGGTCACAGAACAACTTTGTGGAGTCAGTTCTCTCCTTCCTCCTGTAAGAGGTTCCTAAAGAGAGAACACGGGTTTTCAGGTTTGAGCTGCAAGCTCCTTTACCAGTTGAGTCATCTTGCTGGCCTCTTCTGCTATTTTCATTAATGTTTTTAGTTAGCATACAAAGTAACAGACTTCATTATAGCCTTTTACTGTGCATATGCCATTATACCCGTGTACCTCCATTTTATGATGAGAACGGTAGTGAACACGCAGGTGTGGGACCATGTCGGAAGACCATGTCCCCAGCGGTTTTAGCAGGCTCATTCCCCACTGCCTCATCGCACAGCTTCATTATCAACCCTCCCCATCAAGCCCAAATCATGGGCAACTCTAGCTACAGTTTTAGAGATCTGAAAAATATGTTTCTTAAATGTTAGTTGGGTATCAGTCACCAAAAAGCAGTCAGTGCTACATAAACGAAGAGAATAGGAGATTTGGATACAGCTGTGGCTGAATATGTGGCCCCCGAATTAACCCTTTGTGCCCTGAGGCCCACTGGCTTTATCTCTCCGAGCTGTACTTCTCTGGTGGTGAAATGGAATAAAAATACCAACTTTCAAAGGCCATCTAGAATCTGTAAAGCTCCCTGCTCAGCCTGTAGCCGTTATCTCTTCCTCCCCTTGGGGATACAATGAGACTGACTGACATCCTTGCCCTGTGCTGTGTAAGCTTGATGGGTCCTGCTTATAGATGCTCCTCATGGCTGGCCAGGTTCAGCTTGGTACTTATGATGCTAATTGTTCTCTGACCTGTTATTGCCACAGCTTGATTTTTATTCTAAATGTCCAGGTCATTACTTATCCTAAGGTGGTCTTCTCACACCAGCTAGGCCGTGGAAAGTCAATGCACAGCATCCTTGGAACAGAACATCCAGATACTGAAAGACAACTCAAGAATTTTTAACTAGAAGGCAGGATGGAAAATTCATTTTCCAATTTTGGAAACCACTCTTGTCATTTTTCTTCTAAAATTAGAACTGGTTTCAACTTTGGAACTTGTAAAACTGCAAAATACTAGCGAGGCAGACCCCAAGGAGCTGTGTTAGAGTAAGAAACAGTAGACCAAGATGGCAGTCCTAGGATGCCTGACCAGATGGGCAACCTGGACAGTGTGTGTGTGTGTGTGTGTGTGTGTGTGTGTGTGTGTGTGTGTGTGTGTGCGCGCGTGTGTCTGTCTGTCTGTCTGTCTGTCTGTCTGTCTGTCTGTCTGTCTGTCTGTGTTTGTGCCTGTGTGCCTGTGTGTGCTCATGTGCTGCTGAGGATGAAATCCATGCTAGACAAGTGCTCTACCATGGAGTTGCATCCCCAGAACTGCCTTAAGCTCTGTAATTCTGTTTCCTCACCCACAAAACAGCAATTGCAATCATGCCTCCCCTTATTATGGCAATCAGAACTAAGAAGCAGAGGGCGCAGTGAAGGCGCCAAGTGGGACCACTCCATAGGTAGAAAGAAAGGTTTTTTGGGGGGTCAAACTGCCAAGGCTGTCTGGGGTGGGGGTGGGGCAGAGAGAAGATCAAAATGGTGGAAGAGCAAGTGGAGTTTATGGGACAGTCAGCAGGGTAGGGTTTTTGAGCTGAAACTGGCTGCTTGGGTTGACCCAGAACTGGATGCTGTTGCCCAAGGCAGTTAGTTGACCTTCGGGGAGGATCAAGGGAGGTTCCTGGTGATTTAAGGGAGGCTCCTGGCAAACAGATATTCTTCTTCAGGCCCGTTTACCCAATAACAACCCCTCTGTTTATCTGGCCAAAGTCTTTCTGCTTAGGACATTGTTGCCAGCACTGCCATTTGGGGGCAACTTTGGACCTGACACTCAGGAAGGCAGTCTTGCTCCAAAGCAGCAGGAGGTGTCTGGTGAAGAGCAAGTGTTTGACAGCAGGGAGGGAGGCAATGAGTCCCACAAGACTGCCTGGAGTCTGGTATCAAGATCCAACGTGGACCAAGATTTAGAGTCATTGCTCATAAAACCCCCAGCAGTCTACTGAAGATGAAAGCCATATGCACAGTAACACTGCAGGAAATCACTCTGAAATCTTTCCACTCGATTCCTTTGATTTTAGTGGGGATTAGGTTTGAATACTCAGCTGGTTTAATGAATGGGTGTGTGTTGGGAAATCTGGGCAAAGGTCATTTGTGTGTCCTCTGCAAGGAACTTGCTGTAAGGAACTTTCTAGCATGTGATTATTTCAAATCTATAATTTGGGGCACTTACAAGGATTAAATTATATCATATGCAGAACAATATATCATCTTTCAATTCAGTATGATATCCTGTAAATAATGCTTTTGTATGCTTTAAAATAATTGCACTAAATATTAGAAAATATTCATGTTCTTTGAATACGAGCTTTGAATAAATGGCCTTATTCGTTACTGTTCTAATTTTTTCCCATTTATTTATTCATTTAAGAGGGGCACATGTGTGCCAACAATACCCATGTGGAAATAAGAGGATAACTTTCTGGTCAGTTTTCTCCTTCCATCCTATGGGTTTCCCAAATCAAACTCAGGGCCTCAGGCTTGGCTCCAGGCACCTTAAACCACTGGGCCATCTCATAGTGTGAAACACAGAAATTGCACAAAAAAAGACAATACAAATTGCTTGCATTACAAACAAGAGTGGATACTGAAGAAAGGGATAGAAAACCAAATTCAAAAAACATATAGAAAGGAAAGTATGTAAAATACAATGACACAAAATACAATATAATACAATGCAGCAGAAGAACCTGAGTGGAGAGCAGTATGTCTGTGACATCCTGATTGATGACATCATGTGCATATGATCTTAAAATGTGAGTCGCATTCAGTATCTGCCACTTACAGTAAATAAACTATTACTCATAAAAACCATTCCAATTCAATAATAATAATACAATAGCTGATAGACAGGAAAGTCTAGCAGTGGGAAGAGAGGTGACCACTGACTGAGATTCGGTTTTCAACTTTTATAATCTAAAATCAGAGCAGGGTGGACCAATGACAGCCTATGTTCACCTAAAAGAGAAAGCCCTGAAAATGTCAAATGCAGAGATGCAGGTGCATGCCGTGTGCTCCAGCAAGGAGAGTGTGGTCTCCCTGTGGGCTGAGCGTGTGTGGTTGGCACCTGGGTCTCTGATTTGAACTGCAGGGGACTATGGTCTCCACCTGCAAAGAGAATGCAACCTCTCCATAGACCATGCTTACCTCTACCATATTGTACATCCTGAGGTTCCCTGTATCCAATGCTCACCTGTGACCCTTGAATCAAGTTTGGAAAAATGACTGGTAGTGCCTGGCTGAATGTTGCCGGTCTCCTGAATGGGCCTGGTTAATTGACTGTGCAAAGTGGCTCCTCTTCATGGCTGTTGCTGACTCCTGAGTTTTCCAGTGGTGTTTTGATTTTAGGGCTGGGTGCCCAGGGGATGGGCCCCTGAAGAGGCAGAGGCCTCTTCCCTATGCTGGTCCTTGCCTCATTACAGGGGAGATCAGACAAAAGAGGAATCATTTAAGCTCTGCACACAACAGAGGATGGTGTGTAGAGTTGCTTTGCTCTCAGCCTCCTGAGTGGGAATGCTAGGTAAATTACAGCTTCTGACAGCCACCTCATGCCCTCTTGATTCCTATTGAGCTAAAGGACCCAGGTGATGGAGAATGCCTTCTGTGTATGTTTATCCTATTGGTTGTTGAATAAAGTACTATTGGCCAATGAAGAAGAAAGTTAAGTGGGACTAGGAGTCAAGGAGGATTCTGGGAAATGTAGTAAAGAAGTGCTGTGATACAGGCAGGAAGTGACATAGCAGGCAGACTCATATATAAGCAGGGACAAACAGGAAGTCACTCTCTTCTTGCTCTTCCTCTTCCTCTCTGGGGAGCCACCATGTGAGCCCAGGAAGATAGGACACCTTCCTCCGGTATCCTCCATAAGATAATCTTGTGACTATGGTTGATAATTAAGACTGAGCTAGCAGATAAGAAATCCTAGTCAATTGGCCAGCAGCATTGTAAAAAAATATAAGACTCTGTGTGTTATTCTGGGTGCCCACGTGGCTGCGGGACTCAGGCGGATGGAGTAAAGACTTATCTTAACACCCAGGCTGCCACTTCTTCCCAGGCAGCCACAGCCAAAGATCTGGCTTGGGATTGACTTATGGAATGAGGGTGGTTAGAAACTGTCCAGCAAGAGCCGAGATCAGATATGAGCAAGGAGTTGGGGAAGTGAGGCAAAACACAGACTATTTCTGTTGAGTGAGATGCATTTGGGCCCACAGTCTCTGTCCAGACTCTGGGATCTTGAGTTCTTCCCTGAAAGGATAGTCATGAGACTATGGGCCCCAGAAATGGAATTCCAGGTAAGTCTTGGGTCGATGTTGAGGAAGCTCCCACTGAAACACTGCTCAGTGATGCCCACTGCAGTGGCAGGGGTGCTGTGCCCAAAGGGAGATATGGACATGCCTCCCAACACACAGCTGTTACTTGAACAAGTTCTAGTGGCCCCCACAGATGAACATAGACATAGAAGAGGGGAAGAGAACTGATGAGATACGATAACTAAGTACACACACGGGCTTGATCCAGGACAATAAGGGGGAGGAGCAGACAGTATGCTGAGTCAGCAGTGTGAGTGCAGGGAAGGCTGGATGGGGCTGAAGAGATGCTGACCTCCCTGGTGGCCACTGTACTCAGGGCGTCCGTGTAGCTTGGAGAACTACTACCATGAAACCTCTAGGGATGCTGAACACCGGGTGAGAGTACACACAAAGACAAATGGTGACAACAGAGCAATGGTGTCCGACCTGGGGAAAATTTTGGGTGGAGGAAACAGGAGTGTTCCTCTCTACTCTCCTGAAGCTTTTGTGACAATTTGACACCATTTTTCTTTAAAGGGTAAAAGTGATGTCTTGGGAATCTGGGGCAAAATATCTCAACCACTATGGAAGAGTATGGAGGTTCCTCAAAGCAATCAACACAGAATTCTGTGCGCGTCCCAAAGGAACGAAGAGCACGGGCTCGGATGTTTGCACAGTCATGTTCTTAGCTTCATAATTATTCACAGTAGGCAAATGTGGAAGTCATGTGAGTATCTACTTATGATAGACACGTGAAACTTGACCTCTCCACACAGTGGGATAGGATTTGGCATTCGAAATGAATGAAGTCTGCTGGTTAGGGTAGTGAATGCCTTTCTCCCAGCACATGGGAGATAGATGCAGGTAGATCACTGAGTTCAAAGCCAGCCTGGTCTACATGGTAGCATCCCAGGTCATCCAAGATACATAGTGAGACACTGCCTCAGAATAAAACTAAAGGTGGGCTGGGTGTGGTGGCACACACCTTTAATCCCAGCATTTGGGAGGCATGGGCAGGCAGATCTCTGTGAGTTCAAGGCCAGTTTGATCTACAGAGCAAGTTCCAAGATAGCCAGGGCTACATAGAGAAACCCTGCCTTGAAATAAATAAATAAATAAATAAAAATAGAATTAAAGAAAGCAGCTCTAAAATATACTACAACATGGATAAATCCCAGACACATGGTAAGTAAATTAACGACAAAGTGAATAAAAACCCTTTTGAACAGTCAAGGTCCTACTGTTAAGGGCTTTGTGGTAGAGAAGGGGGAAGGTGTTTGGCAGCAATGGAGTTTTGTAAGACAAAGAATGTTGTAGATACTGAGTGATATGAGAGATTCTAAAAATCACTGATTAGATAATAAATTTTGTTTTTTGTCTTTAGCACAACTTTTTTCTTTTTTTTTTTCTTTTTTCTTTTTTCTTTTTTTTTTTTTTTTTTTTGGTTTTTTCGAGACAGCGTTTCTCTGTGTAACTTTTGTTGCCTATCCTGGCACTCGCTCTGGAGACCAGGCTGGCCTCGAACTCACAGAGATCCGCCTGCCTCTGCCTCCCGAGTGCTGGGATTAAAGGCATGGGCCACCAACGCCCGGCTAGCACAACTTTTAATTGAAAATGTACTTGTGGTTGCTTCTTGTAACATAACTCTTTTTTTTTATAACCAACATTTTATTTTAAAACAGTTTTTTTTAATTGGAATATCTGAGAGTTAAGCCACTTTTGTGCTTAAGCAAAGTCTGACACATTTTTGTTCAATTTTATAACTAGAGTAGAAATATATGAAAACATGCTCATTATATCTACCATAGTCAATAAAATACTTAGAGCAATTGTCAATTGTAATAACTAGGGAAATGACTGCTAACACGGACATTTTCAAGGAAAATACTTTCAGCTATCGCTGAATAATTAGAAATAAATGTACATAAATAATCACAGTGCTTGCTGTATAAGAAACAGAATATGAATAAATATATATTCTTTATTTATCAAAACATTACCTGTTCTCTGAAACAACAGTGAAGGAATAAAAAGATGTAGACAGTAGAGGCTCTCATGATTCTAATATTTACTTGGTGATGTATGTGTCTTTTTGTTTCATATATACCACAGATAATTATTAAATGAAAACCCAAAGAAAAAGACTAAAAATAGTGTAATTTTCATTTTCTTTTGCTGGTATTTTTCCATTTCCCTTCACCATGAGAATGTACTACTTTTTGAAATAATTTTTAAAGTTCAAATATGAAAACCTGGCAACAGTGTGGAATCAACAGGAGGTAGAGAACAAATAAAATGCTTGGCACACAGAAAGCGTTTAGTAGATGTTCCGTGCGTGAACACCTGGAATAGCAGGGGAAGGCTGGGTTTAAGGAAACCAACAGGAAAGAAAAGGTCTGGGTTTAAGAGAGTATGGAACATAACTCGTATGGGGGTCAGAAAGCATGTCTTTGATCTACAGCATATTTTGGAACCAAAAGCCAGAGTCTAGGAGCAGATCGGTACCTGACTGGTCCAGGGCGACCTGGGAGCGCCTAGGGTTAGAACTGCTCAGCTTGCACCTGTCATAACCCGGACAGAATCTGTCTGGTCTTCTAAAAGTACAAGAACTGAAGTGGCCTTTCACTTTTCTTTATCTGCTCACGGGACACACAAACTCCGCAGTCTCCCAGAGGCTGCCCAGCCACTTCCCCAAGAAAGTTAAACTTTGACCGGAGACCGAACTGCCGCCTTTCAGGAAGTGTAGCCTGGAAGTGCATTGAGCTCCGCCTCAAGATTCCGTATTTGGAAATGTGGAAAGGTGGCCTTTCTGAAAGTGATTGGGTTGTGAGAACTCTCAGAAAAAGATTAGCTCAGGGTACCCTTAGACCCGGGGTGGTGAGTGCGGGGTGCGGGGGTGGAGTGGGGGGTGCTCAATAGGAACTAGTGCAGCCCACTATGGAAATCAGTACAGAGGGTCCCTAAAACAGAAACAGGCAGGCAGCCTGCACGCAGAAGAAATCTGGAAGGGAGGGAGAGAGGAGCGAGAACCACCATATTGCCCAGCTAAGGAAGGAACCTAGGTCAACTTCCCACAGCTTGAGGCCATACTGTTGAGGACAGAGGATTGTAGAACTGAGAGGTGTCCAACAACAAAAGGATCGATAGGGAAGGTGTAGCATATGTGTAAGCAGTTTTCAACCATAAAGAATGAAATTCTGGGGTTTTTGTTTTTTGTTTTTGTATTTTTTTCAGGGCAGGGATGCTACTAGCGCTCTTCTATTAAATAGGTTAACCCATCTCAGAAAACGAAGTATTTTTTTTCTCTCCTTTGTAGTCCCTGGACTTTATATTGATACATAAAGTTGTGCATGTGCATATGACATGAAAACAGAAGTAAAACTGGGAAGCCGAGGGTGGGGAGCCCACAGTAGAGAATCGGGATGCGTTGATAATTCCACGGACAATCGCTCCAGAAGGGGTTTGCCGCCGGCTTCAGGGACAGCTGCCCGCCTAGCTTCTGGCCACATGGCGGCGCTGTAGGAACATTTTAAGAGCAAAGAGGCTGCTGAGATTGCTCCCAGCTTTTCTTTGCAAACAGAATGGTGTAAGGAGGCCATCCCATCCCCACCCCTACCACAGAACCATAGGAAAAGCCAGAGAAGATCTTCCTGGATTTCAACAACACTTGCTTCTCAGTCCCAGGGCCCTCAACCATATTCATCGCTGCTCTATCTATTCAAAATAGCTACAAGTTGGAAACAGCTAGATGTCTGTCAACAGGTGACTGGATAAAGAAAACGTGGAATTTATACAGTGGAATGTTATTCAGCTATTTCTAACATCGTGATATTTGCAGGCAAATGACAGAGCTAGAAAAAAACCATCCCAAGTGAGACAAAATCACGAATATGGTATCTATCCATTTATATGCAGATGTTAGCTGCTGAGTCTTCGATAATCAGGCTGCAATCCATGTAACCACAGAGGTTAGGTCTAAAGGCCTGGGGAGGGAAGCAGCCTCTGAGGAAGAGGAAATCGAATAGATAGTTATGAGTGTACTGAGAAGGGGGGGGCTGTGGGGGACATGGATCAATAGGAGCAAATGGAGAGGGAGAGGCAATGATAAACCCATAGATCAATGCCTTGCTCGGCTGTCAGGGGAGAAGCTTCCTCCATCAGCAGATGGGAACAAATACAGAGACCTTGGAACACTCAGTACTCAATGTTTCCATGAAATCATCATCATCATCACACACACACACACACACACACACACACACACCCCTCTCCAGAGCTTAGGGAACTCTGAAGAAAAGTAGGCAGATTGTAAGAGCCAGAGGGGATCAAGGAAACAAAGGCTTCTAAGCACAACTGGGCGGGCACACACATGAACTCACAGAGACCGTGGCAGCATGCACAGGGTATGCACAAGTCTAGGCCAGACGGGGTCCCGGTACGGAAAGGGAAACTGACAAAAGCCCCATCCCTAACTCTGAGGCTATCTCCAATAGGTAACTCCCTGCAAAGAAGAAACTTAGTTCTCCCCAAAGGCGTCTTACCTGGTATACAAAGCACACTGAAGGGCAGACCCCACGCCCAACAGCAGAGGACAGACGCATAATGAATGCAGTAGTGTTTGGGGGGGTTTCTTGTCTTACAGTGCTTTCCCTGGGCTTTTCCTCCTTACCTTATAGATTTTTCGCTTCTATATTATGGTTTCTGATTTTGTTTTTATAGTTTTCTCTGTATGTGAGTGTATGTGTTTCTTGTGATTTTCTTTGGCTCCTTTCCCCCTATTTGTTTGCATCATATTTATTATCATTAATTTTAGATGCTTGTTTGAATTCTAATAAGGGTGAGGAAGTAGGAAGGAGATAGGAGGAGCTGAGGGGGACTAAGGGAAGGAAAACTGTTATCAGAATATAGTGTATAAAATTATTTTCAATAATATAAGTACATGAAAATTAAAAAACAATAAGAACAGTTCTTCCAGAGCTGGCATGGTGACACATGCCCTTAATTCCAGAACTCAGGAGACAAAGGCAGGTGGGCTTTTGTGAGTCTAAAGACAGCCTGGTCTATATGGAGGGTTCCAGGCCAGCCAGAGTTGCATGGTGAGACCCTGTCTCAAAAAAATGTGTTCCTAGAAATTGAATGTAAAAATCATTTCTGTGATTATGTATAGTTTTGGGTGGATAAGCCATAAAGAATATTGCTCCTCGGGGCTTGTGTGTGAATGGAAAGGGTAGGAATTTCCACTACAGTATGGCATGATGACATTAAGCTTGTGAGAGGTAGGTTAGCATGAGCAAACCTCTGGAAAAGAGCCTTGGTGAATGAGGACTGGGGACTGTCCCAGCTATGTCACTGCGGTCAGTCCCAGCATCCACTCAAACGAGAGTGCCCAAATGGAGTCTGCAGGAACTCAGTGCTGATCTGAGATGATGACTGGGTCTCCTTGGTCCTGTGTGTGTCCCAGGGTTGTACAATGTGCCATCTGGCAACACTGTACATGAACGGAAGTTGTCCGCATTGCTGCTGTGTGATGCAGCTTTGTGTCATGGTTACATTTCTGGGTTGAATTTTGACCAGATGTTCTCCATTTCCTTTATAAGTGTTTCAAAAGACAAAAATAAAAAAGTAAGGCACTGGGATTTTAAATTAAAAATCACCTTTCAAAAATCAGGTTTGGGGCCAGCAAGATGGCTCCGTAGGTAAGAGTATTTGCTGTGCAAGTGTGACAAACTTAGGCCCTGACAAAAGAATCCTCTAGAGCTCTGGGATCAGCAAGTCTGGAGCAGAAGGCATGAGAGAAGCAAGAGAGCCTCTGCCTTGATGAGGAAGGACAAACCTGACCCCCAAAATTCTCTTCTGTTCTCCACAGAAGTACTGAGGCATTCCTGAATCTATACACACACACACACACACACACACACACACACACACACTCATTCACACACACTCACGCACACATACTCTCACACACAAATAAATAAATAATTTGGGGATTTTCACTTTTTCCCCTTATGCATTAATGTTCTCTTCTTTGCAGCAAAATATTCTACTGAAAACCCAACATGCCCATCACATTCCTACAAAATAAAAAGTAAAAAAATAAATCTGTGGGAGGGCTAGTGTCAGGAAGTTAGGTCACTGTAACATCTCCTTTAAAGGGATACTGAGGCCCTGTCTTTTCCTCTCTCTTTACTTCCTGGCCACCACGAGGCCAGCAGTGTCCTCTGACAGTGTTCCCACCACAGTGTACTGTCACCTCATCCTTGGGCCACAGGCCCAGGACAAGTCTAATGACCATGGGCTGAGCTTCTGGAACCATGGACTAAAAATAGCCGTTCCTTCTTTTAACTTGTTTTTCTCAGGTATTTTGTCATAGAAACAGAACACTGACTAACACACTAATTAAAATGGGTCCCTACCTAGACATGGGCTAGACTAACAAAACAAACAAACAAGGCTTCATTCCATTCTCAAAGTGCCAGATCTCACAGAGAGCTTAAGTCACGTGATGGACTAGAGGCCAGAAGGATGACGCTTGTGGTAAGGAGCTCAGGGAAGAAAGAATACGTGGTGTTTTGCAGCCATGATCATCCTTCCTGCCCAAGAGAAGTGACTCTCTGCTCTCCACTTTCCTCCGATCGGAGAAATACTTATCCAGATCCAAACTAACATCTCAAAATTCAGTGTGGATCCCTGTTTCCTTCTAGCTCTAACAAACAAAGCAACCTTGCTTTGAAGTGAGTCAAGAGAGAGTCTTGTCTGTGGACAATGCACAGGCCCTGCAGAGAGCCAGCAACACCCCCACCCCCATCCCCTGCCTCAGCATGGCGTCCTGAGCACTTTCTCACATTCTTGCTTCTAATCCATGCTTGGCGCCCTTCCACTCAGACATCATCTTTTGTGCAGGGAACCAGGCACGTTTCTCAGCGTCATTAATCCTCCATTTAGCATACAGGCAACAGGCTGGGGCGAGTGCCCCACGATGGGACTGTCTGCAGAAGAATGAAGCTTGGGCTGCTGACACAGCGTTGGCCAAAGCCTCTATGCCATAGTACAAGAAACTGCTGCTAACTGTGGCTGTGTGTCCAAGAACACAGACTGTACCAGCTTCAGCTCACCACCAGCCCCTCCCCCACATACACTGTAAATAAAAATAATGTAAACAGTGACCCATACTCAAGGCCTGAGCATAGACAGCCGTATTCCTTCTGTGACTCTCACAGGTAAGATAGTAAACAG
This sequence comes from Cricetulus griseus, assembly GCF_003668045.3. Taxonomy (NCBI): domain Eukaryota; kingdom Metazoa; phylum Chordata; class Mammalia; order Rodentia; family Cricetidae; genus Cricetulus; species Cricetulus griseus. The sequence goes on along the minus strand of NW_023276807.1, from coordinate 216,104,341 downwards.
ACAGTTTATAAGAAGAAGGTCTGGACTTCCATCATAACCCAGATGGCTTGGCGGTGGTCTGGCAGTGCCCAGTGCTCTCACTGAGTCTCTTAGCAGTCCTTTAAGGTGTAATTTCAGAAGCCACCAAAGCCCTACAAATGACAAGTATGAAGACACTCTTTTAAGACCACCACCAAGCTTGGGTGTTTCCTCCTTTCCCTGAACACCCCTCTTCCTATTAACCCCCATGTTTAAACCTAGGCTTTAAAAAATTCCCCTTAATACATTGCAATTGTGCTTCACACTGGCTCATCCTGAGGTGAGGTCAGGAATCCAGGCTTTCCCAGCAGTGGACCATAGAATTCCTATCAGGAATGGGAAGTTAATGCTGGGGATGGTATTATCACCCGTGTGCTATGTGTGCACTGGTGTGCGTGCTGTCACTTGCTGCCATGGTCTACTAAGACAGGGTCTCACACTGCACCTAGAGTGTGATGGCCAGCAAGTGCCAGCTGTGGTGTGGTAGCCATGGCCATACCAAGCCTTCTCTTGAGTATTGCAGATCTAGACGGGTCCTCATGCTTGCACAGGAAGTAGATGGCACACTGAGCCAGCCATCTACTCAGCCCCAGGCACAACATCAGCTACTGTAAGACCCCTGGAAGTGACTTAAAGTGCCTGTGTGTATTGTTAGCAGTGCAGTTCACAGAAGAGGGCGTGTGTGAGTTGTCTCTGAATCCTTTTCCCTTTGGGTTGTGAAATACACGACATACTATAAAACTGGCCAGTTTGAAGTTTGTGCTTCAGTGGTTCCTAGTATTATTCACAAACTGTCACATAAGCACTGTCTATCCCAGGGGTGTTTTCAACACCCAACATCTCATACTTAACATCACTCATTCATTCTCTGTTGTCCCCTTTCCCCAGTTGCTGATAATTGCTAATGTATTCTTTGTCTTCATGGTTTGCCTATGACATTTATGTAATGAAGTAATACACAGTGGTTGTCTACGCTTTGCTTCTTTTGTGAGTTAACAAAGGGTTTTCAAGCTCCATGCATGTGGTAGCATATGCTGGTTACTCAGTCCTCTTTGTGGGTGGATAATATTCCTTCCCATGGATGTAGCACAATTTGCTTAGTCACTCATCTGTTAATGGGAAATTAACCCATTAAAATTAAAATTAAAATTCCAACTTTTTGCCTTTATGAGCAAGCAATGCTGCTATGAACATACATACATACATACATACATACATACATACATACATACATACGTTTTCCAATGAGCATGCATGTTCTATTTTCCTGATCACACTCATAAGAATGAAATTACCAAGCAATATGGTAACTTTATTTTGAACCCTCTCTTGAGCTATCGAGCTATTCTCTACACTGAAGACATTTTATAGTCCATTAGTAATTTGTGAACATTTCCACTTCTCAGTGTCTTTGCCAACATTTGTTATTTCCCCTTCTAAAATGCTCATTGTAGGCATCCTAGTATATGTTTAGTACCTCACTGTTGCTGTTACTTTCATTTCTCTAGTGACTGACAACCGGCATCTTTGCTTATTAACCACTCGCATGTGTTCTTTAGAGAAATGTCAATGTCAATCATTTGCCCCTTTTTCTTTAATTGACATGTCATCCAAGTAGAGGAATTTATATGCACCCACATGTTCTGGATTAATGATGCTCATCAGATGGATGGTTTGCAGATATTTTGTATCATCCTGTTTCATCTTCTTTCATAACATCCTTTAAGACACAAAAGATGTCTGATGTTGACAAAGGCCAAGTTGAAAATTTTGGTTTTGGTTACTTATGTATTTGAGATCATATTGAAGAAACACTAACTAACTCATAAAGATCTCTGTGTGTTTTTTGGGGGGTAGGAATCTTGTACGTATAGCTCTTAAATGTAGGCCCTATCCATTGTAAGTTGGTATTTTAGAATGGAGTGAGGTGGGAGCCCAGGCTCGTTCTTTATTTTGGGATGTTTGACTTTCCAGCCAGCTGCTGGAGAGATGGCTTGGCCCCACTTAGTGAACTTAATGTTTCTGGCAGGGTCAGTTGTTCATGGTGCAGAAGCCTACTTCTGGACTATCACGGTAGCCCTCTGTCTAAACATCTCTTGTCATCACTGTACCACACTGTCTTGATGACTGCAACTTTGGAGTAAAATTTGAAACTGAAAAGTGTGAATTCACAAGCATTATTGGCAGCTTGTAGAGATTTAATAGTTGTCACAGGGACAGTCTAGATTTGTTAGATGGGCAAATTCCCATCGTAATATATTGTCTTCAGACCAGTGAGCACGAGGCCTTAGAATTTCATTTTGCTGCAAATAACAGGCTTTCATCTTCTGAGGGCTGAACAATGTTCCAGGGTGTGTGTACCATATTTTCTTTCCCCATTCATCTGCTGATAGATACACTGACTGATTCCATATCTTGATCATTGTGAATAGTACTGTAATAAACATTTGAGTTGTAGATGTGTCTTAGATATGGGGAGAAATGGTTTGATTTGCTGTAACAATGCACCTGGAAGTAGTATAGTAGGATTACATGGTAGACCTGTTTAGTTTTTTGTTTTTTGTTTTTTTTCCAGGAACTTCCAACAGTACGCCATAGTAACTGGACTTATTTATATCACACTAACTGTGTATAAGACCTCCCTTTTCTCTATATCCTTCCCAGAATTTGATTTTATTTTTTCTCTTTTATTATTGCCCATTTCAACTGGTGGGAGATGGGAAACTGATTTGAAACTCCAATTCTAGCTCCAGATAAGCTGTAAACTATAGAAACAAACTCTTCATGTGCTATTGGCAATCTACTTCCCCACGAATTCACAGCATAGTCCATTAAAGAAAGTCAAACCCCAACAAAGGGACATTATAGAGTATAACACAGGTCCCAGAATCCAGTACACAGAGGCTGAGTTAATGACTCATACATTTAGCCCAGAGAAATCTCACTTAAAGCTAGAACATTTGAGGACTGT